>NC_090762.1:4234259-4331759 GCF_036898095.1 Palaemon carinicauda | reverse complement strand
ATTTACTACTACTACTACTACTACTACTACTACTACTACTACTACTACTACTACTACTACTACTACTACTACTACCAGCCAAGTTAAAACCCTAGTTGGAAAAGTAGGATGCTATAAGCCCAAGGGCTCCAACAGGGGAAAAAAATACTTAGGGTTAAGTTATAAGAGAATAACACAATCACAAGTTTCTTGAAAGAACATTCATACAGGTATGTCCTCAAATCAATTTTCTTAGATATTCAATGTACTTTATTACATTGTCTCCGGACCAAGTTGTCATAATGATCTCTCAGACCCCAGCGCCTGGATATGCAGCCCAAATTTTATAAATAAAGTCATAGTTCACAATTACCAAAAGACCATTTAGAAGACTTTGTTATTCATGTCTGTTGCTGCTTCCCGTAATGTGTAATATAGTATTCATTGGTTCTTCCTCCTTGAATTATTGTGTTGGCACATTGCTAATTTATATTCTCTCCATGCACTTTTTTTTTAACAAACGCCCCTTCCTTCTTTACGCCTTTTTTTCTCTATAAAATTCCTCCATTGAACAGTGGAAATATGTCCTTAGTACATGTTATCATATTTTTCGCCTTATTGTAATCGGTTATAAAGCAGCCAACACCTAGTCTATTAATCATAACTTACCTCTGTACCATGGTCTTCCACTGACTTGGGTTTGAGTTCTCTTGCTTGAGGGTACACTCGGGCACACACTCCTATCTCATTTCTCTTCCTCTTGTTTTGTTAAAGTTTTTGTAGTTTATATAGGAGATATTTATAGTTGTTACTCTTCTTAAAATATTTTATTTTCCTTTTTTCCTTTGCTCACTGAGCTGTTTTCCCCGTTGGAGCCCCTGGGCTTGTAGCATCCTGCTTTTCCAATTAGGGTTTTGGCTTAGTAAATAATAATAATAATAATAATAATACCACATGACTTCGGGAAATATTAGTTATCATTTAATCAATAAACTCGTATATGGAGAAATTTTATTTATTTCTGCTTTATATACTTTTATCATCTCCATTTTAAAATCGATACACTATTATTCATTCCATATGACATAAACTAAATCCGGAGTTGTTCCACAATGATTTTTTTATCAACCAATTGATGTAATTCGAGTAACTCACTAATGACAACCACATCACGATTTAGTGTGTCATCCATCCAAAGATTAAAATCGCTGATACTTAGTTTCATTGTTGCCTTCTTCTGTAGTGTTGATTGCCTGGAGCTTTTCTCCGGACGGGTGCGTTTTAATGGTCATAGTCCTCAACGTTTTTTTTTATATCAGTCATCTCGATGAGCAATTTTCATGACTAATTTTGCATTCCATCTGACGCTGCAACCTCACTTTGTCGTCTTCAAAACCGTAATCCCTACATTAAGTGTCTTCAAAACCGTAATCCCTACATTAAGTGTCTTCAAAACCGTAATCCCTACATTAAGTGTCTTCAAAACCGTAATCCCTACATTAAGTGTCTTCAAAACCGTAATCCCTACATTAAGGGGTCGGTTGCCTGATGCGCCCTCTCCAATGCCTTCTACCAAAGTCATCCTCTTCCACCAAACCTCTTCGCTCGAGATCATCTTTCACCTTATCTCGCCATCTAATACTCTGCCTCCCTCTTGATCTTCCCCTTACAGGTTCCTTGCAGGCCCTCCTCAATCCCTCCCTACCATCCATCCTTAACATGTGCCCACACCATCCCAGTTATGACACTCTTATCATCTCGGTAATTTTACTACACCTGTCATTTTTATTTAACTTTCTAATCTATCAAACGGTGTGACCCATCAACTATGAATTATAACTTGGCAGGGGCATTTATCTGATATGGCGACTGTGAAATTTCCCTTCGCCTGCTTCGCGCAAATGGTTAATGCATTTCAAGGATGAAGTTTAGAACACACAATTATTATCGGTATCCTGTCAATAGCTGTACTGGATATTAGGGTTGTGGTGACCTGTTAGAGACGCCCTTGCTTGGCATTGTGCTGGAATGGGATTACTCGCTCATAGAGCTTGAGGATGGTGGGTTTGGGGGAAGCCTATAGGTCTACTTGCTGAGTCATCAGCAGCCATTACCTTGATCTCCCTGGTCCTAGCTTGGGTGGAGAGGGGGTCTCCTTGGTCCTAGCTTGGGTGGAGAGGGGGTCTCCTTGGTCCTAGCTTGGATGGAGAGGGGCCTTGGGTGCTGATCATATATATATATATATATAATATATATGTATATATATATATACACATTATATATATATATATATATATATATATATATATATATATATATATATATATACACATTATATATATATATATATATATATATATATATATATATATATATATATATATATATATATATATATACACATTATATATATGTATATGTATATATATAATATATATATATATATATATATATATATATATATATATATATATATATATATCTTGGAGGGATAATTCCATTATTTCTCCAAGATGTAAATATGGTCAATCTTTAGGGGAATATCACTGTCACTTGCTTTTCCCATTCATGGGTAACCTTCAAATCTTTAAACACCCCAAATGAAAGGAAGATAAGAAGTTATTTACCATTCAATAAATATACTGCTGTTTATTTATATCTTTTTGTGAACATGCGAAGAGAGGGAGTAGGTAGAATGTTGTGTAAAATACATATGAATTTGTTCAATTTTTATTTCATTGTTTGTTGAAAAAGTGACTTGATTTTTTACCCAATCTTGCTTAGGAATTCAAGATAAATATGAATTACTGCCAGTTACTTATCGCAAGTACTGGATTATATGGATAAAAATCACGAGACAGAAAATCAGGAATGATTATCTAGAAGGGAAAATTTTAATAATCCTATTACCACTCGGTAAGAAACAATGAATGCAAGAATAAGCATAACGAAAGTATTATTAGATTGCGGTTTTATCATCACCACTGTTTTTGTTATTTGATGTATTATTTGAATTTGTTACTTCTCTCTCTGCCCCTCTTTCTGAGTGGTAATACCTCAACATGGTAGAAGGGTTTGTGTACTATATTGCCATGATCAACAAAGCTATACTAGTCAGGGCCACCTATATTAGTTTGGTTTGCTGTGAGCTATCAGACTTTCTCTCATCATCACCAATCCACAGTGGCCATTATGATGAAAAGGGCCAAACCACAGACATGTCTTAGGCCTTTGTCCTGCAGTGGACTAGAAATAGCTGTATTTGTTGTTGCCGTTGTCGTGTGTCTGTCCAAGACACTGAACTTGTTTACCTCGTTCCAGGGTCAGACTTCTTTCTGGCGACAGAAGATGAGGACACACCACCAGATGATGGACGTCAACAAGGACGGTGTTGTGTCTTGGGACGACTTCGAAGCCCTCGTCAGGAAGTTTTCCCAGTTTGGTCACCTTTCTGAAAAGGAAATCGGCAGGTTTACAGATGCCCTTAGGGTGAGTTTTCCCCTTATCCCAGACCTATATCATAATCATCTTGATATACTTTACATCTACTTTGACCCTTAGTTTTATGTATATTATTATGTTGGTTTGAAATAAATTTGCCTTATGCTACCAGCACATTCTAATATGGCCTTAGGCTAGCACAGGCAATTGCCTAAAGAGGCTAGCACAGGCAATTGCCTAAAGATGGGACATAAATGTGATGAGATGCCACTTGGGAATGAGAGGACTTCGGTAGATTTGTGGATTAGTCACTACTAACGAGAAGCTTTTTTCAAAGTTTAGCTAAAATTAAAAATATTTTGTTAAAGTAATTACATCTATGGTAGTTTTTATTCAGTGTGTACTTTTGAAACTAATATTGTTTGCAAATGACCTGAAAATGTTGGTTTTACAATATACTGCAGTCCCTAGCTTCCTTGATAGGTAAGCCCTTTGCTTTTCTGTTTTCCCTTGGTTTTCATTGATTCCATCTGGCCTGACAATGAATGATTGCCCATTCCATTATCCTATGCTTTTATAAAGTGACGAGAAGGAAGATGCTGCTTTTGAAGATTAATGAATGTCCTCTTCAGCACGTTTGGGAAGAGGAGTGGGGAGCATCGGGGGATCCGTACGTCTTCATAGGCCAGGAGCAGTTCCTCAGTCAGATGGAGCATGTTGTTAATACCAAGGACCTACGCAAAAGGGTGGCTAGTCCCTTGCCTTACTTCTTTAAGGTACAGTCAGAGTATTTTAAGGGTTTTTTTATGTCATCTTTGGTGTTCCTACAGATTTTAGATCAGTGGTGCTCAAACTGGAGTCCGGTGTCCTCTGGGCATCTCAGGGGGACAGCAAAGAGTCGCTAAATCTTAATATCATTATTATTATTATTATTATTATTATTATTATTATTATTATTATTATTATTATTATCTTCACAAGTAGCCTATAATTTATATTACTGTCACCATAAGGTTTAAAATTTGATATATGCTATCAACTGTTCTTTTTCTTGTGAAATATAGTCAAAATAAAAAAAACTACTCTTTACCACCATACGTCTCACTAGTTTTCTTATGATAAATAAAATGGCGAAAGAAAAAAATAGTTACCGGTAAGTTATATGTGTAAAATGAAACTGGTAATCTTTTAAAATTTCAGGATAGTTACATGTTGAGTGGGAAACAAACAAAAAAAAATATGCATGTGAACTAATAGAGTTCCAGCAATGCCTGGTTTTCGCTCTGGTTTTGAAACTGGTTAAGTAAAAATTACTAGATATGATTGGTATGCCTTGTGCTATAAATTGAATCACACGCATTCCTGGATTTCTCCTACATGTTTTTTTCATTTTTTTTAATTCAGATTGTGCTGTATACACTTTTAAAGCATTACTCGTCAATTATACAGTACAAGTACACAAACACACCTAAATACAATGGAATGGTTAGATATGATATATAGTAACTTAATTTCTGTATTAATAAAAATATTGGATATTTTGACATTTGTAAACAATTCGGTAGCACGTATATTTTACGACACATGAAAAGTTGTGAGGATGCAGTAATGCAATGAATGAATGATTTACGGTAAAAAGGCTTTTTGTATGGATTGTTCAAAGTAAACAATTGCATTATTTGAAGGTCATTGTAGTATTCTGTTGCCCCATTGCTGCACTCACTTTATAGCCTTCTGCCGTACTTCTATTCCCGCATCTTTCTTTCGCCTCCCAGGCCCCCGTGCTGTGCCTCATGGCCTATATTCATAAATTCAAAGCAAGTAAATTGTATTTTTACTTTGTAATAGATACGTGCATATGATAATCATCCCATTATAGAGGAAAAGCAGTTCACTACAGTACATAGCACAATTTCTCTCTCTCTCTCTCTCTCTCTCTCTCTCTCTCTCTCTCTCTCTCTCTCTCTCTCTCTCTCTCTCTCTCTCTCTCTCTCTCTCTCTCTCTCTCTCTTGCATCCCAGACCATCCAAGACTGGAAGATGAAAAATGCACCGGAAGATGCATTAGCAACTCTGGTGGATATACGAGGTGCCTCACACTGAGGGACCTGGGGGAACCCAAACGTAGGATAAGGCAATAAGGCGCTCTCTCTCTCTCTCTCTCTCTCTCTCTCTCTCTCTCTCTCTCTCTCTCTCTCTCTCTCTCTCTCTCTCTCTCTCTCTCTCATTACATATGTTCGATTTCAAGTTAAAGCACAGTGGAGGCCAGTGTTGTTAACATTTTAAGCAAAATAATATAACTTTTTCTCAAGTATAGGTAGAAATTCTTTGGCAGACATAGAATGGGAAATTTAAACTTTTAATCAACTCTAAAATATCAAGTTAGAGGGTTTGTCCTACATAACATTCCAAGAAATAGATGTGCAAGTAATTTTGTAGAATATACAGTATTGCTACAGGTGATAAAGGGGTGTTCGAAATAGGTACAGTAACAGAAGTGTAGTGGAATTAATTATTTGTTCCATTTTAAATTAGTTAACAATGTAAAGGAATTGAAAAATGTACAAACTCGGGTCACTGCCTTGTCACCTGAAGAAGACACAAGAATGACCACTAACACTCACTCTTCAGTTACCATTTGTGTTCTCATCAGTCTCTATTATCCAATTGAAGTGTGTTTTATCTGAATTGCTTCTTTAGAAAGGCAACATAATTCCTTGCATGTAAAGGTCAATTGACTGATGAACATTTGCAGTTGCATCCATTACTCTATTAAATCATTATACAGTACTATTCCTCTTTAGTCTGCCATTTTTACAACTTTTTTAGAATTATATTTATTATAATGAACACTATTCTAATTCATGAATTATCACAGTATTCTGCACTTCAGTTTATTGCAATTTTTATTATAGTATCAATTTGCAAGGCTTATTAATGTTTTATTGGGCCATGCTTAACCAGCCTGCAGAAAATAGGTATCATAGAACTATTTGCATCATGAAACATGTTTACAGTTCATGTAGTATTCTGTGAAAGTTTTATCTTTTATGCCTTTACTCCTATAGGCAATATAGCAGAGAATAAAACCAATTCACTAATTCTGCATCATTTGCCTGAAATATTATTTGTTTAATCTTACCAGAATATTTCTCATGAAGATCTATTTTAACTAAAGTGTTAACATGTAGGTTATTACATAAAAGAAACTGTACCTGAATCTCTGTGTATTGACACATTTTTGTTTTTGGGATAATGGCCGCTTTCCTAGATATCGTATGAGGAAGACTTCTTCTTTCCACAGTTTCCTTAATACTGAAAACCTGACTTCATTGTTCGCTTTTTATTTGTTCTGCAATTTTGTCCTACTAAGAAGTTAAACTTACACTACATTCCTCCACTCCCTTAAGCAAGCATTATTAGAGTCTGAAATGAGATTAGATGGTTTTGTTAAACTGATATAAACAATATTTCTCATTTTATGAATTTAAACTATACATTCTACATCTCAGCTGATTGGTGGTATTGACAAAAAGATATGCTGCAAATCTTGAGAGGTCTTTAACATGCAAGCAGAAACTCGAGTCTAGATATTTTGTATTCTATAGGCGTATCCGGGCTCGAGTAGTTATCTTGAAAAGGTTACCGTAGTTTTATTACACAGTTTTAAAAGCCCACCAAGATTTTCAGGCCTAGATGAGAGTATTTCATTATATTTTTATAAAAAAATTAAGTTTTTCTAGTGAAACTGAAATGATGTAAAACTATGGTCTTTACCCCCAAAAAGATGTAATCTGTACAAATGCCATTCTTTATTTTACAGGCAGTAGACCGTGATGGAAGTGGTGAAATATCTTTAGAGGAATTCAAAATGTTTTATTCCTGCTTAGGTCTTTCAGATAAAGTGAGTACCAATCTTTTTTTCTGTAACAATAAAAGGAAAAATTTAAGAGTGTTTGCATGGCTGTGACAGTAGAGCCATGTGAAAGTTATCTGATCTTTGATGTTCAGTACAGTATAGTAGTTTCTTAAACCTCTCAATATCACCAAACATATTATAAGGGTTACTGGGGACTTTTACTTACCGGTAACTTATCTTAGCACAAAAACTTTGAGGGAGGAATATATGACTTCATTTGTATAGCTGAATGTCCCCTTTCTGTTTATGTATAGTTTTACTTTTCTGTAAAGTTTTCATGGGATATTATGGAGGAATATATAACTTTTTCCTTTGTATAGCTGAATGTCCCCTTTTTATTTATGTATAGTTTTACTTTTCTGTAAAGTTTTCATGGGATATTATGGAGGAATATATAACTTTTTCCTTTGTATAGCTGAATGTCCCCTTTTTATTTATGTATAGTTTTACTTTTCTGTAAAGTTTTCATGAGCGTATATGAGAAAATCTGGGAATTACTGAATGTAGGATTCATCCAATGGAGCCGAAAGTGTTATTGGATAATTTGTTTTTAAATATGGTTGTTTTTTTAGTGGTAACAGTGAAGCCTTTGGCAAAGTGCCTGATTTTTTAACAATATTAAATTTATTATTAAATGTATATACAGTTTCAGCATCACTGATTTTCTAGATATTTTGTCAATAGTACGTTTGTCTTCGGAAGGAATGGGGTAGAATGAATCAACAAAAGGTATGTATAGTTTTTATTTCTTGAATAAAAGGCATAACATAGTTGAAGATGGTGGAGATTGGACTGGATTGGTAACCAGAAATTAGCTGACCTAGTGTATGCTGATGATGCATACCACAGTATTTGCTATGCTTGCTTACCAGAATGCATGAAATATCACAGGAGGTTCAGCTCAAGATCAATAGAACGGAAGATGAAATATTGGAAGGAAAAAGATTAACTAAGTGGAATCATTCAAATATTTAGGAACTATGATCTCTAATACAGGATTTTAGAATTGGAGTTTAATGAAAGATTATAAAAAGCAAATCAGACAATGTCTAAATTGTAAAATTTTGAAATCAAATAGTCTGAAATTACTGTACGCATGAAAATCAGGCTATATATCAGTTTAGTGAGATTGGTGTTACTGTATGGACGTAAGTTATGTTATGACAATGAAATTACTTCAAACAGATTTAGTAGATTTGAGAACAAAGCCGTCAGAAGAATATTAGTGGTTAAATGGCAGGACAGGATTAGAAATTAAACTATGAGAAAGATTACCGTTACCAGAGTGCCATATGTAGATGGAGGTGGTTTGGGCATGCTCTTCGCACTCCCCAAGAGAGATTAGTTCACCAAATATTTAGCTGGGTTCCACAAGGTACAAGAAGAGTTGGAAGAGCCAGGCCTAAATGGCTGAAGGCTATGAAGCGTGAAGTAGATGATGAATGGAGAAGTATTGAATTATATGTTCAAGATAAATATGACTAGTGAAATCTAATAGAGGCCGTTTGAATCAATAGGCATAGGAGGAGGATGATGATGAAATAAAAGGCCTAGACATTTAGCATAAACAACTAAGCACCCTCTGTTTTGGAAAAAAGAGGAGGGGGAAGGTTCAAGGAAATGTGTAAGTTGACGATCATAAGGACCTTATTTTTATTCATTGCAGGATGCAGAAGAATCCTTTGCAGCAATAGATCTCAACAGTGATGGAAAGCTCAGCAGGAAGGAGTTTGTCAAGCTTGGGCGTGATTTCTTCCTCACTGAAGACGAGACTCGACCCAGCAAGCTCTTCTGGGGCCCATTGTTCAAGTGAACATTGGTACTTTGATAACAAACCTACATGAAAAGCACCAGCAGCTAATGCGAGGCAGCAATTGAGATTATGAAATACAAAAAAAAAAATGTGTACATATCTTGTAGGGTTCTATAGGAAAATGAGTGCCAGTGGTGAAGGAAGATTGTTATACATTTTGGGTGAAGTCTGTTTATCAGTTTTAAGTAAACAGAGCCACAGATATTTAACGTTCTGCTTGGGGTTTTGCACATAAGATGCTGAACTAATTTTATTCAATGGCAACACTGATACTCAATTGAATTTGAGATGTTAATAGAAATACTGTACATCGGTTAAGAATTTACTTCACACATTTAAAAGTGGATGTATAATGTTATTCTTACTGTTATGTTATGCAATGTTCTTGAATGTTTGTAGTGCGTGAAATGATGAATATTCATCCTTATACACCAGCTATTTTAAAAACCTTCTGAATACAAATACATTCCGGATTATAGACTACAACTTATTTTTCTAAGTAAAGTACAGTACTAAGTGTAGTCATACTTCAAAAATAATGTATCTTTTATAATAAAGTAAATATTTAATATTCAAGTCTCTTCCATTATATACTGTAATCCTTTAGTCAATATGATGTGCCAAAAGCAAATGCTGTAAATAGTTTTAAGTACAGGAGTATGTAATACAAATTGGTACAAAATTATTCTGCCCACTTTGCAAACCACTGCTCTAGGCCTTCAAACATCATTTATAAGAAGCTCAGCTCATTTCTTAACATGATATTTTTTTTATATGTAAAGTTTTTATAGAAAGCAAGTTTGGTTCTCCAATCGGTACGTCTGATCAGGCCATGGTTTCATCTGCAAGACCGAGCTGCGTGTCCCTAATGACTATGGTTAAGTCTTCAAGAGTCAAGTTGAATCCTTGGGCTGGTTAATCTCCTATTTGGTAATATTAATGTTCTAATGTGTCATACTTTTGTAAGATACCATTCCATGTAAAGTAGACTGGAATGGCACTTTGAGTGGTCTTTTGAATGAGTCGTCGTCGTCGGCGCCCACTCGTGTCCAAGTATTGGGTTCTGTCATTAGCCATCAGCCTCCTATCTATGGGGTGGGTGCTTATGCCTGATGTGGCTGTTAAGTCCTAGTCTGTGGTGGAAGAGTCGCGGACAGTGTTCACAAGGGAGGGTAGGTGGTGGGCGGGGCTGTTCTAATCGCTCTCTCCTTCTTCTCCTCCTAGCCTCCTCCTCTCCTCGAAGTCCACAGTGCCATGGTGTACTGAACTCCAGGTTTTCCTGTCCCTGGCTGTTTCTTCCCATGAGGAAGGATCGATGTCAGTTAGAGCCAGGGTGCTCTTTAGTTGATCTTTATAGTGCCCTGGGTCAGTTCTCCATAGAATATTTTCTTTGGGAGCCTAGATGGATCCATCCTATGCACGTGTCCTATCCAGCGGAGGCGGTGGTGGATGATGGTGGCCTCCACGCTGGTCAGCGAGGCACGTTCTAAGACTTCAATGTTGGTGGTGTGGCTCTCCCAGGGGATTTTCAGATCTGCCTCAGTTTCATTTGTTGGAAGCGTTCTAGGTTTTTAATATCGTTTCTATATAGCGTCCATGTTTCACATGCATATAGGAGCGTGGAGAGGACTACTGCCCTGAACACCATTATTTTGGTGGTCATTGTCAGTGCGTGGTTGTTAGATACGCGGCAGTTGAGTCGGCCAAAGGCGGAGTGGGCTGCCCTGATCCTGTTCTCCACATCCTTTTAGCTTGTGGGAGCTGATGTTAGGATGCTCCCTAGGTAGGAGAACTGGTCCACCTGTTCTAACGGTTGGTCATTCATTGTGGTATTGAAGTTTGGGAGCATCAGTCCTGGTGGATGTTGGACGAGGGTCTTGGTTTTATCTGTGTTGACTTGCATCCCAAAACGTTCGTAGGCGGAGTTGTATGCATCAGCTAACGACTGCAGGTCCTCTGCCGTCTGACCTGGGGTGGCATTGTCGTCAGCATACTGCAGTTCTCGCACTGCACACAAGGTGGTCTTGGTTCGGGCGCGGAGTCTGGCGAGGTTGAAATGAGTAACAATTTTGTAAAGGTATTGAGCCTGTAATTCTCTTATATGAAAATCTGAGGAATATAATGCATAGGTGTATTCCTTATCATGAGATAAATTACCAAATTGAAGACAAATTGGAAGAGTAATATCAGATTATTAGACTGGGAATAACTACAGTACTGTACAGCATAATGTACTTTATTTTCTCAGCGATATTATACCTCGGCTGGAAAATAATAAAATTTCACCAAAAAAATAAGCTCTTTATGGTGCAACTCGGGAATATAAATGGTGAGCTACCCTTTAACCACCATTCTGATGTAGAACTAACAGTTTTTCCTTGGTATAACCAAGACAGCTCTATCGCCCAGTCCCAAGGAAAAGGTGTCCCTTTTGTATAATGTGTTTGAAAGTATTGTAAAGAGAAACTCTATCTAATTCATTGTTGTTTTTCTGGAGCTCAATTAACTGGTTTAATTTCTTTTGACTCTGAAATCGAAACCTTTACTGGACTTTGATGATTATGGAGCTGTTGACTCAAATGGTATTTTTTAGGTTTTGGTTTTTGTATAAAGAACTAATTTCCTAGCTCCCAAGTCGTCTTGTTATTTATTACAAGTTGGCAAGAAGAGGTTATTTTTACACTTAGGAGAATTGGTAATGTCTTTTTCCTTGGATAAATGTGTTTTTGGTAGTTCTAGCCTTGTTGATTAACTGACTAGTTTTCATGACTCCCAAATTATCTAAATATTTTTAACATCATTTAGAAAAACGTCTAAATAGGTATGGTGAAGGTAATTATTTGTTCCACTTTGCAGTGACTTTTGCAAAGGCCTTGGAGCCTGTGATACAGTATCCTTCTTATGGTCAGGAAATTATAGTCAATTTTTTTTAGTGAGGCAGATTTGCACCGACTCGCAGCGGTGCCCTCTTAGCTTGGAAAAGTTTCCTGATCGCTGATTGGTTAGAATTATCCTGTCCAACTAATCAGCGATCAGATAACTTTTCCGAGCTAATAGGGCACCCTGGCGAGTCGGTGCAAATCTGCCTCGCTAAAAGAAATAGACTATAGTATGATTGCTTTGTTTTCAATCATGCAAGAAGAAAGTGGGACTTTTTAATAGCATCATTCTTTTAATTTTAAGCAACTGATTGCAGAAGATAGTAATTCATTCCACTACAGTGATTGATAGTAGTGATCTCGGCTCATTAATTTTCATACTGTAGATGCAAAATATGTGGTTTGCCCTAGAAAACAACCTTGTTGTATATGCTGATTATGCTACTCTTTGCATCAATTCCATTTCTTGTTACTGAATCTCTTGATACTGTAGAAATTATGGGGTATGAAGTGGAACCCTGTCAAAGGACCAAGTGTTATTGCAAATAAATAAGGACAGTAGCTACTCAACATTTGTAACTGTATTGACAATTTCTAACATAAACTCATTCATAATTCTATGTGTGATTCTTGAATGGGAATTTACATTTGAGAATCATCCTTCAGTTTTGTTGGTGGAACTTCAAAAATCAAATCTTAATTCATATACTCATATATTGAACAAGTTAATATTAGTCCCATTTCATCGTTTGTATATGACTTACCGTATCGATATTGATATTGTTACTAATTTTAATGTATTTCATATTTTCATTTGTCTTACACTATAGTTTATTCATTATTTTTCCATCTCATTTCCTAACTCTGCTAGTTTTTGTTGTTGCCCTTGTGCTCGCTCTATCTCTTTTTTTTTCAATTAGGATTGTCACCTGACTATTAATAAGAAAAATGGTGTATATGAGTTAGATAATTTCTTGAAATCATATTAATTTTTATATTTATTACATTAATCATTTTCAATAAGCATCAAACAATATTGGCATTAATTTATGGAGTCATAAATTGACACTTTTTCACTTATTATGGAAATGAATATTTGTCTAACCTATACAGTACTGTATTCATTAATAATTTTTGATATGTTAATTTTTATTTTAATAAAAAAGGGCCTCCCCAACACTTAGCCCAATGGCCCATATTTTCTAATACAAAGAGAAATTACTTTGATGTTACAGTTTATATCTGTGCCTCCTAAGGGTACTACAATGTGTGGAAGGAAGGTGAGTTTATAAGGTTTCAGACAGTTGATGGAGTTGAAACAATACCCTAATTTGTATTTTTTCCCTGCATCAGTTTTAAATTGGTTTAAATGTAAAAGGTTAATTAGAAGCTTCCTTAAAATCATCTAACCTCTTAACCAGATACGGTACAATACAGTATCAATGTATATATCACTTTGAGTGGAGGTACCTTAACGGATCTGTATGATGAGCCAAGCTGTTCTATAGCCAGGGTCATTCATACTGAGTTGGTTTGCTGTGAGCAATGAAACTAAAGTCCCTTGCCATCTGCAGTGGCCAGCATTGTGATGAAATGGCCATATCCCAGAAATATCTGATGCCTTTGCCCTACAGTGGACTAGAAACAGCTGCATTTCTTGTATGTATATTTTTGCGCTCGAGCCATGTCATCCTGATGGAAGTTCCTCGAAGGCAGCTTTAGAATGGGGATATTTCTGTGAGTGCTATACCAGAGAATTTTACCTGTAGAGGTATCACAGGGTTCTAACCTCTGGAGCGAATATCCCGAGAGATATCGTGCATGAAACAGGGACATGTTTAAAACAAGTCACAGTCATCCTTCCCTGAGTAGTTAGCCTTGTCTCGAAAGATATGGGATAGGATTGGATACGTGGCAGAGAGCCATTACAACTCCTATCCCAGCAGTGTATTATGTAAACATGGTCGCTGGTTTCCCATTACAGCAGTAGCCATTTGTATGCAAGATGGCCTCTCACTGAGAATTGGGAGAGGTTGAAAAGTAACGAGTGGGTCCATCAGGACGACATGGCCATTTCATCCAAAAATAGATTTTCCCTATGTCAAAATCCCCCTTTTGGGCTTGAGCTATGTCATCCTGATGGAAGTGTACCAGAGAATTAGAAATTATCAGTTGTGGCATATTGGCATTTTAACCATATAGCCTAGGTGTTCTTATAAGTCAACCCCACTAAGTAAAATTGTTCTACAATTAGTATATCTAATGATGGTTTTTTTTTACACTTCCAAATATAACTACAGTATTTGGGACAGCAGTCCAACTCCATGCATGGACTTGAAAGTTCTTGTAAACTGTTGAAATCAGAATTATCATCACAGCCCCACTCACTGTGACAAAGACATATGTAAGAACAGATACAGACTAAGAAATAGACTGTAATAAGAGGTACACGAATTTTTATATAGAAACACTTGTTCCATGTAAAGGAAACTTGAAAAGACATTGTCTAACTTGTTTCCAAGAACAAGCAAATGTAACAGAATTGGTGAAACAATATTTACATTTTTTATGCTTAAAGACAAGAAATAATTATTCCAGTAACATCTTATGGAATAGAATATCGTTCCATACGTTAAAAATAAGGTCACCTTTTGACTCTTGAAATATAAACATAGTTTATACCAATGCAGATTGGAAGAACATTCAACCTGCACTATGTACACTGTACAGTCCCAAAGTATACAATCCATAAGAGTAAGCCTTTGAAGGATATACTGGAAGTTTAAGAAGAGGCAACTTTTCTAGGATCATGACCCACTGGAATACTGTCCGGGTCAGCCCTTCTGATGAAATAAGTGAGTTCAAACCTTAGTTGTTTCAAGGATAGATTGGATACTGTTGTTTACCCCTTTAAAAAGTTGACAGTCTTTAAAAGCTTCACTCTTTGACAGGTAAGCTTTAAGGCCTTCCACAGGGCATAAAGGAGGATCTTCCTTTAGAGGGATGACCTTGCAAGGCCTCCGTTTCGTGGAGTTTGTCTTTAGCCAGGAATGAAGGATCTGGATGTGAATTTATTTCTCCCAACTCCAAGAATTCAATGTGGTCATCATCCCCTGACAGTGCTACAATCTTGCCAGTTCTAGCACGAAAAGCCATAGCTAGTAAAAAGATTGATATTTGAGCAAGATCCTTCAATGAAGTGGAATGGTTATCTATTGAGGAGGCTAAGTGCAAGACTTATCCAAAGTCCATGAAATGGATTTGTGGGGAGCATTCGGTTTCGGTTTAGCACATGCCTTAGGGATCTTGTTGAACAGTTTGCTGTTAAGCTCTGTTGAAAGCAGAGGCCAGACCCTGTTCATGGAGTGAGATAAAGTACAGTATAATAAGTAGTAGTCCATTGCAACAGAAGTGGTCTTGCGTTAATTAAACTCCACCCCTTTCTTCCACAAAAACAAATAGTCTCTTCATAGCAGAGGACTTGTATTCTTCTATGAAATCAATCCTGTCCTTCGAAACTTTCTATTAGTAGCAAGGACGAGAAAATGATGAGCCGAAGGTGCATCCTTATCCAGGAGGAAGTGAAGCCAGTCTCCTGTTGAACAGTTTGGGACAGCACTGGTGTTGGCAGTGGGATCTGACGAGTGTTGAGTTATGGAACAAGAGTGTGCAAAGTGTACCAATTGCTCTTGGGCCAATCGGGAGCCACTAGGGCAGCTGTTCCCTTGAAGGTTCGTAGTTTGTCCAGAACCTTCATGAGGAGATGGGACGGTGTGAAAAAGATAAATGCGAGTCTACTGATTCCAGTCCATTGACATCGCATCTACACCCACTGCTTCCCGATCTAGATTCTGTGCTACGTAATGGGGAAGCTTCTTGTTAAAGCACGTCGCAAAGAGATCGACTTGCAGTTCCGGGGCTTGTTCTAGATTGAAACAGAATGATTTTTAGTCCAGGGACCATTCTGTTTCCAGATACATGAATCTTGAAATGGTGTCCGCCGTCACGTTGCGAACTCCTTCTAGATGGACTGCTGAGAGATGCCAATTTCTCCTCTTCGATAAGGAAAGAATGGCCAGAATCTTGTGGTTGATCTGTGGAGATCTTGAACCCTGTCTGTTGATGCAGTGGACTGTAGTCTTGCCGTCGAGGACTAACCTCATGTGTGAGCTCCTCTTCGGGTTCAATTCCTTCACAGAAAGAAACACTGCCATCGCTTCTGGAATGTTGACATGAAACTTTCGAATTGTGCCTGACCACTGACAATGATCTCTTCAAATATTTGTTGCCTTTCTTCTCCAGACTCTGTAAGCAAACTTGAGTCTTGCTTTTAGGATGGGATTTGTAATCGCTGCAAATTGTAATGAACCTAAGGCTCTTTCCTGACGACGTCTGGTGATTGTTTTTGAATGAAGGAGACACCTGACTGTGAGCTTGCGATTCCTTTCCTCATGACCGAGGGTGTAGACCTAGCCACTGGAATTGTTGAGCTAGAGTTAACCAGGACTTCTCGAGGTTGATTCAGAAGTCCAAGGATTGAAAAAACTTCATAACTTTCAGAGCTGCTAGAAGACACTCCGACTTCGTTGCAGCCCACACTAACCAATCGTCAAGGTGTACCATCACCTGAAGACCTTTGTTCCTGAGTTGTTGAACCATAGTCTCGACGAGTTTTCTGGAAATCCTTGGAGCTATGCTGAGCCTGAAGGGCATAGCTTTGAATACGTAGGCCTTTCTTGCCAGTCAGAAATCAAGGTAGAAGTGCCTACCTATTGGAAGATGCCAAAAAGTGTCGGTAAGAAATATGGGGACAGTTTAGGCTCTCTGGGGGGGTTGTGGGTTGGAAAAACCTATTGAACAGTGATGGTTTCTGTCTCCTCTTCCAGCCTAGTCCTCTTGTGACTATGCTGTGAGCCCAAGGATCGAACTTCCATTGATCCTTGAAGTGACGTAGTCTTCCCCCTACCAGAAGCTCCTCATTGTTGTTTTGAAAGACCAGCTCCTTTATGTGATCTGCCTCTGTTTCCTCGGCCCTTAGAATCGCCACCTCTTCCAGACTTTCCCCCTCCGCTTTTACTTCTTCCCTGAGCTCCATCAGATCGAAAAATGGTAGAGGCCCATTCATAAACGGGATTGAACACTGGGGAAAGTGTAATGTACTGCTGGGAAACCATGTGCACTGTCTGGAGGATAGTGGCAAATGTGGCAGTCGTGGCAGGAAAAGACTTCTTGCCCTTAAAGGGTCTCCAAGGCTTTTTACCTTTGGGTTGTGGTCCTTCACCAGGTGTGAATTTCCCCTTAGAGGACATGCTCCATTATTGCATAAGGAGCTTGTTGATCTTTTAGGAAAAAAGATTTTTTCCCAAGATGTTAAGAGTCTATCAACTTTTTAAGCTCGTGTCTAATAGTTGCTGCTGCTAGGATGTGCTCCCTGCATGCTATCCTGACTAGAAAGAATGTGCGCAGATCACGTTGGAAGGTCGCTAAATGTGTTTTGGCCAGAATCAGGAAGAGATCGTATTTAGAGTAGTTCCCAGTAAGAATTTCCAGATACGACTGGTGCGACAAAGTTTGGCCTCCAATTCCTCTTTTAAAAGGAAATTAGGAATTCTGGCTAGTCTTTCATTAAACTACTTCCCTCCAATATCTCTGTCCAGTTTGCTAGCTGTGAAGGTATACTGGACATCTTCCCAACTGTCTGAGTCGTATGGAAGAGTAAGAGAAACAGGCTTACACTCCTCGGGTATTGGCAAGGTCTTTAACAGCCTCTAGACTCTTTGAGGCAAAGGGAAAGACAGTATCCTTTGTAAGTTCGAAACCGGTTTAAAGCCCATGCCTTCACCAAAATGAGGGTACCCTTCACTCAAAACCATTCAACCAAATGGGCTGTGTAACGCCAAGGGTTCTTTGTCGTGCATTTTCTACTGTTATTAGACTTTTATCTTTCAAAACTCTTTAAAGATTTCTTATAGCAGGATAGAAATTTCTTTCTACCCTTCAAATCCCGTAAGTCCCAATATACTTTCAAAATGTTGTGGCATGATTATGGTGAGAAGGTAATCATAGATACTAATATATATATATATATATATATATATATATATATATATATATATATATATAGAAACACGCCTTATATTTTAGCTAAAAAAAATATGCTCTTGTTGACTTGTCGCAGAATCATTGCTCTTCTAATTGGCATTACTCCTATGCAATTCCCAGGATTTTCGTAATGCTGTATTTACCAAGTGTTAAAAGGGAAAAAGAGGTAGGACACTATCCTACCTTCAAAAGAAAATCAATAAAACTTTATGGATATGAAAGTAAAGTAAAATTGCGTAAATCATTCGGAAATTCCAAATCTCGCTAAGCTGAATTGATCGTGCTGAGTGATCTTGGAATTAGGAGAAAACTTTGGTTTATAGGAGATTTATGTGGCAAAAATTGCCAAGATATTGAACAAATGATGAAAATACGATAAAATAGCCTTACGCGTTTTGGAAAATTGTATGAAAATGGGATCTGAGACTTGGTAAACCAAAGAAAACACGAGTATTACAAATAAAATAGTACCTTATGATTGACAAATACTTACAAATCGAAAAGTCAAATGAATTAACGTCTGTCTTTCTCTCCTTGCCCGTCACTAGACAAGACAAGGCCACTTACAAGCTATGGGATACGAATAGAAATTCCTGGTAAGGTCTGTTTGGCTCGGGAGTTTGTTTTATGTAACAAGAAATCTCTCTCTCTCTCTCTCTCTCTCTCTCTCTCTCTCTCTCTCTCTCTCTCTCTCTCTCTCTCTCTCTCTCTCTCTCTCTCTCTCTCATTCTTATCCTCTAATCTTCAATTCAACAGTTTCGAAGTAGGTCAACATGACCTAGCTACAGTATTATCTCAATATGACGAGGCATGATACTTCAAAAGGAAGAGGAAGAAGAAAAAAAAACGATACATCATTGAATACTAAGTTACAGCAAGGTTGCTAAGGACGAGACGAGTTTTTTCCTTTTTTTTTTCTTTTTTTTCTTTTTACAGACGTACCCTGACAGCAGGAGTCATAATTTTATTTAGTCCACCTTCCCTTTATTTTCTTTGCGTTAACGCCATTCTTTTATCAGGTAGGACTAATCTTTTGCTATTGATTTTAAGATACTCTGCCTGCAAAATTATATGTTTATATTTACTTTTATAGACCCATCGGAAGAGAGAGAGAGAGAGAGAGAGAGAGAGAGAGAGAGAGAGAGAGAGAGAGAGAGAGAGAGAGAGAGAGAGAGAGAGAGAGATGCGGTTGTATTAATATGCCCTTGCTTAATCTAAAGAAAAACACAGTATTGTTTGATTAAATGCGTTAAGTCTTTTGCGGCGTAGAAAAATGCACTGGAATATTTTTTGTGCAATTCTTAGGATATTATGACTAGGCCTAGCCTACTTAGTAATAGATGGAGTTTTTAAAGGGATCGAAGATCCGAGCAACCCATACTACCATTATATAAACCAAGAACATTGTTTTCTTATCAGTGGGCAATGGATTTATAGACAAAAACAAATCATAACACAATTATCACTGTGGACTACTCTATTGTGCCATAGGCCTACTTCTAAAAGTATAAGACATGCTTTGTCAAAGTTCCAGGTTCCTCGTTTCTTACTCCTCAACATATTCTAAAAGAGTTATTTGTATTGTTCCTAATTATATAAATCATGGTGCTTTAAAAGGGACATTTCATACATCCTCATTTGGGTTATCACTTTGAAAATTTCTCTGCGTTTACAGAGAACTTGGGTACATGACTGGCCTTTATATGTTGAAACCCAGACCCAATTACTTTACTTGTTTACTTGTTTTGGATTTAAATCCAACCCTCCACTGAAATCGAGTGAACTACTTCTCGGGCGGGTCCATATTAATCATCTAACGAAACATTTTCATTATAACTTATACAATTCTTTGATTGTAGCATCTTCCAAATCATATGATCTTGTGAAAAGTAATGTCTTTGGTTTCTTTTTAAATTCAATTGCTCCCTTTAGGTCCTTCATTTCAGTTGGCAGTTTATTATAATGTCTAGGCGCACAGTAGCTAAAAACCCTTTCACCAAATTTACTGTTTGTTCTTGGTTCAGATAGCCTATGTTTGTCACTCATGTGTCTTATGTTAACATTTGTTTCTAGTTCTAGTTTATTCAGGCATTCTTTTAGATATTTTAGTTCATTTTGGTTCAGTATCTTAAACGTTAGTAAGAGTAGCTTGTATTCAATTCTCGCTCAACGTATGTCCATGACCTTTTGAGAGAGAGAGAGAGAGAGAGAGAGAGAGAGAGAGAGAGAGAGAGATTAAAACAAAAAGCTGTTAATCCTAGCTATCGTTTAGAGAGAGAGAGAGAGAGAGAGAGAGAGAGAGAGAGAGAGAGAGAGAGAGAGATTGTTACGCGTAGACTAAATTCGGTTAAACCTGGATGTGTCTTGTAAATGATATTCCAATACATAAAGCAGATTTCAAATGAAAATAAAACATAAGATAAAAAGGAGAGAGAGAGAGAGAGAGAGAGAGAGAGAGAGAGAGAGAGAGACCAATATTCCAACCTAGCCATCGAGAAGAAGAAGAAGACTCGGCTTCGCTGTGTGTCGTGTCACCTCAGAAGTTGCTGATCTGGAGGCGGAAGGGCGTACGAAAGTGGACCGACTCTGGGGAGGGCGTGTTAAACCTGTCATTGGCCTCAGATAAGACCTACCTTTACGGCGAAGCAGACGGCCGGAATCTGTCAGATTTAGCGGAGGTGAAGAAGATTTCGACGGGCTTCCTGGCTTAAAAGACGACTGCTTTTATTGAGAAAGTTTGGTGAGAACCGTTAGATTCTTATGTTTTGTATTCGGTTTTGGAATGAAATCAGGTGGATTTTAGAAATTTTAGGCCTGAAATATGGCTGGGAAAACACCGGCTGTTTTGGATGGTCACCGTGTTCAGCTTCTGGAAGAGAAAGTTCATGGTAGATCATATATACTTTTATATAGTCACCTAAGCTACCTTTGCTGTCGTAAAAATTGATTTCTGTATCGAGTTTTGACGTATTTTAACCCCGTGATTGACAGGTATTAAGAAACTTCATATTTTCTATTTGGATGTTCAAATCTGTAGCCTAACAGGTGTTTGTGTTATGTCAGGCCTAGAGTTAACAGTTCTAAATGTCTGTTTTGGCTTACGGTAGAAGATTAAGGTTTATATAGCATATATATGTATTTTAGCTTTTCCAGCCCACCCTGGTAAATTCATTGAGGTTAATGAACTTGTATTCCTATTTGTTACTGATGAAATACTCATGTTTCTGTATTGCTCTTTACCTCAGTAATATCTGCTTTTGTTCTACTACTACTACTAATAATAATAATAATGTTAATTGGTTACCAAGGGATTGCTATAAAGCATTAATCGTAACTTTTGTTCATTGACGTTATCCTATTCAGAAGAAGGCCATTTGGTACAGCCTACCTTTACCCTCTTGCTTTGTCAAATTTGCATAACCAATAACCCTATTGTAGAAAATAAGTGTTCATGGTAAAGTTAGAGGTGTTTTTAACTACTTTGATGACAATAGCTGTTGGAAAGCCATATTTTTCACCTTTCAACAATGTTTAATAACCTAGAATTTGTGGCTGAAACTTTATCAAACATGTGACCTAACCCAAGGTTCCTTACCTACTCTAAGAAATCTGTTCGTACCCTTCCGATCCCCATAGGATTCTGTATCCTTACATTAAGGAAGGTTGTATCCTTGTGTAGGCTCTCCTTAAGAAATATAGCACTGCAGGTGTATCATCTTGTGCCACTCAACCTTATAACTTGAGAAATACGGTTTTCTGACATCAAAATTGGGGTAGTTTGTAGCGCTACGGCCAAACGTCCTAATTTGCTTATTATCGCTCCGACTGTTATCTTGTATGGAATAAAAACGTTTGGAAATGGTCTACGGATCTTAAATATGTGCTTGTAAGGGGGGGTCCGGGGGGTACAGCCCCCCTGGGTAAGGACACGGCTTTTAGCATAGGTTAGGTGGGCTTTTTAAGCTAGCTTCTCCCGTCGTACTCGTAGGTAAGGAAACTGTTGTGTAAGGGCGAAGCCCCCCTGGGTAAGGATACGGCCTAAGGAAACTGTTGTGTAAGGGCGAAGTCTCCCTGGGTAAGAATACGGCCTTTAACATAGGGTAGGTGGGTTTTTTAAGTTAGCTTCTCATGCCAAAATCGTTTTTAGTACGACGGCCACAGTTCAGAATATTCCCATTTTCTATGAATGAAAACGGATCTGGCCGTCACCCTACAAAGGCTCCCAAAATTGTTCCAAACACCTATAAATACACCAATTACACCTTATTTTCTACAAAATGGTAATGGGCGTACATTTTGGAGGTTCACAACAGCGACTTTCTTCCAGCTAAGAAACACGAAAGAACAGTTAAAAGATGCGGGAGGTAGCAGCTCTCATGAAGACGTTATAGATGGTTGGCTAAATAAGTCACATGATTATGAATACGTCCCTGAATGGTCACTTGTAAGGTAATTGGAAAGGATGACTGGGTTCTAATGGCCTAGAAAAGGGGAAATTAATGAGAAGACGATGGAAATGGGAATTTTTTCATAACAGATTCAATATCTAGATTATTGATTTCCGATTGATTGATTAGGAGTTATTTGGCATCTTGATATTAATTTCCGAGTACAGTATACGTTATATTGTTAAAAGTGTATGAAGATCTCTTACAAAAGTTCCAGTCTTGTAACTTAACCCTTTCTCCCAAAGGACGTACCGGTTCGTTCTTGCAAAATACTGTTATTTACATGTTTTTGGTAACTTTATGAGAAACTTCAGGCATTTTCCAAAAGAATGAGACCAACCTGACCTCTCTGCGACAAAAATTAAGGCTGTTAGAGCAATTTGAAAAAAATATATAGCAAAATGTGCTTGAAATTTAACCTTATGGCGGGGTTAAAAGGGTTAATATTACCACTTGCACTTGAGCCAATATGTTTTATCTGCTACCATGTCATATATTTTGTTACTAACATCAAGGTGGGCTAAATATTTAGCAATGCTTTAGTTTGTTAGTTGTAGGAAGGACAAGACCAGAGATTTCCAGGGAAATGCCAGTGTCGATAGCGACGTACAGTTCACAGGATCATCCTTCTGTAACCCAGTTTATTTGATGAATCGTGTATTTTCCGTATGTGGAGTGTGGTGGATTTTACTCTTTCAAGATATGGACTGTTGACAATGTTTTTTTTAGCAGGATTTCCACCGTACACTAATTTATTAGACGTCAAATCTATGCTGTGTGTGTTTTGGTGTAACAGTGGAAATTATGAAAATGATCAACATTTCAGAATTGTAGTTACAGTTTCATAAAATAAAGGCTTGAATTATGGGCAACTCTGTTAGATATATACCTGTTAGAGTATCTAAAATACTGAATAGGGCTGAGTATTAAACACCTTAATATAAATAAAGTGCTGGTAGCCCATAAATATTTACTTTTGACCAAATGTACCCTGTCCCTATTGGCATTGTACTGTACCGTCAGTGGACCTAGCATTTTGCACTGTTGAGCATTACAATATAATTTTTTAGTGTCTTAACTATAAGGTGCAACTGCCAGGCTTTCACTAGGTTGCATTTTAGGGCTAAAGGGCCTTCCTAACTCGGGCCATATTCATAATTCTGTTAAATTTACGAGTGGTAAATATGTATTATGATGCCAATGAATTATAGTGAAATGCTACAATACGACCTCCTTGGGTGCGGATTTGATTTTACAATGTTGAATATTTGGTACAAATGTAGAAAAATTGCTTTTAACCTCCCTTCCCCTAAAAAAAGAAAGCTAGTTATTATAATTGGGATTGTTATCCTACGCAGTACTCTAGAAGTTTTATTCCAGCTGTTACCAAGTTGTGGAATGATCTTCCTAATTGGGTAGTTGAATCAGTAGAACTTCAAAAGTTCAAAGTTGGAGCAAATGCTTTTTTGTTGACCAGGCGGACATGAGTCTTTTTATAGTTTATATATGACATATTTGTTTTTGACGTTGTTAATAGTTTATATATGACATCTGTTTTGACGTTGTTACTTTTTTTTAGATTGATTTATTGTTAATTTATTCTCTTCGTTTATTTATTTCATTATTTCCTTTCCTCACTGGGCTATTTTTTCCTGTTGGAGCCCCTGGGCTTATAGCACTTTACTTTTCCAACTAGGGTTGTAGCTTGGACAGTAATAATAATAATAATAATACTACAACGATATAAGATATACAGTACGGTCATTTTTTGTTCTGAACAGTATATTACAGTACAGTACCTGCTAATGAGGAGTTTAAAAGCCTTGAGGTTTGATAACCAATGCAGTATTTTTAAATTTCTGAAGTACTTCGCTGTTTATGAGGCACTGACGACAGTTATGTTTGCAGACTTTGTCAGAGTCTTTTCTGTAGGAATTGTTCATACATAAGAGGTGCAAATTGTTGCAGGTTCAAGTTTAAAGAATTGAAATGCGATATAATAGAACGAAGGAACCGACTAAAGCCATTATTACTAGGCAAACTATAACATTAGATGGAATAACGGATGCTACAAACTGAAAGGCTCTGACAGGGAAAGTAAGCCAGTGCATATAGGGAAAAGAAAAAGTCATAAATTATGTTTAAAATAGAGATGAGAATTGAAACTTATAAAATATATAGTATTCCAAACTTAAAAGTTTTCTGCAATATCAACTTTGTCTTTAGATACAGTATTCACACATCTATAAATACTCGTGTGAATTGTAACACTGCTAGTTGTAGGTATTTCAGTTGAATTAATTAGTACTGTCTCTTTTCAGATTTTACTACAGGCAACATGGCGAGATATAGGAAGTTACCCGAAAACTACTTCAAATTTGTCAATCCAATTATTGTCTCTCTAATTGGCGTTCTAATGTATCTTTTGTTGGTAAGTATTGACACCTTTTTGAAATATTTATACAATATTTAAGGATTAGTTTTATATTTTTATTACTATATAGGATAATCTGTCGCAAATTGTGTGATAAGAACGAAACTTGTCTTGACAACAAGTAGTTCTTATTATTTTGTTGACATTCTCAATTTATTATTTAACGGTGAACTCTTATACTGTAGTTTATATTTTGGAAATGTTGAAGCATTCCTATTACAGTACAAGTATTTACAATTAGTGATGATTAAATCTCATTACAAAGGAGCAATTATTGTGGTCCAGTACTTTATTTGGAAGACTCTTGGGGAGATGGCAAAACAAAAATATTCCTACGCATATACAAATCTTTGTCCTTCAGCAGGAGTATGTACAGTATTCGTGTAATTAGAACTTGGCTGTTATGATTTATAATGTGTTGCTAGTTACTGGCGGGTGATGGGAAAGCCCCGACCTTCTACAATTATATTGAGTAATTACTTTGTTTTCAGCTGCCATACAATACAGTCATATTCTTGAAACCCTCGACTGGCTGTTTTAATTATTCTAGTTTATGCATTAGTTTGTCAAGGGTCTTGTAGTTTCCTGATAACTATGATAGTTTCTATGTACAATACCTGCCAATATACACTTTCATTCATTGTTAACAGCATTCCTATTGTTTACTCCCTTGTAACCTTATGCTACTCTAGAGATGATAGTGCACATCGTAACTGAGTAATAAAACTTTATTACTGCTGCGATAGGAGAACTTCAAGTTATTCCTTCACGTTTGCTGCACTTTCATCTCTTAGTGCTGACACCGTATCAACTCTTTCATCAATCTTAGGGTATACTTTTGTGACTCCTACTGTTTCTCTCCCCGTGTTAGAGACACTGTTGCCCAATCCTTCACTGAGGATGAAGGAAAATATGACAAGCTTATGTGCTTCTTTGCACTTGCCTGTTTTCATGCCCCCATTAGCGTTCTACTATTATCATTATTATTACTAGCTAAGCTACAACCCAGTTGGAAAAGCAGGAAGCTACAAACCCAGAGGCTCCAACAGGGGAAATAGCCCAGTGTGAAAAGGAAAATAGAATATTTTAACAAAAGTAACAACATTAAAATAAATATCTCCTATGTAATCTATCAGAACTTTAACAAAACAAGAGGATGAGAAATAAGATAGAATAGTGTACCCTCAAGCAAGAGAACTCTAACCCAAGACAGTTGAAGACCATGGTACAGAGGCTATGGCACTACCCAAGACTAGAGAACAATGGTTTGATTTTGGAATGTCCTCCTAGAAGAGCTGCTTACCATAACTATTATTATTATTATTATTACTTACTAAGCTACAACCCTAGTTGGAAAAGCAGTATGCTATAAGCCCAGGGGCTCCAACAGGGAAAATAGCTCAGTGCGGAAAGGAAAAAAGGAAAATAAAATATTCTAAGAAGAGTAACAACAATAAATATCTCCTATATAAACTATAAAAACTTTAACAAAACAAGAGGAAGAGAAATAAGATAGGAGAGTGTGCTCGAGTGTACCCTCAAGCAAGAGAACTCTAACCCAAGACAGTGAAAGGCCATGGTACAGAGGCTATGGCACTACCCAAGACTAGAGAACAGTGGTTTGATTTTGGAGTGTCCTTCTCCTAGAAGAGCTGCTTACCATAGCTAAAGAGTCTCTTCTACCCTTACCAAGAGGAAAGTGGCACTGAACAATTACAGTGCAGTAACCCCTTGGGTGATGAAGAATTGTTTGGTAATCTGTGTTGTCAGGTGTATGAGGATAGAGGAGAATATGTAAAGAATATGCCAGACTATTCAGTGTGTATGTAGGCAAAGGGAAAATGAACCGTAACCAGAGAGGAGGATCCAATGTAGTACTGTCTGGCCAGTCAAAAGACCCCATAACTCTCTAGCGGTAGTATCTCAACGGGTGGCTGGTGCCCTGGCCAACCTACTACTACTAAAGTCTATTCTACTCTTACCAAGAGGAAAGTGGCCACTGAACAATTAGTGCTGTAACCCCTTGATTGAAGAAGAATTGTTTGGTAATCTGTGTTGTCAGGTGTATGAGGACAGAGAATATGTAAAGATTAGGCCAGACTATTTAGTGTGGATGTGTATAGGCAAAGGGAAAATGAACTGTAACCAGAGAGAAGGATCCAATGTAGTACCATCTGACCAGTCAAAAGACCCCATAACTCTTTTGGTGGTATCTCAATGGGTGGCTGGTGCACATTAGTATGCTACTACAGTATTTTACGTGCTTTTGTCTGTTCAAGACCGTGCTTCTACGGGAGTGCCACGTCTCCTGTTCACGATGGTTCGTTCCACTTGCTAATGATTGCTTGCTCCTATTAGAGTGCATGTTTATTTGTTCGCAGCCGCACGCCCTTAAGGGAACGCAATTGCTCCCTCCTAAAGGAGTGGCTTTTGCGTCAATAGGCGTAATAGGAGATGATGATGAAAGGAGTGCCACGTTTCCTGCGCACAATGTTGAGTTTCTACAGGAGCACCACTCTGCATGGTCCTGCTTGGGCACTCCCACTTTACCCGCGTTTCCTCACTTTGAGATCATTTGTCACCTCGGCTGTTCCCAAGGGAGTCCCACCTCACTTGTTTGAGTTGGCCGCTCCTGTGGCAGCACGTGCGCACTACTGATAAAGTTCTGTTTTAGAAGTGCACGCTCCCCCCAATGTCTGGCTTTTCTTTTGCGAGGGTATGCTCTCCAACAGGAATCTTGGATCACACTGTTACGTGCCCACATGCTTTAAAGTGTGGTCTTGATGCTATTAGTTCATATTCTGCAAAATGCTTGTCAGATTAGGAGATATTACACGCCATTCTTCCTAATGGATTTTTTCCTGTTTAGTCCTCTAGCACACTCAATGACTCGTGCACTCTCCCCTCCGCCTGTAAGAGCACAATCTCACTCCTGTTAGCGCTCGGTTACCTTTACTTGGTAGAAAACGAACAAACGTGTTCTCCAGTTCAAGCCTGCCAGATGGTCCATTGGCATTCACCAGATAGGGTTTTTTTCCCTGTTGTACTGACATGCACATGATTCGTACCTTAGAGGTACAATGCCCTCTCAGAATGTTGTTCAGTGGTAATCTGACTACACATGTCTAGTTAAAAGCAGACAACCTTTCTCTCTTTGAGCAGATTTCACGCTGGTGGTTGCTCATCCATGCAGCAATGTGCACTTACCCTTCAGGTAGACCACAGTCTACCAGCATTGTAGAGCGCTTTTTGTAGCTTTGATCTCATAATGTCGAAACAACAGAATACTGGTAGTCGCCGACTTATGACCTGGTTAGGTTCCTAGACTGTAGGTTGTAATTTAATCTTAGAATGTTAGATTTGTGTTGTGTGATATTTTATTAATATTTTCTTACCTTATATCGTTAATTTTTTTTAGTTCTTATTGTTTACATAGTTTGATTACCTTTGTAGTTATTGGTATTGTTATTAATTATATGCATTCTCTCTCTCTCTCTCTCTCTCTCTCTCTCTCTCTCTCTCTCTCTCTCTCTCTCTTCTCTTCTCTCTCTCTTAATACAAAATAGAAAATACATGGAACTGATTTCCAGCATATGTAGTAAATAGTAACACAGCAAACGAGTTCAAGAATAAGTTAGACAAGATCATGAAAGCTTTTTAAACATTAACACTAAATCGCTTTACCCAGGAGCAAATGGAGTCTCCCTGGATGGAATTTACAGAGACATCCAAAATCCTTATAACTCAAGAAGGTACAGTATATTATAATGCATATATACCTGTACTGTATAGCAAAAACAAAAATCTTTTTCTTACAGTGTATATTAAATACTACACACAAAATTAACATACTTTTTCCTCAATCTATTCTCATTTGTAGATTAGGGCTTTAAAACAGTATTGCAAATTCATCAGCAGATTTCCGGTGTAAGTAGACAGCAAATTTTTACATCATTAAATCTTAATATTTCTGAAGACATTATTAGAAATACTTGGTATCATTAATCGATGTTTTGATAATGGGAATGCTCATATTACTCGTTAACATATGAAAAGGAAATCTTGTAATTTTCCCGCAAACCAGAAATATGACGTCAATAGACATTTATGCTAAGTAGTACTCATGAAGGCCGAATCACACAACCCGTTTTCTTTCCGACAGGCCGGCCGTCGGTTAAACGGCGTCTAGCTTTCTTACGTGTATTCAATTGCAACTGTTCACACGACCCGTGAGGCTGACGGCGGCCCTCGGTCTTTAGCCGTCTGAGTTGGTTCGGCTTCCTTTCCAAGAAACCTTGGCCGGTTTGATGGACGTTAGCCATCCATCCCAACCAACGAGTTGTTGATGTTTCATGTGAACAATGACCTGTATCGTACCCGTTCGTTTCGTGGCCTACAACCCCGACTTTTCCTTATAGTATACTGTAGTCATAAAAATTAGAGTTAAAGTAGTTTGTTATTGACACCATGTATGAGAGTTTAACTGAACTTGTTCAAGGGTATGAGGAGATGTTTGACATGGCAAACAAGATGTATAGGAATAATTTACATACTGGGTAAGTAAAAGATATGGAAAATGACTGAAGAGGCATTAAATAAAACATTAATTTTTCATAATCTTAATATTCTTGGCATGGTGTATAAAGTATAGTGAAGTTGCATAACTTATTTTATCAACACAGTTATCAACCAACATCTTATAGTGTCAAAATTATCATAATTTACTCGATCCTCACATGACAGTGTCTAAGTAAACATTGAAAACTGCACGGGGGTAAACGGAAAGGAAACGCCTCGTGTGAATGTACAACGCTTCGACGGCGGTTAGCCACTGGCCAGCCTGTCGGAAAGAAAACGGCTCGTGTGAATCGGCCTTAACTTGTAACAGAACCTTGAAATACTTTGTATTGTTGCTCAATATTTCAATAATGGGAATACTTATATTAATCAGTAAGCTATTCAAAGGAAATGAGTCGCCTTCCCCCAGAAATTTGATGTCGTCAAGACATGATCTGAGTTCAACAGATTTTAAGACTTTTCTCAATGTATCTTTTATAAAAAAAATGGGTACTGTACTGTATATTATTTATAAAAGAAAATAAAAACTTACCAAGAGAAAATAGCTAATTTTTAGGAAAGCAATTATATTTCAAAGGAAATGTTTGTTTTATTAGTTTACTATTTCCAGCAGACTAATGATGCCATCACAAATGCTGAAGCAATCCTAAAGTCGATCAGTCGTAAGTTGACGACTACCAGACGTAGAAGAAACAAAAGTGGTTGTTTCCTTGAAAAGTCTCAATTAAATACTACACACAAAATAAATTTATACTTTACTTAAATCAATGTTCGATAGTAGGCTGGGATTAAAATACGACATTAGATTTTGTCAGCTGATCTCTAGTTTATATTAACAGCATAATGTATATGTACTGAAAGAAGTCCAAAAGAATGTTATTTTTTCAATATTAAACTTACCCGATGATCATATAGCTGTCAGCTCTGCTGCCCGACAGAAAAACCTACGGGCGGAATACGCCAGCGATCGCTATACAGGTGGGGGTGTACATCAACAGCGCCATCTGTCGAGTAGGTACTCAAGTACTCTATGTCAACACAGAACCAATTTTCTCTCTGTCGTGCCACCGGCAGGACCTACTGAATGCGCTCTTGTTTTCTGGATTGATTTTCACGTTATTTGGTGAAGTATTCATCTCTAGTTGTTGGCTGTTGCTGTGCAGAAGTTGTCTTCAATGCTCCTTGCATTCTTTTTTGGATTTGGATTGTTTGTTGGCGATACGACCAAAGGGTTCGACAGGCTTTAATCAGCGTACAGACGTACCCTCCGTGGTTTCGGACGTATCTTACCGAGATCGTCCCACCCACAAGAAGACGATTGAGCCCATTTATTCCTCGTCTGCGGAAGAGGTTTCTAGACAGAAACGATGGACCAAGGTCTCACGGCCTCTTAAACGTAAGGTCCCTTCCGAGCTAGTCCAACGGCCCAGGTGTAGCCACTGGGTCAGTTCGGACTCGCTGCAGTCCTCTGACGACGGCACACCTCCCAAGAGAGGCAAAGTGGTACCGCAAAAGGCAGTAACTCCGTCTGTTGCCGCACCCGCTGTTTTAGACCCTCAGTCACAACGGACAGTAGCTCCGTCTGTTGCCACTTTTGTAGACCCTAAGTGGTCTTTACTGCAGTCTATGCAGACTCAGTTAGCTGCGGTTATGCAGGAGTTTCGTGCGGAGAAGGTTGACACTGCTCCCGTTAGCCTACAACCTGCCACGGTTGTGCGCCCAGCACACGCTGAGGCTGCCTGCTCCCACACTCCGGCTACGGAGAAGGTTGACGCTGCACCCGTTAGCCTACAACCTGCCACGGTTGTGCGCCCAGCAGACGCTGAGGCTGCCTGCTCCCACACTCCGGCTGTGAGAGCTCCTCCACCCATGCGCAGTCGACCCTGCCAGACGCATGCTGACGCTCACAGACGCACGGAGCACTCCGTTGCCGTGCGTGAGCTACCACAACAACAAGAGGGTGGAGTTAGGCTGCCGTGTTTTGACGCGGTGCGTCAGCCTCCGCAACCCACGGTGGTCTCCGCTATCCTTCCACAGTCGGGAGTAGACTCTTTGCGCACCCACTCAGCTTTGGTTGTTGCCAGTTCTCAGACTGACCAACAGTGGCATGATGTTGGGTCCAGTGCAGCCACGCATGCACCCGTGCTGCCGGACTCAGCCGTCCAGCCCACTCCGTTGCCTCTTCCTCCTCAACATTCAGACGATGGTATCTCTGATGATGACGAAGCTGCACATCTTGACGACCAACACTCGTACATCGAAGAACCCAAGACCACGCCTCCCTCCTTAGACTTTAGGAAAGTGCTTGCGCTCTTTAAGGCTTTATATCCTGACCAGTTTGTGTCTGCAGCAACACGCTCGCCTCCCTCTGAGTTCGCTTTAGGCATGCAGTCAGCAGCTCCTGCCTTTACGAAGCTCGTACTCGCTCGCTCGTCCAAGAGAGCTTTAAGAGTTCTGGGAGAGTGGTTGCAGTCCAAGAAGCAAATGGGGAAGACATCCTTCATGTTTCCCCCGGTCAAGCTTGCTTCCAGATCTAGCGTCTGGTATGCCACGGGAGAAGTTCTCGGCTTGGGAGTTCCTGCCTCTGCCCAGGGCGACTTCTCAAGTCTGGTAGACTCTCCCCGCAGGCTGGCTATGAGACGCTCCAAGATTTGCTGGACCCCTTCGGACATGGACCATCCTATGAAGGGAGTTTTCCGCGCTTTCGAGGTCTTTAACTTCCTGGACTGGTGTTTGGGAGCATTGAGCAGGAAGACCTCCCCTTCTGATAAGGAAACTTCCATGCTCATCATGTCCTGCATGGACAAAGCCATTAGGGATGGGTCTAGTGAGCTTGCGGCTTCTTTCGTGTCTGGGGTACTCAAGAAGCGAGATCACCTTTGCTCCTTCTTGTCAGCTGGAGTCACCCCATGTCAAAAGTCGGAGCTGATGTTTGCTCCACTCTCGAAGTGTCTCTTCCCTGAAGAGTTGATCAAGGAGATTGCTGCCTCCTTGATCCAGAAAGACACCCATGACCTGGTGGCGTCATCCACACGCAAAGTCACCCCTTTGCCCTCCGTACCTAGACCTAGGATGGACACTCCAGCGTCAAGGTTCATTCCGCCCTTTCGTGGCAGAGCCTCCAGCAGAGGAGGTGCTCGTGCCGGAAATCAACGTGGGAGCAAGAAGAAGGGTTCCAAGTCCTCTAGAGGCAGAGTCTGACTGCCACCTTCTTCAGACAGCAGTGGGAGCCAGGCTCAAGAACTACTGGCAGGCCTGGGAGAACAGGGGCGCAGATGTACAGTCTGTGAAGTTACTCAGGGAGGGGTACAAGATTCCATTCTTGCGCAAGCCCCCTCTAGCAACGACTCCCATCAACCTCTCTCCCAGGTACAGAGAGGAGGAAAAGAGGCTAGCTTTACAGCAAGAGGTGTCTCTCTTACTACAAAAGGGAGCGGTAGTCATAGTCCGGGACCATCAATCCCGGGCTTCTACAACCGCCTCTTCTTAGTGCCGAAGAAGACATGAGGGTGGAGACCGGTGCTAGACGTCAGTTCTCTGAATGTCTTTGTCACAAAGCAGACGTTCACCATGGAGACGACAAAGTCGGTTCTAGCATCGGTCAGGAAGGAAGACTGGATGGTCTCGTTAGACCTAAAGGATGCGTACTTTCACGTCCCCATCCACCCAGATTCCCAACCTTTTCTAAGGTTCGTTTTCGGGAAGGTCGTATACCAGTTCCAAGCCCTGTGCTTTGGCCTAAGCACGGCACCTCTAGTTTTTACCAAACTGATGAGGAATATTGCCAAATTCCTGCATTTAGCAAACATCAGAGCCTCCCTCTATTTGGACGACTGGCTTTTAAGAGCTGCGTCAAGTCGTCGCTGTCTGTAGAATCTACAGTGGACTCTAGATCTGACCAAGGAATTGGGTCTCCTGGTCAATATAGAAAAGTCCCAACTCGTCCCATCCCAAAGTATAGTTAACCTAGGAATGGAGATTCAGAGTCAAGCTTTTCGGGCTTTTCCGTCGGCCCTCAGAATCAGTCAAGCCCAAGAATGCATCCAGTCCATGCTGAAGAAGGACCGGTGTTCAGTCAGGCAGTGGATGAGTCTGATAGGGACGCTTTCATCACTGGACCAGTTCATCGCGTTAGGGAGACTCCACCTTCGTCCCCTTCAATTTCACTTAGCTGCTCACTGGAGAAAGGACAAGACGCTAGAAGCGATCTCAGTTCCTATTTCCGAGAAAATGAAGTCGTCACTGACTTGGTGGAAGAACAACATTCTCCTCAGGGAGGGTCTGCCACTGGCTGTTCAGACCCCCGACCACCTTCTCTTCTCGGACGCATCGGACACGGGCTGGGGTGCGACGTTGGACGGTCGGGAATGCTCGGGCACGTGGAATGCGGTTCAAAGCGAGTTACACATCAACTGCAAGGAGCTGCTGGCAGTTCATCTGGCCTTGAGAAGCTTCAAGTCCCTCCTTCTAGGCAAGGTGGTGGAGGTGAACTCCGACAACACCACAGCACTGGCGTACATCTCCAAGCAAGGAGGGACTCATTCGATGAAGTTGTACGAGATCGCAAGGGACCTCCTCACCTGGTCAAGAGATCGAAACATATCCCTTGTAACGAGGTTCATTCAAGGCGACATGAATGTCATGGCAGACCGCCTCAGCCGGAAGGGTCAAATCATCCCACCAGAGTGGACCCTTCACAAGAATGTATGCAACAAACTATGGGCATTGTGGGGCCAACCCACCATAGATCTGTTCGCAACCTCGATGACCAAGAGGCTCCCAAATTATTGTTCACCGATTCCGGACCCAGCAGCAGTTCACATAGATGCCTTTCTTCTGGATTGGTCCCATCTAGACCTTTATGCGTTCCCCCCGTTCAAGATTGTCAACAGAGTACTGCAGAAGTTCGCCTCTCACGAAGGGACACGGTTGACGTTGGTTGCTCCCCTCTGGCCCGCGAGAGAATGGTTCACCGAGGTACTGCAATGGCTAGTAGACGTTCCCAGAACACTTCCTCTAAGAGTGGACCTTCTGCGCCAGCCGCATGTAAAGAAGGTACACCCAAGCCTCCACGCTCTTCGTCTGACTGCCTTCAGACTATCGAAAGACTCTCGAGAGCTAGAGGCTTTTCGAAGGAGGCAGCCAGAGCGATTGCTAGAGCTAGGAGGACATCCACTCTCAAAGTCTACCAGTCGAAGTGGGAAGTCTTCCGAAGTTGGTGCAAGTCCAAATCAGTATCCTCAACCAGTACCTCTGTAACTCAGATAGCTGACTTCCTGTTATACCTAAGGAAGGAAAGATCCCTTTCAGCTCCCACGATCAAGGGTTACAGAAGCATGTTGGCAGCAGTCTTCCGTCACAGAGGCTTAGATCTGTCTAACAACAAAGATCTACAGGACCTCCTTAAGTCTTTTGAGACCACGAAGGAGCGTCGGTTGGCCACACCAGGTTGGAACTTAGACGTGGTACTAAGATTCCTTATGTCAGCAAGGTTCGAGCCACTTCAATCAGCCTCTTTTAAAGATCTCACTTTGAAAACTCTTTTCCTCGTCTGCTTAGCAACTGCTAAAAGAGTCAGTGAGATACACGCCTTCAGCAGGAACATTGGATTTACATCTGAAACGGCTACATGTTCCTTACAGCTTGGTTTTTTAGCCAAAAACGAACTTCCTTCTCGTCCTTGGCCCAAATCGTTCGAAATTCCAAGCCTTGCTAGTTTAGTTGGAAATGAACAAGAAAGAGTACTATGCCCAGTAAGAGCTCTTAAGTACTATTTGAAACGGACTAAGCCATTACGTGGACAATCAGAAGCTTTATGGTGTGCCATTAAGAAACCTTCTTTACCAATGTCGAAGAATGCAGTTTCTTATTATATCAGACTTTTAATTCGAGAAGCTCATTCCCATCTGAATGAGGAGGACCATGCTTTGCTGAAGGTAAGGACACATGAAGTTAGAGCTGTCGCAACTTCAGTGGCCTTCAAACAAAACAGATCTCTGCAGAGTGTAATGGATGCAACCTATTGGAGAAGCAAGTCAGTGTTCGCATCATTTTACCTTAAAGATGTCCAGTCTCTTTACGAGAACTGCTACACCCTGGGACCATTCGTAGCAGCGAGTGCAGTAGTGGGTGAGGGCTCAGCCACTACATTCCCATAATCCCATAACCTTTTTTAATCTTTCTCTTGAAATGCTTTTTATTGTTGTTTTTTGGGTTGTCTGGAAGGCTAAGAAGCCTTTCGCATCCTGGTTGATTTGGCGGGTGGTCAAATTCTTTCTTGAGAAGCGCCTAGATTAGAGGTTGTGATGAGGTCCTTTAGTATGGGTTGCAGCCCTTCATACTTCAGCTCCTAGGAGTCGCTCAGCATCCTGTGAGGATTGCGAGGCTCAGTAAGGAAGACGTACTTAAAAAGGCAGAGTAATTGTTCAAGTCGACTTCCTTACCAGGTACTTATTAATTTTGTTTGTTATTTTGAATAACTGCTAAAATGAAATACGGAATACTTAGCTCTTAAGGTTAACATATATGCTGGTCTCTACCCACCCCCCTGGGTGTGAATCAGCTATATGATCATCGGGTAAGTTTAATATTGAAAAATGTTATTTTCATTAGTAAAATAAATTTTTGAATATACTTACCCGATGATCATAAAATAAAGGACCCACCCTTCCTCCCCAATAGAGACCCAGTGGACCGAGGAGAAAATTGGTTCTGTGTTGACATAGAGTACTTGAGTACCTACTCGACAGATGGCGCTGTTGATGTACACCCCCACCTGTATAGCGATCGCTGGCGTATTCCGCCCATAGGTTTTTCTGTCGGGCAGCAGAGCTGACAGCTATATGATCATCGGGTAAGTATATTCAAAAATTTATTTTACTAATGAAAATAACATTTTTTATATAAACAGGTTCATTTTAATAATTTTAGCATTGTACTTTTGTATCAGTTTAAGGTGTACATGTATTTTAGCAACAGCAATTACCGATTCTTTTTAGTTTGGTTTTGTCGTCAGCTGATCTCAAAGTGATGATGGTATTGAAAATATGGTCACATATAATTTATAGAGCATCATTGATATAATAACCTATCTTGTGCAGTATTTTTGGATACTCTTGATATAATGGTGGGAGTTTATCGGCTGATCACAACCAAAGGTAAAAAACTTGAAAAATAGAGGATAAAATTGCGCTAATAAAGCACTATTAATTTTTTTAAAACTCATAATTTTTTAGAATGTGATAACTGTCTGCTAAAACAAGAATTTTGCTGACGAATTAGCAATGCTGTGGTTTTAAGCCTTAATCTAGTTTAAGTTTATTTTGCATGCAGTGTTTAATAGACACTTTGTAAGGAAACATATTTTTGCTTCTTCTGGTATGTGTATGCATTGTAAGGCACTTTTGAGAGTGAGAGACAGAATATGTTCATATGATAGGTACAGCAATAATAATAGCTATTAACAATATATATAAAAAATATGACATGTTATGAACAAAGAAAATAAAAGAATTATTTAGTTAGAAAATATTGATGATAAAATGTGGCTAAGATTGTTACAGTATTTGTAATACAACATAATACTGTGCTGTAAATGTCCGGAAATTAAACGCAAGGTCGACATATGTCCAGATTGATTTACTATCTATATGTTGTAACCTGACCCTATCGTAAGTCAACAACCTTCTGTATGTATTTTATGGCACCTGAGAGAGAGAGAGAGAGAGAGAGAGAGAGGTATTTCTAAGTCCAAGTGATAACTAATATTGATGGCTATAAGTGTACTGTATGAAAACTATGACAGCTTAAAACATTGGTGCTGATACTGTATAGTATGTATTACTTCCGCCAACAAAATTGGGTGGAGGTCACGTTTTTGCTCCTGTTTGTCTGTTTATTTGCGAACAACTTTTTGGAAAAAATTTTACTCATAGAGTGGTGAAACTGTCAAGGATTAGTTGTTTTATTGAGAGGTAGAAGTGATTCAATTTTGAAAGCCCTAGGTCAAAGGTTAAGGTCAAGGTCGAGCAAACGGTCAAACGATTTAATCCTAGCCTTAACCCAAAGTTCGCACATGGTTGTCACAAAGACTTCAAATATGCCAACGGATTAAAAGGGTTCTAAGAAATGCAAGCTGGTTTGGAGAAATATGCTGCCATGGCGAGGTCTGCACTGTGTGCTTTTCTAGTTATGAAGATGGTTTTCATGTCTCCAGAGTGGCAGCTTGAGATCAGCTGATCACTACCAAAAGCAAAAAAAAAAAAAAAAAAAATGGAATGTTGAAATGCACCCAAAATTGGAAAAAGTTGTAAAACTGGTTTGTTCCAACACAGCGTACTTATCTTGAACTACTTTCTTAGGAGTATCTGGGATATCCTTCCTAACCGACCACGAATTTTGCATGGTTCCCCCATCTCCGTTTTCCCTTGTCGGGTCCCTCCGTGGCGGATAGATACTCGCCCTGAGGCGACCTGGGGTTAGCGCGCGAGAGTGTGCTGCTAGGTCTGAGTCGCCAGTAAGCATCTGGTTGCGGCTGGACTACTGGTCTGGCACTGATGGTCAACAACAAAAACCTGTTGGAGCCAGAGAATTGGAAAGGTTTTAATGCCCTTCTGCTTTCTGGGGCCAGAGCCCTTAAGTTCTTAGCCTATAACTCTCCCTCAGTCAACCAGTGGGCCAACTGGATCTTGAAGAGGCGAGATGCCGTCATCTTTTGAGTTACAGAAGCAGGTGCCAAAGAGAGAGAAGCTGTTCATCTTCGCAACTCCTTAATTGCTTGCTTGTCTGTTTAATGCCGAGGATATTGATACAGTAGCATAGCAATGGAGAAGGCCGAGTCGAGACTTCATTCTCCACAGAGCTGTAACATTTACTCCTCTCTCTTTGGCACCGACTGCGCCGAAAATATTACTACTGTGCAGCCAGGCTCATATAAGACGTCTGAGGAACCTTCTTGGCAGTCTACCACCAAGAAGGATTCTCATGACAGGAAGAGGCATGGGGAACGGGAGGGAAAACTGGAAAACATGGACAGCGGCCCTGCTAGGGGACCAATCCTGCCATACCACCGGTGAGAGGATGCCTGAGACACAGGTGACAGATGGAAGTTCCCCAGGGCCGAACCTTGGACAGTCAGCATCCTCCAAGTGGAGTACATGTCACGTTCATCAGCCTTCCCCCTCCGCTGATTCGTCATCCAGTAAAGTCATTGTCCTTCAAGAAGGCATCAACGATGGACATGCCATTCGGGCAAAAGTCCAGACCATGTTTCAGTAAGGCACCATCCAAGAGGTTTTCAACAGGTCCCCAGGCTGCTTCAGTTGACTCTCTTCTTGTATAGAGAAGGAGTCTGGAAACATCATAAGTCCTATACTTCTATATCTCAATCCATCCCTCATCAAAGAAGTATCTAAGGTTTGTTCTGCATAAAATGATATACTGTACCAGTTCCAGGTGCTGTGCTGCAGCCTATTGACAGCCCCACGGTTTTCACCCTATTTTCAACCTGGGCCGGCCCACGCCAACGGCATTCCTCTCTTTCAGTATCCAGATAACAGGTTGATTATAGCAGACTCTGAAGAGACCATTCTTCACCAAGACAAGTTTCTCAAATTTTCCCTTGACCTAGGGTTTGTGGTAAACTGAGAAGTCCCCTCTGCAATGATCTCAAAACCTCGTATAGAATATCTAGGTATGCAGATAGACTCCCAACTAGGAAAGGTTTTTCCATAGCAGAGCAGAATCTGATTTGAAGTATTACTACAAGCCCACCTGCGGCAATGACTATTTGGCCACCTAACATTCTTGGAACATCTGGTCCCAATGGTTGCCTTCACATTCAGTCACTACAGTAGCAGTTGAAGACCTTCTGGTCTTAGAGCTGGGACGCTTCAGAGTTGCTTATTCCGATAGTGTCAGAGCAGAAGAAAGAAAGAGTTGGTGAATCCTACATTCCAACCTTCTCAAAGTAATAGATCTTCTTTCTCCTCACCATGATGCAGCAAAAGGAGGGTGAGACCTCACCTGTTAAGACCATGTCGTGTCGGGGCTGTGGTCTGACTGTTCGGCAGTGCCGCATAAACATCCAGGAATTGAAGGCAGCCTTTCTATTCTAACCCTTCAGCATTTCCAACAGCTTCTTTTTGGCCACTGTGTAGTGTTGATGAGTGACAACACGACAGTGGTGGAATACTTGACCAAGCAAGAAGGTACTTTTTTACAGCAGCTATGCCACGTAGCTGTTGAGATTCTACAATGGACGGAAGACTATACGATTTCCCATTAGCCTGGTTCATTCTAGGCTAAAAGAACAATGTGGCAGACAATCTGATCAAAAAGACACTGTCTAAATGGTCTTTACATCCCCAGATAACCAACAAAGTCTTGACATGAAATCAGCTGATCACAACCAAAGGTAAACAAGAATAAAAATTTGATGATAGTCAATTGTTATAACAATCCCTAAATGGAAAAATAGAATACAAAAATATTTGATAAAGCATATGGTATCCTATGAACCAAGAAAATAAAATAATGATATACTGTATAGTAAAGAAATATTGATTAAGTATGACCAAGATGATTACAGCATAATAAATCAATGGAAATCATATTTTGAGTTCGGCATACGTCCAGATCGAGTTACAACCGTTTCTCGGTCCCTATCTGGATAGTTGATGATTGCATGTGGACCTGTTCACGTTTTTTAACCAGAAGCTTTCAGTGTACTGCTCACCAGTACCAAACCTACAGGTGGCCTTCCAGGATTCCTTTCAACTTATGTGGAATAATAGACGTGTCTGCTTTTCCCCGATCTACCTGATGAGTCTTCAACAAGGCGAGATCATCATACCTGTACAAACTGTCGATGACTTTGGTGGCCCCATTGGCAGCAAGCAGAATGGTGGTACCCAGACCTTCTACTTCTGGTAACAGGTTCTAAGGTAGCTTTCTCCCTTACTCGACCTTTTTTGACAACCACGTGCCGAGGACTTCCACAAGACAGTTGCATCCCTATGCCTTCATGCCTGGAGGTTATCCAGCATCTTTGAGAGGATTATTATGCCTAGTTTGTATATCTTAGGAGGTCTTCCATCGCCTTCTGTTAGGAAAAGTGGTTAATCTTGTGGTTGGTGTTGTGAAAGGGATGTCTTTCCAATATACCCCTGATTGCCGAGTTTTTATTATATCTTCTGGAGGAAAAACTCAGCTCAGTCTTGATGTTAAAAGGCTTAAACTAAGTCTTTAGACTGAAAGGGGTTGATATTTCCTCCTCAATGGAATTGTCAGTGCTCATACAGAGTTTTGCGCCACAGTTGAAAGTGAGACCACCACCGTGAAGCATAGTCAGACTACTGTATTCCTTGAAAGGAGCTCACTTTGAACTGTTAAGTCGAGTCTCTGGTACTGTGTTTACTCTAGGACTGTGGTGCCCGCTCAACAAGGGGGTTTAGCCACCTTAGCTCCCTTGTAGGACAAGTAGCAGTCAGTTGATGGTAGAGAGTACAGCAGTATAAGTCTGGGATAAATGTAAAAGAAAAAATGACTTGACTTTTCTTTCTTCTTCCCCTCTCTTGGGTGTCAGTATTTTTAGACTGCAACCCCCATTTTTGTTTTGTGGTCAGAAATATATTTAATATATTTGTCACTAACTCCTTGAGGGGTGGATTATAGTGTACAGTACATGAATGTCAACCGACTCCTTATACTTAACCTTGCTAAGGCAAAGTGAGTTTCTACTCCCTTACCATAGCTGCGCAGGCTGTCATGCCTTTAGCATTGATGGACCAATGCTGTACGAGGTCTCCAACCACTTGGAATATGACTTCCACCCACCTTAAGGTGAGTCATATGTAAAGAACGAAGGTTAGAATTCGGGAGGGAACAAATAGAAAATTTTTGAAGTAATTTTAATTTTTCCTAACTATACAAACCTGAGTTCTTTACACACACTTGTCCCCCCATCATCTTGTCCCTCAGAAGTACTGCTTGCAATCAGAAGTGGTGAGTAGCTACTAGGTGAGTGTGTGGGCTGTGGTTGGTCTACTCGTTAACTAGCAAAGGGTCGTTGACACCTCGTTAAGATTTTTATGGATAAATCAGCTCACTCAGAATGATCTCTCCTTGTTAAATTACAAAGGTTTGTAAAGTTAGGAAGAATATAAATCACTTCCAAATTTGTCAAGTTTAATCCCCTCACCTGGTGGCGGGGCCGTGACCAGTGTCATGGTAGGGCTGGGCTCAGGTCACCGGCTACCCTGGGAGGCAGGCGGAAATAGTGTTCGGACTCCATGTCTAGCCACCCTATCCCAGGGCTGATACATGGGGTGGAGCTCTGACTGTGGGTAGTGGCTTCGAGCCTGTCACACCGAAACGGCTATACGATCTTCCTCCCTCCTAAGGATAAGTCTATTAAATTACATGGATTAGTATTAATGTAGGAACTTTATTTTTCCTAAATATACGAACCTGAGTCCTTTGAGTTGTACTTCTTGCCTCAACCATCCTGTAAGTCAGGCTGAAGATCAAAGTGAGGTTTTAGTAACTACCACCACCGCGTTGAATTTTTAATGGCCTTATAAAGGTTTGTGATTTTTCATAACTATATAAACCTGAGTTCTTTTCAAGTTACACTTCCTGTCTTAACCACCCTGTAAGTCCTAAGTTAAAGTCAAAGTGGCTCCCCAGTGGAGTGTCAAGTGGGCGTGGATTATCTGCTACCTGGTGGGTAATTACCTACACCTTGTCATAAATTTTAACAACACAGTTCCAGCTCTGCTGAATCATACACCGATTAAAGGACTCCAGTTTGTATATTTAGGTGAAAAAAAATTACTTAAAAATATTGTTTTGACACATTCCCGGGAGTGGAGAGTTTGAGCATGGAAGGAAGTGTTAATTTTGCATTTGTAAACTCAAAAATGTTACGGATTCTGTTGAGAATGACATTAAATGAATTTTCACATTATATAAATGTAATGCCTTTGGTTGAAACTTTTGTTTTTTAACTTTATAGCCTAATACTCTACCTGTATTTCTATATTTGTTTGTACTGTATGGGTAACAAATCACAGTAAATTGTTATGGATTTTTGTTAGATTTGTATTAATTTTTGAAGGGATGAACTCTAGCACAGATTATGTACCCTTCATAATGATAAGGATATAGGTTTTTAAATCTTCTTCCTCACCGTTATCCCTACATTAAGGGTTCAGTTGCCTGATGCACCCTCTCCAAGGCCTTTTATGAAAGGCCTCCTTTTCCACAAAACCTCTTCTCTCCATATCCTTCATCTTATCTCACCATCTAATTCTCTGCCTCCCTCTTGATCGTTACCCACTAACAAGTTCCTCCCAAGCCCTCCTCGCCTTGCATTTTCAACATGTGCCCCCACCATCTCAGTTGTAAAACTATCATCATCTCTGTAATCTTCACCACGCCTGCCATTCTTATTTCATTATTTTCCAATCTTTCAAGCAGTGATATTCCCATAATCCAACTCGGCATTCTCTTCTCTGTTCTCTCCAGCTTTGCTTTTTGTTTTTGTCTTAAATTCCAAGTTTCTGATCTATACATTAACATTGGTCTTATTACTGTGTTATAGATCTTGACTTCTACCTTGATTGGCATGTTCCCAGATTAATAAACCTTATGCTATTTATGTGGATTATCTTTCGGCGGAGCTGTAAGGTAGCCATTACACCAAAATTGCGAGGTGGCAATCCTGCCTAACCACTATAGTGGGTAGGCCTGAGGTCTATATTTACTTGCACATCGGTGGAATACGTTACTTTTTGCATTTGGCTTGTAGAGACCGGATGTCTCCTCTCTCTCCTCCTTAGGCTGCCATTGACTTTGGTTATGCACTTTGCTTTTGACTTAGGTTCTTCCCCGACATTCAAATGCGAATGTTTTCTGGTCTTGAGGGCACTGCTTGCCGTACCTTCATGTCTTCGGTTGATAGTGACCTCCTAGTGGGAAAAAGTTTGGGCGCAGCAGGAAGGTGGCGGCTAAGCATGGTCTTTCTTCCTCCAGGGCGAGGCAAGCGCAAGCTGCTTCTTCACGCATGTCTAATCTCTTCTCGAAACTCCTCCTTGCTTACCTTCCCCCGGGGGCCGATCTAGTAGGAGTGTAGACCAGATAACTCCATGGAAACCCCGGGGGTACTGGGAGGGGGGGGTTGTTGTTGCTTCCCCTAGTGGAGCACCTTCACCTCCAGCTGGCGGGGAACTATTTTCACTTGCTGATGTGTAGCAGGTATAGCTTTCTTTGGGGGGTTCTGCTTCCCCTGTGAAGGAAGCGTTGCTGCAACTCCTTGAGCATGTTGCTAGGAAGGATCTTTCTCCCGAGTCTTTAACATCTTATGCTCTGGATGTGTGCGAGGTCCACCTCTCACCCTCTGCTGGCCCTTCCACTCGTGGATGATCGCTAGCATTCGCCCCTACAACAGCTTCCTTGGACGACAAACACTGGGCGTCCTGGGTCTTCGTCGTCTCGTAACCCTCAGCCTTCTGTTTCTCCCTACATTTATCTACCAGCTGTAGGCGATGTTGATGTTCAAGCAGCCAGCGTTCCATCTTCTAGCCATTTGCAAGGCCGAGACTCGCCATCTTCTCGTCTCCTGAACGACCTCTGCCCGAATTCGATCTTTCTATTGAACAACCCTCAGAAAGGCGTTTGGCTAAGATACCCCTAGCACCCTCTGTTGCCTATGGGGGTTTAGCTAAGCGCTCGCCTATGCGATGCTCTGACGCGTTCCACTATGGTGGCATGTTTTCCAACGCTTCGGGTCGCCCTGGTTTAGAGGCCCTCATCGCCTCCCCTAGCAAGTGTGAATGGTCCTCCAGCACATCAGGAATCCTTAGGGCCTCCCCATCCTCAGTCAGCACCTATCGCTTTTGAAATGAGCACTTCCGCTCGTGAATCGCTCCCGTTCAACACATGAATCGTCAATTTCCACGAACTATTCGGGAGTAGGATTACTGGAATTTCGAACTAGCGCGGTCCTAACACCACCACCTCTGCCTCAATCCACCTTTAGCGATAAAGCCAACACCCTTCCCTGAAGGGTTTAAGAAACCTCCATTCTTATAAATCCCGAGTGACCTCTTAGTCTTTCAAAAAAGGATCTTTTGTTGCCCAAGAGACTGTCTCCTAGGTCAACTCTGGTACCCTCTCACATTACCTTCAGAAGACGTTCCCCTCCACCTGGACTCCCTAAGGAAACCCCCAAACTTTCTGAGAGGAGGTGAGCTTCCCTCCTGGTACAATACATTGGTATCAACCCTTCAGAAGTCTTTGGGTGTGGCTCTTCCACCGCTGCAGCCCTGACTTGCTCAAGTCAGTGGTACTCCTCGAATTCCTTTAGAGAGTTCGGAGTCGGGTTGGTCTCTTCGGAGTCTTGATCCCAGAAGGAAGACTACTCAAGTTAGTAAGGCACATTGATCTTCTCCATGTAGATTTGGTGCTGAGGATAGGGTGCCTTCCACTCCAGAATCTCCTGAATGCCTCCCCTCAACCCTGATCAAGGCTAAGGATATTCTGACTAAGCGGTAGAAGCGGAATATGAGACACAACACACCACCTCATGCTGATCTCATCCAGCCTCGTACGAGTATGGATCTTGGTTCGCCCAGGGAAATCTCTATTCATACCTTCCAACTTCGGCAGGTAGAAGTGGTTACCCTGGACCAACGTCCAGTGTCTAAACCACCTACAGAGGAAGAATCCCTACTACTAGCGCGTTAAAGGTACCGCAAGCCCCTCCAAACCCTTTCATCCTGGAGGAGCATTTTCCTCCTCGGAAAGAGTCTAGACTAAAACGGTACCTAAGAACGCTAGGGCAAGGGAGGCTCGTAGGATAGAGATGTATAGTAGGTCCTCTGAGGCAGGTCCCAGTGACAACTGTGACTTACCCCAGGTTTCTATGGATAAGAGTTCGGAGGTAGATGATGGTCTGGACATGGACGAGGAATATCTTCCAAGGACAGGGAGTCCAAACTTCCATGCCGAACAGGAGCATAAGGAGTCGGAGCCTTGCTCCGGCCACCTCAGAATCAGACCTCTGCAATGACAGCTGAAGTCAGTGTGGAACCAACACTCAGACTCCCCGAACACACTAGTTCCTATTATTCAGGACCAAGTGACGGACGTGTCGTGGTGGGTGGCAGATGAAAACCTTTGCAAAGGGCAAGATCTTCTTGTCCCTCCTCCAGACTTATTGCTCAATTCAGACACATCAAAAGGGTGGCAGGCCCACTTGCTGCAAGACACATGGTCTCAGGTCTATTGTCAAAGTCTGAAAGGTACCAGCACATAAACATCTTGGAAATGGGAGCAGCCCAGCTAGCTCTCCTTCAGTTCCATCCGTTGCTGGCGGGTCACTCTGGTGTTGATGAGTGACAACACTACAGTAGTGGCTTACATAAACAAACAAGGTGGTACGTTTACACAGCCCCTATGCCATCTTGCAATAGGGATTCTAAGATGGTCAAAAGAACATTCGCTGGTGTCCTTATCAGCTTGCTTCATTCCGGGCAAGAGGAATGTGCTTGCGGACAATCTGAGTAGAGCGACTTAGTTAGTGGGCTCCGAATGGTCTTTGAATCCTCTGATAGTCAACAAAGTCCTGACTTTGTGGGGTTCCCTGACAGTGGACCTGTTCGCAACGTCCTTAAATTTCAAGCTCCCGTTGTACTGTTCACCAGTCCCGGACTCTGACTCTATGGCAGGATGCATTCCAACAGCTGTAGGACAACATCGACATGTACATATTTCCCCCATTTTGTCTGATGAGAAGACTGCTCAACAAAATCAGAGCATCCAACAATCTAATGATGACCTTTATAGCTCCGCTATGGCATCATGCAGAATGGTTTCCAGATCTACTCCTATAACCACATGCAAATATCTTTCACAAGACTGACCTGTCTATGCAACTTCATGCCTGGAGACTATCCAGCATCTCCTCTCATAAAGAGGCTCTTCCTCTGTATATCAGGCAAAGTGGACAGTCTTCTATGGTTGGTGTCGTGGAAGGAATATCTCTCCACTTGATGCCACTATTCCAATAATGGCAGAGTTTCTTGTATATTTTCGAGAGGAAGAACTCCTTTCGGTCTCGGCGGTGAAAGACTATCGCTCAGCCTTAAGCCTTGCCTTTAAAGTGAAAGGAGTAGATATTTTTGTTGCAACTTTCTTTACTCATATGGAGTTATGAGGTCACTTACCCCCAGTCAGAGATAAGACCACCTCCTTGGAACATGTTTTGAAATCCTTAAATGACCTCCCTATGAACCATAATGCCATGCATCAGACTAATCTCAGTTTGAAGACAGCGTTTCTACTAGCTTTAGCCTCGGCAAAGAGAGTTAGCGAACTTCATATCTCATACGACATCGCCCTTTCAATGGGATGGGGGGAGGCGACACTCGGCTTCGTCCCTGAGTTCTTTGTAAAGACTCAAAATCCGGGCGTACTGGACCCTAGATTCGTGCCCTTTCAGATTAAGTGTCTACGTTCTGTAACCAATGTCCCAGATCAGTAGTTACTCTGCCCAGTGAGGAGTTTGATATATTATCTTAAACGCACTGCAGCAACACTGCCCCGACGAACATCTTTATTTGTTAGCTTGAAGGATTATTTCTGCATGAATTCGCAAGGTCATAGACGGTTGAGGGCTGGGTTAAGTCTGGGATGAATGAAATTATATCTGGCTTCTTCCTTTCTTCATTTTCCCCTCTCTTGTGGTACAGCACCATGGATCCCTCTGCAAGCTGGCCTCAACCTCTGCAGGTAATAACCATTGTGTAGCCTAGTATGGTCATAAATTAATATACTTGTACATGTCCGCATTGCTTCCTACGAGGTAAGCATTGGGAAACGCCTTTGGTTTTAATTCCTATTTAAATTCTGAATATTCTTACTTAGATATTCATATGCTATCTCACATCTATTTGAGTTGCTCAGGCCACTATCAGTCTCACTCGGTATTGATAAGCGAGGTGGCAAGATTTCCCTCGATAACAGTCGAATACTGTACTAGGTAGACCTGGGTCAATGACTAAGCCAGAAGTCGAACTTTCACCCTCCTAAGGGTGAGTCATCCACATAAGTAATGTAAGGTGTGTTAGTCTGAGAACAAATGACAAATTCGGAGATAATTTGTATTTTTCCATAACTAATACAAACCTGGAGTTGTTTATATAAATTGTCCTGCCATCACCTTTCCCCCGATAAGTCCTGCTTATAAAAAAAAAAAAAGTGATGTAGTTCACATGTAGGTGGCTGGATAACCCCCAGAGTTGCTACCTTGCCTTTTTAGTGTAATTGCTACCTTCCAGCTCTGCTGAAAGATAATCCACATAAATAACTCCAGGTTTCTATTAGATAGGAAAAAATACAAATTATCCCCAAATTTGTCATTTTCCTATCACATACCTGCTACCTCTCATCACTTTCCCCATGCTGCCTTTAACCTATTCTGAAGTAAAGCCTTACATCCTCCCTCCTGATTTATAGGAGATCCCAAGTATCTAAATTGTTCTACCTGTTTTATAACTGCCCCGCTACTTTCGTGTATGGCTATCCTGTCTTGCCTTTCACCATAGCTTATCTTAGCCACATTTACCTTCAAACCACCCCTTTCCGAAGTCTTGCCACTCTACCACCCATCTTGGTAATTCTTCCTCATTTTCAACAGTTATCACCAAATCATCAGCATATAGCATCTACCACAACTTCATTTCTGATCCCTTCACTTGACACATCAAAGACCACCACAAATAAAAATGGGCTTAATGCTGACCCCTGATGAAACCCAACACTAACTTCAAAGGTTTTTGTTTCTCCAACAGCTGTTATTACTTTTGTTTGTTCTTTTGTATATCATCACCACCATTCTAACAAACATCTCCGGTACTTTCCTCCTAATTTAAAAAATAATGTAAAAACAATCTACTTTTATAGTTTTTCAGCTATTGTGCAGAGGTATTACTGTATATATCCATTTATTCTTGTAAAAATGTACAGCTGTATTTAAAGCTGAGAATTTTGATCAAACCTATACATAACTGTATCCAGTAATAAAGCACATACTGTTTTATGATAGTATCTTTAGATCTTTAGAGTATTATAAAAAATACCAATCATAGCGAATATACATCCTTTCCTTTGCTTAATATTTATAAGATCAAGACTACAGTCTGAGCTTTCTGAATCACCTGACAAGGCAGAATGCCAAAAGATTGAGCTATCATTTTTATTACTGCATGTAAAGGTATATAGTTTTTGGTAAGAAAAAATACTTTTCTCATATTTTATTTACTTTAGAGTTTTAATGGCATATTGAATTTTAGGGGTATTTCATCCCTGGTGCTGATACATATTCTTTTATAGTCTTTAGTATTGCGCCAGTCTATTACAAAGCTTAGGATATTATTAACTGCTTATCCTAATTTTTTGTGCAATTCAAATAGCCATTTCATAAACCGAATACCATCAACTAATTTTTCTTCTTTTGTTAACTCACCTTTTTGACTCTACTTACCTCTATGCCAAACAGCTGGAGCATTGTTCGTTTTCCCAGCTTCAACCTTTTGTTGCTTGAATTTAGCAGTATATTTCCTTGTCTATTTTTTCTCTCTAGCTAAAAAGGGTATAGTGTAATGTAATAATACAGTATATCAGTTATATTCTACTTAATGGTATTTATAAGAACAACGGGAATTGTTTACCATCGTGTGAAAGTTGAAATGGAGAAAAAGAGTTGTTATAAAAATTGGTTGTTCATTATGTTTTATACCTTTATCTGTTAATAACGATGTCTTTATCATTCACTTTTTTTTTTTTCATTGAACCAGAAGTTAGAATAAAAAGATGGAGGAAAATGATAGTTTATTATGATTTGGAACTTTCATGATATACAAGGCATTTAATAAAATATTTTTTCATGTGAAAATTTGTGGATCGCATGTTACACAAGTATACATGGCAGTGTCCCATGTTTTTGGGGATATTGAAGAATGTGGTATGTGCAATATCCATTTATTTGCACTTAAATTCTCTGTAAAGTATGGTGCTGTACTGTATTGTAAATGGGAGGCATGTAGTTAGGTTAATATTTGTGAAATAAATCCTGGATTAGGGTAAGTACAGAGCATAGTTATAAAGAAAATAATTGGATAAATTTCTTCCATAAATTTTAAATGCTCCATAATTTGATGCATAACCTAGATCTTAGTCAGATTTTGTGTTTAGTATATAGCCCAGTAATGATATAATGTTGCCAGTTCTTAATGAATTGTAATTTAATTGAAGCAATGGAGCTAGGTATTCAGACGTGGTCTTGACTGGGAGCCGAGTGAAAATTCAACTTGTGTAATAATACTGTATTTGTTCTAAAATGGTTGTCAAGTAACTGTACAATCATTGAGTGTAACGTTTTGTTGCAGTTGAAAGGCACAAATGGTTACACAGATAAAGTAGACTCATTGCAACAGTCTTTTTTTTCTCTCTGCCAAATTTGTAGAATTCCTTTATTTGCATACGCTACTGGATGGATGACTCCCATTTGATTAATTTATTATAACCCTTTTACCCCCAAAGGACATACTGGTACGTTTCACAAAACACATCCCTTTACCCCCATGGACGTACCGGTACGTCCTTGCAAATAACTGCTATTTATAATTTTTTTTGCATATTTTTTATTATTTTTTGAGAAACTTCGGGCATTTTCCAAGAGAATGAGACCAACCTGACCTCTCTATGATGAAAATTAAGGCTGTTAGAGCAATTTAAAAAATATATACTGCAAAATGTGCTTAAAGAAAAAATAACCCCTGGGGGTTAAGGGTTGGAAAGTTCCAAATAGCCTGGGGGTAAAAGGGATAACTATTTACATATATGATTGTTTATTTATTCTAATCACTTGTGCTTATTTTCCTTCAGATGGCATGGTTGGATCCCAAGAACATATCCTCAACATACTTTGGTCGTGTGGCAGAATTTGCAACTTGGATAGGGACCGAGAACAATCACCTTATGAAGCAGATGTGAGTATAAATCAATTTGAAATTTGTATACACTTAGTTGAAAATGTATTAGATATAAAAGAGCAATACTGTCCACTCACCCCTTTTGTTTATGTCTTGCATTATTTTTGTCTTGTTTCAGTGTGTGATTGTAGAGTGCATGGAAAAATGTCGGGATTGTTATTACTGTACTGAAACGTTCTCATTATTCACAATGCACCGCAGTTGATTAATGTTGAAAAGATAGGTTTTATAAGTATACTAAATTGTGGGGAATATAATACCGATGCTAATTGGAAATTTTGACATCTCTAGTAAAAAGTGGTGCCATTAAAAACACACACATATATGTATATAGATAGTGATAAGTAGTAGTTTAAGGTTGTTAGTTTCTTCAGTGTCTTATAATCAATCAGATAATAGCAAGAATATTGCCACAGCATTTTCATCTACTTTTACCTCTGTTGTAGTTATGATCTTGTGCATAAAATGATGCTTTTGCTAGCAGCAAAAATATATTAAGGTCCATTTTAGCATTAGTTTTCTGTCGCCTAAATAAATGATGATATAAAATGCTGTAATTGTAGAAGTGATATCCCCTTGTTGTAGTAAAATGTCTTTTGGCCTTTCTTGCACTAGGTTTTGTGTGATACTTTTCATCTTTTTCTGACCATCAAACTTCACTAAACTTTGTCTTCCACTTATTTTCACCTTACCATTCTAAATACGCCATGTTAAGTTAGTAACTAGAATCCAGAAATGAGCCAGTGCTTTGGCTAACTGATAATGCAATTGATGTTGTACCAGTAGAAAATCTTGAGGAGGGTGGATGATCTTATGCAAATCAGCCAATTGTATACTCTACAGTATTCTAAGGTTTAGAGCAATAGTAAGAAAATTAGTGCTCTTGTTGTTAAGATGAAATATTTTAACCTTTTTTAATCTATTATAAATATTCCAATGTTCTTATAGTTGAGTGTTATACAGTAATTTTATCTTCTTTCCACATTTTACGTATCGGTATTTATCACTAACTAGTAATGTCTTTAATGGCTTTGGGTATTTATAGCAGTGATGTGCTTGGTAATTAAAGTTCTGGATATTGTTTAAACTTTTCTATTGTTTTGGTGGTTTTTATGTTACAACAGTGACTGGTCCTTGCTAAAAATTCTGTATCCTCATCTATTTGATTCTTTATTTATAGTAGTCATTTTTTTTTTTTTTTTTTATGACTGGATAGGATTGATAAATGTCAAATTAACCCCTTGAATCCCATAAGTATTATAAGTGGTATCATCATCTAACCCATAGACTCGTGACATGTTAGGTATAAATTATATATATATATTTTTTTTGGTAATTGTTAATGGAAAGAATAATTCAGCTTTGTTCCGTAACCGAAATACAAACCACGCTATTTACATAGGGTATTACTTTCGGCGTAGCTGAATGACGAGCCATTAGATTTTTAACGAGGGTTAACTACCCTCTCGCTAGTTAGCGAGGGGGTAGGGGAGGGGTAGCTAGCTACCCCTCCCCCCTCACACACCGGTGAACTGATTCACTTCACTTTTGGCTCGGGTGTTGATCAGACGTGTCTGTCTCACCCTCGCATTTTTGACAGTCTTAATCTTTTTATTTTTGCTTTTTCTTGCAGCTTGTGTGTTTGGAAGTTGGCCTCTCTCTCTCTCTATCATGCGGAAGTGCCCTGGCTTTCCCGATCGCCCTTGTGGGACGTTCATGTTGGCGGTCGAGACGGACCCTCACACCTTGTGTCCGTACTGCAGATGTCAACAGTGTGAGAGGGATAAAACTTGTAGTGAGTTTAGGGATTGGTCTACTTTCCAGTGGGAGAGGTTTTCCCGGCGACGTAAGAAGTCTAGGCATGACCTTTCTCCTTCAAGGGCTTCCTTGAAGAAGGAAGGTTCCAAAGACACTTCTTCCGTTGCTGGAACCTCCTCCGAAGCTCCCACTCGATCGGTCTCTCGTGAGAGGCCGGCGAGTGGTAGCGTAGGCCTTTCTTTTGTTGACCAACCTCAGGGTTCAGGAGAGGGAGTTGTCTCCCATAGCGAGGCAGCTCCTCCTCCTCCGGGGGAGGATATTGATGACTGTTGCTAATGATGATCTTTTGCAGCTTTGGGCTTCCTTGGGGATTAAGGGCTCGCCCTCCAGGGAAGCCCTGTTTGACCTGATCTAGTTGGGTGCAACTGTCAATCAGTCGCTGGTAATAGCAGAGGTAGATTCTCTTGTCTATTGTCAACGTTGTTGTGGCAGAGGCTTCCAACGGGTCGGGTCAAACCCCTGCTGTTGTTGCGGAGGTTGCTGAAGGCTCAGTTCCCCCCTCCGAACATCCTTCGAGGGAGGAGCCGAGTCCAACCCCTTGGGGGAGTTCACTGACAGAGACTACTCTTCGGAGGACTGACGGTGGTGTTGCTGCCCCTCGAGGTCGTCTTAGCCGTAAGGCTCGCCCTCCTCTTCGCCGTAGAGGTCTTTCTTCTCCCTACAAGGGAGTTAGGAGGCGCCTCTTCGGTTCATCGCCTTCGACGTCCCCCGCAGAGGATCCTCCTCAACGTGAGCAGACCGTTGCAGCTGCATCTCTAGACCTCTCAGCAGATCGTTCTCAATCTCCTACGCCTGCCAGACCTGGGAGTTTTCCTTCTCCGTTCCTGGACGCAGATGCGCAGTGGGCGCCAACGCACCCCGTTATCCAACGGGCACCGGTCCCTTTGGGGCAAAAGGGCTTATCTCACAATGTTAGTATGTCCCTTGAGTGCCAGGTTTTACCTGCGCGCCCACGATCGCGAGCGCGCAGTGGCGCGCAAGCGCTCTCCTGCTGTAGCTGAGGACCAGCCCTCTTCGGACTCAACGCGCCAGCGATCTCCTGTAGCTGAGTCATCTCGCCGTAGATCTCCTGCTCGCCAGCGCTCACCTGCGCGCCCTGTTGCCGCGTTCTCCTGAGCGCCCACGATTGCCTACTAGCCAGCGCACATCTGCTCGCCCTGTTCCTGATGCGCGCCCACGATCTCCGGATCTGGGTGCAGGCAAGAAGATTCTTCCTTTTGCTTCCTCGCCTACGATCACCTGCACGCCCTCAGATCTCGCCCAGCGCCAGCCATCGCCTGCGCGCCATCACACGCACTCACCTGTACGCACTTCTAGCGTGGAATGAGACACTGCGCGCCCGCGTGCCCACGAGAAGTCTCCTGTGCGCGCTACTACTCCTTCTGGTCCTGCGCCCCAGCTGTTTTCTCCTGACCGCGCACCTGCGCGGCAGCGATCTCCAGCGCGCAAGCACTCTCCAACGCGCCCACACTTCTGATCGCCGAAGGTCTCCTCCGCGCCCACGCGCGCTGTCTCCTGTGCGCAGTCTGTCACCTTCTCGCCCTACGCGCCATCGCTCGCTAGCGCGCCGTTGTTCTCCCGGCCGCCAGCGCTCGCCCTTAAAACCGCGCGCCCACTTGCCCTCTACCTGCGCGCTCCCTCGCCCACGCGCACCCGCGCTTTTATCTCCGCGCTACCCTGCGATTTTACCATCGCGCGAGCGCCAGCGCGATCTCGATTCCCGCTGGGTTTCGCAGCACGGGCAACCTTGCGAGTCTTCAGGAGCGCGTACTTCCAGATCATCGTCTTCACGACACACACACACACACACACACACACACACACACACACACACACACACACACACACACACACACACACACACACACACACACACACACACACACCCGTAAGTGCAGAACAGCACACTTGCAGGAGGAGGAAAAATTTTCAGAGAGGTCTAGGCAACACTCTTCATCTTCTTTTCAGGCAGGCCCTGTGGTTTCTACTCCAAAGGATCGCCCGATCCCCTTCCCTCCAGCGGGAGTCGCTAACACTGCGTCTGTCAGCCGTCGGCCATGGTTTGGGTCCCTGATAAGAGCGGTCGTCCAGGCTGTTGAGCCGGCCCTCGCTGATCTGGGCCTCAAACCAACGGCAGCCTCGTCCCCGCTGAAGAGGAAGAGAGGAGTAGACTTCATGGTGACTTCTCCTAGGGTTAAACTGGCTCCTAAGAAGTCCGTCAGGAAGGCCCCTTCCCCCGTCTGACGTTTTCTCCTTCTCGTGGACGAAGCCTTTCCGTCCTCAGGAGAATCCAGCGAGGTGAGACATTCTCCCACGGCACCAATGGGAGGAACCCCACCTCGAGTAGGAGAATTGTCCCGTGTGGGGGCAGAGAGGAGTCCTCAGACTTCTTTACTGGAGTCCTGTATCTCTCCTAGGAGGGAGCCCAAGGACTCTAAGACCGTCCCAAAGTCGTCTTCCTGGATTCGGCCAGAGCCAGCAAGACCCTAGGAGAATGTCCACTTGTCCCCCCAATTAGAGCAGTTGGGGACAGGAGAGTTTGCTGCCAGTCCACCAGGAGGAGAGCAGCATGAGGCGGAGCATGCCTTCTGGCAGGTCCTGAATCTGATGAGGCAACTCAACAGGTTCAATGACCCGGAGACCGCCCCTCGCGAAGGCAAGGATACAGTCCTGGACCAAGTCTACGGCACTCAAAAACCCTCGAAGGCAAGCGCGGCTCTGCCCTGGTCCGGGGGGGGGAGGGGGGTTAAAGAGTGCCAGAGACAAGGTTGAGGGCCAAACTCCTCCCACCTCCTCGTATACAACAGAGGAGGTACTTCGAGATCATGGGGGAGCCTTGTTTAGCTCTTCCTCTCTATCATTCTGTGGAAGAGCTTACCAGGGGAATTTCTCTTGAGAAACTCTCCGCTCGGCAGGTGACATTCTCGGCTACAGAGATCTTGAGCTAGGAGAAAGTCGCAAAATGTGCCATGCAGGCCACTTCGTGGCTGGATGTCTGGCTGGGGTCTCTGGGCATCCTGTTGCGAGGGGGGAGGGGGGGGGGGGTAAAGAGCGCCAGAGACATGGTTGAGGGCCAAACTCCTCCCACCTCCTCGTGTACAACAGAGGAGGTACTTCGAGATCATGGGGGAGCCTTGTTTAGCTCTTCCTCTCTATCATTCTGTGGAAGAGCTTACCAGGGGAATTTCTCTTGAGAAACTCTCCGCTCGGCAGGTGACATTCTCGGCTACAGAGATCTTGAGCTAGGAGAAAGTCGCAAAATGTGCCATGCAGGCCACTTCGTGGCTGGATGTCTGGCTGGGGTCTCTGGGCATCCTGTTGCGAGGGGGGAGAGGGGGGGGGGTAAAGAGCGCCAGAGACATGGTTGAGGGCCAAACTCCTCCCACCTCCTCGTGTACAACAGAGGAGGTACTTCGAGATCATGGGGGAGCCTTATTTAGCTCTTCCTCTCCATCATTCTGTGGAAGAGCTTACCAGGGGAATTTCTCTTGAGAAACTCTCCGCCCGGCAGAGGACATTTTCGGCTACAGAGATCTTGAGCCAGGAGAAAGTCGCAAAATGTGCCATGCAGGCCACTTCGTGGCTGGATGTCTGGCTGGGGTCTCTGGGCATCCTGTTGCGAGGGGGGAGGGGGGGTGGGTAAAGAGCGCCAGAGACAAGGTTGAGGGCCAAACTCCTCCCACCTCCTCGTGTACAACAGAGGAGGTACTTCGAGATCATGGGGGAGCCTTGTTTAACTCTTCCTCTCCATCATTCTGTGGAAGAGCTTACCAGGGGAATTTCTCTTGAGAAACTCTCCGCCCGGCAGGTGACATTCTCGGCTACAGAGATCTTGAGCCAGGAGAAAGTCGCAAAATGTGCCATGCAGGCCACTTCGTGGCTGGATGTCTGGCTGGGGTCTCTGGGCATCCTGTTGCGATCCGAGGACTTGTCCAAGGAGAGCACCAGGAAGGCCATGGAGACTTTCCTCCTCTTGGGCACACGCACCATCAAGTTTCTGGCTCACCAAGTTACGAACTTGTGGGCAAACTCGATCCTGAAGCGTCGTGATGCGGTGACCGAGAGGTTCCACTCGAAGGTCCCAGCCGTGGATGTCTGCAAGCTCAGACACTTCTCCATCCTTGGAAGGAGCCTGTTTGATCCCAAGGATGAGGAACGGACAGCTGAGAGGTGGAGGAAATTGAATCTCGATTCTCTCCTCCAAAGGGCTCTTACATCCAGACCCTACAAGCCTCTAGCACCTCAACAACAACAGCCTCATCAGTCTAGGACATAGAAACCGGCTCCGGCAGCAAAGGCAAAGGTGTCCAAACAGCAGCCCTTTCCTGTCAAAGACAAGAAGGGCGGAAAGTCCCCCAGGGGAGGCAGGAATCCTAGAGGGAGCGGCCGAGGCTGCAGACGCTAGGATTGGCAATCCCCCTGCATGTCCACCAGTGGGGGGATGCCTGCAAACTTGTGCGTTCAGGTGGCAGCAACTCGGGGCCGATTCCTGGACGATCTCTGTGATCAGCCAAGGATATTGCGTCCCGTTCATAACATCTCTCCCTCCCCTGTCAGCGAATCCAGTGTCGTTGAACTCCTATGCCATGGGATCGGCAAAGGGGCTAGCCCTTCGAGCAGAAGTCGAGACCATGCTCAAGAAGGATGCTCTCCAAGAGGTCGTCGATGGCTCCCCAGGCTTCTTCAGTCGACTCTTTCTTGTAAAGAAGGCGTCTGGAGGCTGGAGACCCGTCATCAACCTCTCAGCCCTGAACAAGTTTGTCAAACAAACTTCGTTCAGTATGGAGACAGCAGACACGGTCAGACTTGCAGTGAGACCGCAAGACTTCATGTGTACAATGGATCTGAAGGACGCGTACTTCCAGATCCCAATCCATCCGTCTTCCAGGAAGTACTTGAGATTCAGCCTAGACAGCAAGATCTACCAGTTCAAGGTGCTGTGTTTCGGTCTCTCCACAGCACCACAGGTGTTCACCAGTGTTCACCCTGATATCTTCGTGGGCACACAGGATCGGCATCCGTCTCCTTCGCTATCTGGACGACTGGCTGATCCTAGCAGACTCGGAGTCGACCCTTCTTCGACACTGAGACAAGCTTCTGAGACTTTGCCAAGATCTAGGGATCATGGTAAATCTCGAAGTCTTCTCTGCTTCCATCTCAACGACTGGTATATCTAGGCATGATATTGGACACCAATCTCCACAAAGCCTTTCCATCAGACGACAGAATAGCAAGGCTGAGGAGGGTCGCAGATCCTTTCCTCAGACGAGAAGAGCTTCCAGCCCAATCTTGGTTACGTCTCCTAGGTCTCCTGTCTTCCTTGGCCCGTCTAGTTCCAAACGGCCGCCTCAGGATGAGATCCCTGCAATGGCGGCTCTTAAGTCCCAGTGGAATCAAGGCAACAATTCCCCGGGCATTCTGGTCCCTATGGGGCCTGCGGAACGGACGGACCTGCAGTGGTGGTTGGCCGACGAAAACCTTCGAAAGGGAGTGGATCTTCTTGTCCTGCCCCGGATTTGATGCTGTTCTCGGGCGCGTCAAAAGAAGGGTGGGGACCCACGTTCTAAACCACAGGATCTCAGGCCTATGGTCAGACTCAAAAAAGTACCTCCACATGAATCTGCTAGAAATGAAGGCTGTATATCTGGCTCTTCAACAGTTCCAACAGACCCTGGCGGGTCACTCAGTCGTGGTAATGAGCGACAACACCACAGTAGTGGCTTATATCAACAAACGGGGAGGTACCTTTTCACAACAGCCAACCCATCTTGCAGTAGAGATACTGAGATGGACCGAAGTCCACTCGATTCCACTATCAGCTCGCTTCATTCCGGGCAAAAGGAAATGTGCTCGCCGACAGTCTGAGCAGAGCATCGCAGATAGTGAGTACTGAGTGGTCTTTGGATCCTCTAGTAGCCAACAAAGTCCTGACAGTGGACCTGTTCGCGACAGCCTTGAACTTCAAGCTGCTGCTGTACTGCTCCCCAGTCCCGGACCCCAAGGCACTCTGGCAAGATGCCTTCCAACAACGGTGGGACAACATAGACGTCTACGCCTTCCCACCGTTCTGTCTGATGAGAAGGGTGCTCAACAAGATCAGACTATCGGTCAACCTGTCAATGACCTTGATAGCTCTGCTATGGCATCATGCAGAGTGGTTCCCGGACTTTCTGCAGCTCCTGACGGAACTCCCGAGAGAACTTCCCCCACGACACGAGCTACTCAAGCAACCACACTGCAACATCTTCCACAAAGCCGTAGCATCGCTTCGACTTCACGCCTGGAGACTATCCAGCATCTCCTCACAGAGAGAGAGGCTTTTCGCAACAAGTTGCGGAGAGGATGTCTCGACACCTGCAAAAGTCATCTGCAGGGGTCTACCAGGTGAAGTGGAGAGTCTTCTGTGGTTGGTGTCGTGGGAGGGGTATCTCTCCCCTCGATACCACTATTCCAGCATTAGCGGAGTTTCTTGTTTATTTGCGGGTGGAAATGCGCCTTTTGGTCTCGGCGGTGAAAGGCTATCGCTCAGCCTTAAGCCTGGCCTTCAGGCTGAAAGGAATAGACATTTCTTCCTCGCTGGAACTTTCTTTACTCATACGAAGCTACGAACTTACCTGCCCTCAGTCGGAAGTGAGACCACCTCCATGGAACGTGGTTCGGGTTCTCAGGGCTCTTAAGAGACCCCCGTTCGAACCATTACGCCAGGCTTTTGATCGTCACCTGACTTGGAAGATGGTGTTCCTGCTCGCCCTGGCTTCAGCCAAGCGTGTCAGTGAACTTCATGGTCTCTCGTACGACGTCGCCCATTCAAGGGGATGGGGGGAGGTAACGTTCAGGTTCGTCCCTGAGTTTGTAGTTAAGACTCAAAATCCTTCAGGATTTCGAGTCTTCGTTCTGTAACAGATGACCCAGACCATCTCCTACTATGCCCAGTAAGGAGTCTGAGGCATTATCTTAAAAGAACAGCTGCAGTTCGTCCTCGTGTGCAAGTCCTGTTTGTGAGCACAGGAAGGACGAAGAGGAGGGTCACCAAGAATACCATCTCAGCTTGGATTCGAAGGGTCATCCATCATGCCCTGAATCCAGACCCTCCTCCGTCAGGTCGCCCTAGAGCACACGATGTCAGAGGCATCGCAACGTCCCTGGCATTCAAGAGAAACTTCTCTGTGACGCAGGTTCTACAAGCTGTGATCTGGAAGCGTCAAACGATCTTCACAGCCCACTACCTGCAGGACGTGACCCACAGGAATCTCGATATTTTCTCTATCGGCCCTGTGGTGGCTGCACAACAGCTGGTCTAACCTTTGGCTCCTTAATGGACAGGTAGCAGATGGTTGAGGGCATTGTTACCCGGTTTTAGACTGCATGAATGAAAAAGTATGTCTGGCCCTTACTCTTTTCTTCATCCTCCCCTCTCTTGGGGAAAGCAGCATCCTGGGTTCTCTGCATAGCTGACCTCAAACCACTGCAGGTAAACCATGCTTCCTTGTGTTCCTAGTATTAATATAATACTGTTGCGTCCCCCATACCCCTGACGAGGTGGTATTGGGAACGTCCTAGCCTAGAATTCCATCTAAAGGACTTCAGGTCAAGTTCCTAGGACGAGTCACACTTCATTCCTTCACACACAAGCTTATGTAGGCCGCACGTTCCTTGCTGAGCAAGGAATTTGCGAGGTGCAGGGACTTCTTTTCTCGAGTGCTACTCACTCGGATTCTGAGTCCCCGGGCAAAAGCCAAAGCCCATAAAGCCTGGGACTTTCCACCCTACCTAAGGGTTAAGTCACCCTATGTAAATACTGTAGCGTGGTTTGTATTTCGGTTACGGAACAAATGACAGATTCGGAGATAATTTGTATTTTTCCTAACCATACAAATCTTAGCTATTTACACACAATTGCCCGCCAGCCCTGTCCCCCGTGAAGTCCTACCTCTAAGCGAAGTGAATCAGTTCACCGGTGTGTGAGGGGGGAGGGGTAGCTAACTACCCCTCCCCTACCCCCTTGCTAACTAGCGAGAGGGTAGTTAACCCTCGTTAAAAATCTAATGGCTCGTCATTCAGCTACGCTGAAAGTAATACCCTATGTAAATAGCTAAGGTTTGTATGGTTAGGAAAAATACAAATTATCTCCGAATTTGTCATATAGAATAGTGCTGATAGTTTTTGTATGAAAACAAGTTCTAAAAAAAGCGGCCTGGGACATAGGTGATAAATTTATTTGTGGGGAGCTTGCGAGTGCAGTTGAAAAGGTATCTAAAGAGCTAATTTCAATGTACTAGTATTTGTTACAAAATAGCAGAGCAGAGTTAATGCATATAAATATTCACACTTAATTTTTTAGCTGTAGTCATGTATTAGAGTATGGAGATTGAGCCGAACATGCCGAGATATGTAGCCCCACTAACATAAATCCACTGACCAGTTGTTTGTGTATAAAAGAAAATAATGAACTTAAGTGTTCATCACAGTATTGCACATGTTCACAATACTGTATTCGAAATAGAGCAGTCTGTTGAAAAACCAGTAGCCTGTGATAGCAAACTTTCAAGAATTTTTTTTTTTCTAAAGTACAGGTAGTGTACAGAGTTGGAAGAAGTCTAATCGTATAGAATATGAAGTACTGGACTGTAATTTTAGACTATTGATACGGAGGGTAACTAATGAAAGTAGCAATAAAGTAGATCATAGTATGCTTTTCACTTGCTATGATTTTTGTTTGATATATGGGCAAGTAGTCGTTTGTTTTTTGTCCCCGTGTCTTGGGTCTCTGTGGGATTAAAGTGTGCTTTGGTCTATTTTCAGACTGTTGTGTTTGCTGGCCCTCAACATAATTCAGGCTCTGGTTGGGGTATATTTATGTCAGAAACACAGGCTTGGTTCCTTAGTTACCATTGCCTGGACTTTACAGAACCTCATTCTGGGTTTCCCATCCCTTTATTATCTTATTTGGCCACAAAAACCCCGAAGGAGCTCCAGTAGTGGTAAGAAAGAAGAGTCTAACAAGAATTCCAACAAGTCTAATAAGGAGTCAAAGAATGCCAATAAGGGAAAGGAAACAAAAAATTCAAAGTCCAAAGAAAAGAATCATGCAAAGTCCAGAAAAGACAAATAAGTGACATGGTTGGTTAAATCATAACTACTCCTTCAGTAGCCATCTGCGTCGGAGATGACTGTTGGAATAAAAATATAAAAAAAAAATTTTATATGGAGTTGTGGTTCAACATTGTAACTTGGTAAAATAAAACCCTTTTTAAATATATGTGGATTTCATTCTTGCTTGGCGTTCACACTTGAAATTTTACAATTATGAAAATATTTTTCTCAATTATGAAATATTTTCCATGTTTTTACTGCATGCAAGATTGGGAATATTTTATGACCAATTACACCATTTCCTGTTTACAAAAATTCAGAACAGGTTATGTAAGCAAAAATTAGAATACTACATGCATGTGCTTCTTCCTTTTTTCTTAAACTGAGGCTTCAATGAAAATTGTATGTTATAGTACTTATGAAATTTATTTAGTTTTAAATTAAATAATCCACTAGTACATGAAATGACTCATGAAAGTACAGTATTATTCATAATTTTGCAGATTTCTGTAATCCCTTTTAAGTAATGTCTATCATCTTTAGTAAATATATTTGTTACAAACTATACTTTGCATCTTGTGTATTTGTACAAATTAAGCTTAATTTGCTTTGTGAAAACATTGTTTGTTCCAACACGAAGTACTCACCTCGAACTACTTTCTTAGGAGTATCTGGCATCTCCTCCCATCCGACCAGAGTTTTGTGTAGTTTACCCTAAACCCATTTTCTATGAGGGGCGACCTCAGGCAGAGTGATACGCGCCCTGAGGCTAACCCCAGGTCAGAGAGCATGCTTGCTTAGGTCTCGACCTCCAGTAAGTTCTCTGGTCGCGTCGCGATATCATCTCGCCGCTCTCCTTATCCCAGCGTGACTTGTGTGTCCCCGACCCTTTGTGTCCCACGCGCTTCACACGTGGTCCCTTTGTGCTTTCTCTGTGCACGCTTGTGTCTCGTAGTGCTTCTCCTTCATCATGGAGCATCCTCGCCATTGTCCTGGGCCTATGGCCTGCAAATCGAGTGGAGCGTTCCTTTCGAAACCAGAAGTGGACCCGCACTCCTTGTGTTCATCGTGCTGGGGCAGCGTGTGTTCCCCTTCCGACACGTGTCCGGAGTGCGAGTCGTGGAACGAGGTGCAGTGGGTGCGGTATAGCACCAAAAAGAAGGCAGCAGCGAAGAAGTCGCATAAGAAGACCAACGTCCCTTCCCCCTTACTTCGACGAGTGCCTCGGCGGTCCGAGCTTCTCTTCCAGCCTCCCCTACCCAGAGTAGGGGATGAGGTAAGTCCGTTGGACCCAGGAGTCTGATCTTCATGACAGTTGGGTTGTGGCGTCTTTTCAGGCGAGTGAGGGGCGGGAGCGTTTTCGGGAGATGGTGACCTGGTGCCTGCTGGTCACGTCTCCTCTGATGACCCCATGTGGGGTAATAATGCTTCTAATTTCTCCCCAGCCTCTTGGGAGTGCATTTCAGGTGGTTCAGCAGCCGAGGGCGACATCGAGAAGGAGCATTCCCCGCCGTCGGACCCCACTGCTTGGGTTCCCCATAAGACGCCCTTCAGGTCCCCGATAAGGATGGAGGATGACTTCGGGACCTGAGCTCCCACGGGACAGTCTCCTCGCTCCCCCCAGTGCCGTCGGCTGTCTACCCAGAGGTTTTTCTGCAGGCGTCGCAGGAATCCTCCTACATCACAGCGGGAGCCGAGGCCTTCGAAAAGGTCCTATAAGTCGTCGGTCTTATCGATGGAGGATCCTTCCTGCTCTTCGGAGGATGAGGCGCTGAGGAACCTCAGGAGGCGAAAAGGGAAGTCCCGCAGGAAGTTGTCGCGTTCCCGCTCCCCCTCGAGGTCGTGCCACGAGAGTCGGCACCCAAGATCCCCTAAGAACAACGAATGGGTGATGGTTCACCGAGACAGACTTCTGGAACTAGCTGCGGCCCCAGGCCCCTCAGGTTGGCGTCCGAGGACGGCCTCCCCGGATAGATACTCCTCCGGCACCAGCGGCACCAGCGGCACCCGACGGAGGGATTCCTCATGGCAGGTTCCAGTTGACAGGCATAAGACCGCGAAGGTTCCGACTCCATCCGCCCAGCGGTGAGAGTCGCCCCTTCGGTCTGGCAGCCGAGTCCTGACCTCCAAGAGCCACCTAGCTCGGCACGAGCGCAGCCCTCGGCCTTCCTCAACGAGCAGGCCCGTAGATTCGAAGACCTCCAGAAGAGACGTTAGGCCCAGGATGGAGGCCCCCGTTCCGACGGAGATGCCCGTCCTTCGTCGGGAGCCCCCGCGGGAGTGTCGGTCCAGGACTCCCCCACGTGCCGAGGTCCTCCATCGGGGTACCCTCGTCACTTGCACTAGCACCCCCGTCGGAGGAGCTCGACGACCATGGAGAGGGGTCAGCAGCGGAGGTATCGGTCTATCGGAGGGTGATAGGCCTCATTATTAGGACACAACATGTTAACAATCCCCAGTCACTGGTGACCCTAGGGCCAATACAAAGTAAACCTAGAGTGGTGATTGGAGCAGCAAACCTGAGGAAAGGAGTCATGTTATTAGTCCCTCCTCCAGAGTTTCATCCGTTCACAGACGATTCAAAGGAGGGCTGGGAAGCCTATCAAGACCATCAGGTGGTATAGGAGTGTGGCCAGACCAGGAGCATAAAGACCACATAAATATTCCAGAGCCAAGGGCAGCATGGCGCTAGTCCTACAGCACTTCTATCCCATTCTTAAATGCTGCTCGGTAGTTGAGGAGCGACAAAACCTATGTAGTAGCCTTCATTTGCATACAAGGAGGAACAAAATCTCTTCTGTAGTGCCATGTAACAATCAGGGGAAAAGAACGTGGTGGCAGACAAACCAATTCAGAAGACACACCTAGCTTGCTCAGAATGATCTTCATGTCCTCAGATTACAAGGGGGGATCCCCATCACATCCTTCAACAACAAACTTCTGATCTACTGCTCATCAGTCCTGGACCCAGCAACAGTGTTCGAAAAAGTTTCAACATCCATAGGGCAGTCAGACACCTACACCTTTCCCCAGTTCTGCCTTCTAAGAAGGGTACTGAACAAGTTCCTGACATCTCAAAACTTAGTTATGACTCTCGTAGCTCAATTGTGGCCTTACATGATGGATTTGTACCCGGACATACTCCTCCTGTTGACAGAAACATCAAGAAATCTCTCTCCACGCCCCGACCTGCTATGCCAGCCTCACATCAGCATTTACCACCAAGTGGTGAAGTCTCTATATCTTAACATGTGCAGGTTGTCCAGCATATCTTCTCAAAGAAAGGTTTTTCTCAAGAGACAGCACAACAGATATCTGTATACCTCCGCAATTCCTTGTTTGTGGTCTAGCAAACCATGCGGGCAATCTTCTGTGGTTGGTGTCGTGGAAGGGATTCACATCTTGTAGCATCTGTACCAATAATCACCAGTTTTTTACTTTACCTCTGTAAGGTGAAAATCTATCCCATTTCTGCAGTAAAAGGATATCGCTGAGCCTTGAGCCAAGTCTTTAGACTTAATGGAGCATACATTTCTTCTTTGGAAGAACTTTTTGCTCATTCAGAGCCTCCAGTTGAGGCGAGTCCACCATCTTGGAACATAGTTGTAGTGGTATATTCTCATAAGATGGAATTTTGCAGTGTCAGATAGGGATCTAACAATAAAAACGGTTTCTGGTTCTGTAAGCGATCCTAGGGTTTTGTTGCTTCAGGTAGCAAGTCTCTGAAGAGTGACCAAAGATCCTTGTCAGCTGTTATTCTGCCCTGTAAGGGCATTGAAAGCTTATCTCAAACACAATAGATCCGCTAGACCTTGCCTGCAGCATCTTTATGTTAGTGCTGAAAGAAACAAAAGAGATCACCAAGAGCACCATTTTCTTTTGGTTGAGGTTAGTAATTTCACTTTCCCTTTTGTCTCCAGCTGGAAATGGAATACAAATAAAGGCTCACGGCATAGGTGTCAGTACCTGTTAAGCCTTTTCAAGCAATTTCTCAGAAGCACATGTACTTCAGGCGGGCGGAAGTTTTCGCTCTATTCTTACTCCTAAAGTAAATGATTCAGGTTTGTATACTATAGTTATTAGGATAAAACATTATTTTAAAATTTGTCTTTTTTTGTACTTTATAAATCAGACGGTTGCCATAAAGTTTAATTTCATAAATCATATAAAAAGGGCTAGTACAGTAAATTTGTGAATTTCTTTCTGAATCTTTTTTAAAGAAACCTGCTGCCAGAGTTATTTGGTCCTTTGACTGGGCAGATAGTACCACATTAGATCCCTCTCTGGTTATAGATCATTTTTCCTTTGCCTACACAAACAGAGTACTCAAGAGATATTCTTTACACATTCTCCTCTTTTCTCATTCCCCTGACAACACTTAAAGATAACTGAAATATTCTTCTTCACTCAAGTGGTTAACTACTGGACTGTAATTGTTCAGTGGCTACTTTCCACTTGGTAAGGGTAGAAGAGACTTTGGCTATGGTAACAAGCACTTCTCAGAGGACACTAATAAATCAAGCCATCATTCTCAAGTCTTGGGTAGTGCCATAGCCTCTGATCATAGATTTCCACTGTCTTGGGTTATAATTCTCCTGCTTAAGGGAACACTCAGAAACTATTTCTTTCCTTATTGGGCTATACTCCCTATTTGAGCCCTTGGGCTTATAGCATCCTGTTTTTCTAACTAGTGTTGTAGCTATAGTTTTCTTCCCTATGGGAATCTACACCTTACGGTGATATTTACTGTAAATCTACATTAATGGGCAGATTTTGTCTATCTCATAAAATGTTATGGTAAACTAGTGAATTACCTACAGTACCTATTGCCTGTATTTTACTCTATTTTATAATGTGTGGGTGGGTTACTTATCACTTATGAAATAAATCAAATTAGTCACTACCACCTTCAACTGTACTATTCAAATTTTTACCTTTTATAAAAGGAAATTCATTGGCTAGTATAACTTGAAATAAAAAAAAAAAAAAAAAGACTGACAACATATATTTGACACTTGATTGTAAATCATAAATCATTCCTTATTATATCATTATTATCGGCTAAGTTACAACGCTAGTTAGAAAAGCAGTCTGCTATAAGTCCAAGGGTTCCAACGGAAAATAGCCCATTGAGGAAAGAAAATAAGGAAACAAATAGAATAGTGTGCCCGAGTGTAACCTCAATCAAGAGATCTCTAACCCAAGATAGTGAAAGCCCACGGTATAGAGGCTATGGCACTACATAAGACTCGAGAATAATGGTTTGATTTTGGATTGTCCTCCTAGAAGAGCTGCTTTCCATGACTGAAGTCTTTTCTACTTGTACCAAGTGGAAAGTAGCCTCTCAACAATGACAGTACAGTAGCTAACCCGCTGAGTGAAGAATTTTTTGGTTATCTTGGAGTTGTCTGGTGTATGTGCAGGCAAAGGAATAACGAGCTGTAATCAGAGAGGTTCAATGTAGTACTATCTGGCCAGTCAAAACACCTAATAACTCTCTAGCTTTAGTATCTCAATAGGTGGCTGGTGCCATGGCCAACCTACTATCTAGCCCTATATACTATATGTTTAGCCAGAAGCTATACTTTACCTGTTCCCACTTGCATTTAAACGTTTAAACTGCACCTGTGCTACACCTTTGCATTGAATGGTGGCTTCCCCAAGCCTCAAATTCCTAAGCTTATTCATCCTGTTGGTCTGCTTTATGTATCAAGAACTAAACTGTTTAGCCCGTGTAATTGAATTAAGTTAAGTTAGAGTATAATTGGCTTTCACTCTTATGAAAGCTAATGGCTTTAAATCTATCCAAGATTCTTTAAGCAACACTGCATAAGAGGATTGCTACAAATGTTTAAGTTGTGTCTTTAAAAGGTGAGTACTGTATGGCATTTCCTTCATCTTGCAAAGTATTAAATTCATCAAAGTATTCTATTAGTTACCGAGGTAAAGTTTGCTTGAAAATCTACAAAACATAATTTTGCTTGCAACAAGTCACTAAATATTCCTCTACTATGCATTCATACAATTTTAGATGGCATTCAGAATACCTGCCAAGTACATATATATAAAAAGAAAAAAAAAATCAGAACCCTTGTATAATGAACACTAATTCTTCTAGACTCACAATATCAATAAAAATATGAATAAAAAAAGTTAATCTGTACTTCCCTGTACACTAAACAGATACTTCTTGTTTCAGCATCCTGGTCGTACTTGCCGTCCACATCTGCGAAGCAATGGTTGCCGTCTATTTATGCTACAAGAGGAAACTTGGTCCCTTAGCAATAAGTGCCTGGACTTTACAAACACTAGTGTGTGGAATATTTTCTCTGTACTATCTCATGTGGCCAACTAAAACTCCAAGACCAGCCAAGAAGGATGATAAAACAAAAAAATCTAGTAAGAAATCAAATGAACAGAAGAATTCAAATGCACAAAAAAGCAAAAAAAAATCTACAGCTAAAAAAGAGAAATAAATTTTTATAATACAATGTATACATACTGTTCTGTATTGAAATTTTGTGAATTACAGTTTACAACATACGTATAACTACTTTTTAAGTACATGCCTATTCATTCTAAGGTTAAATCTGCAATAATTATATATGCCAGAAAGTAAAAGTAAATAATGCCATTGTACAACACAGTTAACCGATGGTTCACCATAAGGACCCACAAAATAATGTTTATTTTTGTTTCACATAAAGTCAATAGATGTTTTATAAGCTAGTAATAAATTTATAGATTTTGTAATATTCAAGTAATTGGCCCTTCAGGATGATTGTGAGTTTAATAAGAATCAGATTCTCGGACATATTTGAATTCAAACAAAACCGGTCAATTGCTAAATTAGTTTTTAGGTGTAACTAAGAACCACCCTCAAAAATGGTCATTCAAATATGACAGGAGAAAAAAAACATATGCGACAACCTTATTTTGAACAAATTCCAAACATAACGAGCTGATCACAAAACTAAATTAGAAGCAAGTTGCTAAAGGTTAATATACTGTAAATAAGATTTTGAAAAGAAAGAAAAGGAATATTGACAAGAAACATACATACATATACCAAAGGCACTTCCCCCAATTTTGGGGGGTAGCCGACATCAACAAGAAACAAAACAAAAAAGGGGACCTCTACTCTCTACGTTCCTCCAGCCTAACCAGGGACTCAGCCGAGTTCAGCTGGTACTGCTAGGGTGCCACAGCCCAACCTCCCACATTTCCACCACAGATGAAGCTTCATACTGCTGAGTCCCCTACTGCTGCTACCTCCGCGGTCATCTAAGGCACCGGAGGAAGCAGCAGGGCCTACCGGAACTGCGTCACAATCGCTCGCCATTCATTCCTATTTCTAGCACTCTCTCTTGCCTCTCTCACATCTGTCCTCCTATCACCCAGAGCTTTCTTCACACCATCCATCCACCCAAACCTTGGCCTTCCTCTTGTACTTCTCCCATCAACTCTTGCATTCATCACCTTCTTTAGCAGACAGCCATTTTCCATTCTCTCAACATGGCCAAACCACCTCAACACACTCTAGCCGCTAACTCATTTCTTACACCCGTTCTCACCCTCACCACTTCGTTCCTAACCCTATCTACTGGAGATACACCAGCCATACTCCTCAGACACTTCATCTCAAACACATTCAATTTCTGTCTCTCCATCACTTTCATTCCCCACAACTCCGATCCATACATCACAGTTGGTACAATCACTTTCTCATATAGAACTCTCTTTACATTCATGCCCAACCCTCTATTTTTTACTACTTCCTTAACTGCCCCCAACACTTTGCAACCTTCATTGACTCTCTGACGTACATCTGCTTCCACTCCACCATTTGCTGCAACAACAGACCCCAAGTACTTAAACTGATCCACCTCCTCAAGTAACTCTCCATTCAACATGACATTCAACCTTGCACCACCTTCCCTTCTCGTACATCTCATAACCTTACTCTTACCCACATTAACTCTCAACTTCCTTCTCTCACACACCCTTCCAAATTCTGTCACTAGTCGGTCAAGCTTCTCTTCTGTGTCTGCTACCAGTACAGTATCATCCGCAAACAACAACTGATTTACCTCCCATTCATGATCATTCTCGCCTACCAGTTTTAATCCTTGTCCAAGCACTCGAGCATTCACCTCTCTCACCACTCCATCTACATACAAGTTAAACAACCACGGCGAAATCACACATCCCTGTCTCAGCCCCACTCTCACCGGAAACCAATCGCTCACTTCATTTCCTATTCTAACACATGCTTAATTAGAAATCCATGAAGGTAAGATCCACACTTGCTGCATGACCTCACATAACACGTATTGGATTATTAACAGAGCAATTATGTAGTTCCAGCTGAGGAACTTGACACTTGGTCAATACAAAATGTACTAATAAATGCAAGGGTAATAGAAGCTTGGAACAAAATGCATAGAAATAAACAACCTAACCTACTAGACCTGTATGAAGTGTAATCATGACCTGCAAGGCATTAAGATTCACAGGAGAAATAGGCAACCTATGAATCGAAAGGAAAACATATATTGATGTATTTTAGTTAGTCATACGCTAAAAATATTTGCATAACACAGTTGGCCCTTCAACTTTACGAAGAACAATAATTCGTGAACAGTATAATTGGTGCCCTAAGGCGATCGTTTAGAACGGCCCGTGGCAATTGGCTCTTCATGCCCCGTTCTCAGAGGGCATGTTGACAATAGCAGGTGGTGGTCCCCGTCCGGTATTAGATTTTGAATGGTATCCACCAGGTTTACAATTCATCTTCCCTTGATAGGAGCGCCAAGCAACCTCGGTCCGACTGGGTCCGGACTTTAAATGAGTGGGACTGTGTCAATACCAAGTTAACCCCTCATAAGAATACATACACTATGTTTGAGGTGGACGGGCAAACCCCGACACCATGTACCACCAAGGTAGTAGGCCTTACCTTACAGGTGGATATGGAAGGCAAGCCCACGCCGCAACTATGGAACTAACTTCCCTGTTGTTCCCAGGAGGCCAAGAATGATGGATCGATACACCAGCTACTTTCACGGCAGGGTCATTGTACTGTACTAGGACTGTGCCACCACACAGTTTAGTGAACGCCTCCCCGGACTTCCAGACTCTCTGGTTAAGATAGAATACGGTGCAAGAACCAGGCTGGGTAGATCTATCAACTCAGCCACGATGACGGAGATGACTTTGTTAGTCTACGAGAGGAGCCACTTTTTAACCTGTTAAGCGTCACCCACGTGATAAACCGTTCACCACGATCTACTCGGTACCCGCCTTCAACTGCATATTCCGTTCATGACTTTAACTGCCTTTATCAAGTCGTCAGTCTCGTGATAATACGTTTACTCGTATAGTAAGTATAGGATCACCAATTGGCAACACTCTCAGCATATGGGGGCTGTAAATAGAAACTTATATGATGTCTGGCAACTATTTTTCTGAAGGTAGCTTGATGTTAGAAAACTGGTTTCCTTTCATTTCAGTGCGCTTCGGGCGTTTATGAGGATAAGGTTATTTGTTGTTCCTTTTACAATAAGCGGTCTAATGGTGAAGGTTATTTGTTAGATGAAATAAATGATATTCTTGTTGAGGAATCTGATAATGATAACCTGTTTGATAAGGAGAGCACTAGTTCTGAATCCTCCATTGATGAGGATATTGAAGAAACAAAGTTTTCTTTCGATGCCGAGCGAAAAAAATTACTTCTCATTGCCGAATGACTGGACAACGAGATGTCACAAAACTATATAGGAAAGGAAACGCCGAGAGAGAGAGAGAGAATAAAGTGGATAAATAATGTACAAATGAATGACGAACATATTTGAAAACTATACAGGAAACGAGAGAGAGAGAGAGATAGAGACTGACTTGTCCCTTTGCTTTTATTGCTGATCCTGGCGTAAGATTTACGATTGAAGATAAAAAGAACCCATTAGTGCATTCAGTATTATGTAGCCTTTTGAAATGAAATATTAGTAGTATTAATTGTTTTTTTATTCCACCATTTAATTAATATCCCTACTTTTAACTATAAATATGAATTATAAGCATAAAGAAATGATATCTTTGAAAAATTATCATTAGTGAAATGACCGCTCAGGGCAAAAAAAGCGTGACGGTACATTAGCGGCAACCTGTTCCAGGGGGGACGCTTAACAGGTTAAGATCCTGACAAAGTCTTTGCCTCACGCACTACAGTGTGATACATATGACTTTGCAGGGGTCCGTCTCCCTTGCCAGAAGCTCGTCTTACTTGAGGACTCCTTTAGGCATGAGCCTAACAGGTTACTTAAGGCCTCGATCTGGGGAGCGGACTTCTTCCCGGAGGACGTGGTAAATAGCGCCCTCGGAGAAGCAACTGGAGTCAACCAAAGCCTCAGAGTCCGGTGGGGTCTAATTAAAAAAAAAAAAATTCGAGCCCACTGGACCGCAATCACGAGGCAGGAGATAACCAAGGAAGTTTCAGTCCTTCCAAAGGCCACAGGCTCAGGATATGCTACAGGCAATGCCAGTATCCCAGGTGAGCCAGCCTTCCACCTCAAGAACCCAGCCACAAAATCAATATGTGTGGGTAAGTCAACCGCCACTATTCCATTTATTGCGTCTCTGGCGTATCATCCTTCCTTCAAAACACAGGGAGTGTTTCTCGGATATAATATGCATACGAGAGGTAGTAGAGCTAGGGGAGCCTTCCTGCATAGAGGACTCCCCAGGTAGGAGGAAGGCTGTACCTCTTTTGGAGCCGTTGGGCGTTCAGCAATTGGCATACAACGTCGTAATGAAAGATCTGAGGTAGAGATGGTTGAAATTAGCCCCCTCCACCAAGCAGTTTTTATCAGATTCCTACGGCAGACTTTACACAGGAGATCTTCTGAAGAAAGCAATAAAAGAGGTAATATGCTTAAAAATTTCAAGCAAGTTTGTTCAGAGTGCCTAAGAAAAACTCGGACAAACGAAGAGTAACCTAGATCTGTCCCTTTTGAATACATATATTCAATGCGACTAGTTCCTTATGCTGACCGTCTCACAGGTGAGGACCTTTTGTCCCTGTGGGGCCGTCACCACCTCTATAGATCTTACAGGTGTTTATTTTCATGTTCCGATAGCAAGGCTTTTTCCTCCTTTCCTAGGATTCAAGCTAGGCAAACGAGCTTACACCCTCAAGGTGATGCCATTCGGACTCAACATAACGACCAAGTTATTCATTAAGTTGAAGGAGACAGTAGTCCAAGAGATGAGGACTCAAGGAATACAGTTAGTGGCCTACCTAGACGGTTGGTTTATCTGGGCCAACAGCGTCAAGGAATGCCACAAGGCGTCGGGCAAAGTAATAAAATTTCTGGAATACTTAGATTTCCAAATAAAATTCAAAAAGTCCCGTCTTTCTCCAGCAACGTGCTTCCAGTGGTTAGGTCTTTAATGGATCCTGACCACACACAAGCGGTCGATTCCACCACAGAAGTGGATGGAGATACAGTAGTAAGAAACACAAGAGGATCTCTCAAGGACAAACTAACGACCCGAAGAAACCAAGAAAGAGTCCTAGGTTTACTCCAGTTTCCCTCAGTAACAGACACATTACTGAGAGTCAATCTAGAAGATATCAATCGAGTTTGGTGGTCCAAGAGAACGAGAAATATCGAGTCAAAATTTCTCGGGTTCCACCTACTCTAGGGGAAAAAACTTCAAAAATGGACGAAGGTGAAAAACCTAGCAAAATCAGTACCTTTACGATTCCCAGCGACAACATTGGTGGTCCATTTAGATGACTCCCTAAGCGTTTAGGGAGGCTATTCCCAATACGAATAGGTCCAGGGGTTGTGGACATTGGCACTCCGTCAACATCAATATCTTAGAAGTCAAGGAAATGTTCTTGACTTTAATAGGTCTTTCCCCGTCACAGAAACAACATATCAGTCTAATTTTAGACAGCCAAGTGATAGTCCACTGCATTAACAGGGGAGGTTCCAGATCAAGTCACGTAAATTAAGTGATGGTAGCTATCTTTTCAATGGCAACAGGGAACCTTTGCCACCTGTCAGCTGTTCACCTGGCGGGAGTAAGAAATGTGGTTGAGGATGTTCTACCAAGGACATCTCCGCGGGAGTCAGAATGGTTCTTGGCCAAAAAGTCATTTAACTGGACCTGTCAACAGGTTACGGGTCCCCAAGGAGACCTATTTGCCACGGAATCCAATCACAAGCCCCAATGTCATGTGGCCCCCAACCTGGACCCTCTGGCCTATGTCACAAACGGCATGTCCATAGATTGGAACAACTGACGGAGGATTTACCTGATTCCACCTTGAACCATGCTATTGAAAGTCCTGGACATGCTCAGGACTTTCAAAGGTTGGATTGCCCTCGTAGTCCTCAATTGGCCAATGCAACTGGTTCCCTATCTTGATGGAACTAGGACTCCGATCTCGGCAGATTCCCGAACCAAGTTAGCACGGATGGTACTATCTCACAGTGTGTCTGCTTCCTCACGGATTCAGAGTGCCTTCACTTTATGGACTATCTGAGTTTTGCAGCACAAAGAGATGCTGAGATTGAGCCTTTTAACACATTGTCCCTAGTGTCAGGTATATGAGATTCTACCCTTCGGGAAAATGATTCTGATGTAAGAAAGTTAGCCAATTTCTGGAAGACTCAGAGGTTCGGACGCTGACTACGAATCTGGCAGTTACCTTTTTCAGAACCTTCTTGGAAAGAGGTCTAGCCAATAATACTATTACTATGGTTAAATCTGCTTTAAAGAAAATATTTCAGATCGGGTTCAATTTTAATCTTACAGATTCGAATTTTTTGTCTGTTCCGTGAGCCTGTACTAGACTAAAACCAGTAACTCGCCCTCACGCGTTTCATGGGTTTTAGATGATGTCCTTGATCTAGATTATCTCTCTGATATTGACTCATGCACTTATATAGCGCTTCTTGGGAAGACGTTATTTTTGATAAGGTTAGCCTCAGGAGCCAGAATATCTGAACTCTCAGCATTATCTAGAGAACCAAATCATATTGATTTCTTTCTTCTGGTGGAATTTTATTCTCTCTAGATGGAAAATTCTTAGAAAGGAATGAGGGTCCACAGAATAGATGGTCCCCATGGAAGATTGTCCCACTTCCACAGGATCTATCTCTGTGCACAGTTATCACTCTGGGAAACTATTTAAATAGACCTTCAGGACATTTGTTTATTAGAAAGGATGGAGGAACCATTTCCCTGAAAGGAATCAGACAAAAGATTCTGTATTTTATTAAAAGAACCAAGTCGGAATCTGTACCACATGGCCAAGATTAAAAAGATATAGTGGTTCCTCCAGATTTAACACAACCATTATAACAGGGTCCTATCTTCATATATATTTTCCCTCTTAGTGCCTTGTCTCCTAATAAGGAGCTGGGCAGCACCTGCCTTCCCTTTCCCCCCTACCTTAACCTTAACCTTGATTTGGGGTGTAATTAAGAGATTGGTATATCAAAGATTTTAGTAAAACACGCTTAATTGAATTACTCTATTTTTAATTCAGTTCATTAACTTTTTGTGTATTACCAAGCTTATGGGACCAATTCTCTGTTACTATTTCACGGAGCGACACAGGTTGAGCCCAGAAAAGGAATTTTGATGAAGGAAAAATCTATTTCTGGGCGAGGGACCTGTGTCGCCCAGTGAACCCTCCCTCCTTTTTCCTTACCCTAGGCTGGCCCAAGCTTGGGGTGCTAATAGGAATGATGGGAGAAGGATAGGTAGTGGTGGTGGTGGGGGTGGGGGCAGTAGCTGTAGTGAAGGACACCTCGTAGTAACGGGGGATTTTGAGGAGGGAGAAGTCTAATTGGAGAGGGATCTCTGGTAGTGGTATCACTCGCCCCAGTTTTAATACCGACACCCTTTAGGGGTGAGCGAGCTGGATATATTCCTAGCATTCCATGCAACTTTTTTTCTCTGGTATATTTAGTAGTATTTATACCTTTGAAATGGTGCCTTAAGGAGCATTTCACTGGGCGACACAGGTCCCTCGCCCAGAAATAGATTTTTCCTTCGTCAAAATCCCTTTTTTCTTACGTCAAAATCCCTTTAATTAAGAAGATTTGGCAACACTGATTTCATGTAAACACCACTTGAAACTCCAAATGTGTAGTTGAGGTGGCAACTATAACTGGTTTAGTGGTTTCTTATATGAAGGTAATAAAATTGGGATAATATTAACTTAAACATTTCATAATACACTCAAAATATAAAAATTTACTGCGACAGACAAAAATCAAACGAATTGCTGCTCAGATTACTTGTAAAATACTCAAGTTTCCTTTTTTTTCCCCAAAAAACTGCTTTGCTAATTTAAGGGTGTGTCTTACCACTTGTAGTCTTATGACACAGGAAATATGGCAGATAGAATAGTGCCCCCGAGTGAACCCTCACGCAAGAGAACTCTTAACTCAAGACCGTGGAAGACTATGGTATAGAGGCTTATGGCACTACACAAGCTAAAGAACAATGGTTTAATTTTGGAGTGTCCTAGAAGAGCTGCTTACCATAGCTAAAATGTTTCTTCTACTATTACCAAGAGGAAAGTAGCCACTGAACAATTACAATGCAGTAGTTAACCCCTTGGGTGAAGAAGATTTGTTTCGTAATATCAGTGTTGTCAGGTGCATGAGGACAGAGGAGAATCTGTAAAGAATAGACCAGACTACTCTGTGTATATGCCAGCAAAGGGAGAGTGAACCGTAACCAGAGAGAAGGATTCAATGTTCTGTCTGGCAAGTCAAAGGAACCCATAACTCTTTAACGGTAGAATCTCAACAGGAGGTGAATGCTACACATACTAGTATTAGTAGCATTCATTGAACACAGTGAACACTACACGTAGTACTGTAGTAGTAACATTCATTGAACAGGAAGTGAATGAATGCTACACATAATAGTAGAAGTAGCCTTCACTGAACATGAAGTGAATGCTACATGTAGCAATAGTAGCAGCATTCACTGAACATGAAGTGAATGCTGCACATAGTTCTGTACAGTAAGAATCCTTAGGTAAAACATAAATTAACACCTGTAAATAAAAATCACTTGCTGCTTGACAACCACTTGTGGAAGATAATTTCGCAATGACAAACGCTGGGATAGTGAGCCCTTGAAGTTGTGTTGTGCAGGGAGGAAAACTGTGCAAAGGCTGGTTGTAAAGAAGCGCTGGCAGTTTGATAACATCTGTCTGCACGTAGCAGTCCTAACAGTGAGTAATTGAAACTTTATTTAAACATTACGTATATCTCTGTAACGTGAACAGCCATAACTGTAAAGACGGAGGGCTGACTGTACTTGTTTTCTTGCAGAAAGGCCTACAATTATTCTTGGTGCTATTATCATAGGACTTTTAAGATTGTAATTCAGAAAAAAAAAATGATTTGATTTAGATGTTGAAAATCTGTGGAAAGAAAATGGCTCTGAACTCTCGCTAATTCTAACCTTAGTCCAATTTGAAACTGGTACTATACTATTATCAAGGGTTGCTTGAAACCGTTGCTTAACTTGAAGAAGGAAACTGATTAGCATTAAAGGGGAAAATATTTCTCCTTTCTATGGTTAATGAAACTAAAAAAAAATAGAAGCATTACATTATTATTAACATTTTCCAAGAACCGAAGAAATATTATTTCAACCGTAACACAATTTCAAATATAAAAAAACTACAATTAAAAAATGTCTTTATACAACAATATACAAAGAACTCACAAATGAGACCAATCAAAATTAGCCTATATATTTAGTGTGGCTACCCTTGGCAATAAGTTTACCAGAGTCTTTATTTGTTATATCAACGGTAAGAAAAGCAAGAGTTCTTCCAACTTTGAGTGTATCAGCATTAATGACAATACTATCTCCTTCTTGTGCTGCACTAATATAACTGAAACAAGTCAATAAAAAAAAGATTAAACATTACCGAAAAGTCCAAAATAGGACAAATTTTAAAAACATATATGACAAATTCGAAGATAATTTGTATTTTTCCTAACCATACAAACTTTAGCTATTTACATTGGGTTTACCTTTTAGCGTAGCTGAAATGGCGAGCCATTAGAATTTAACAAGGGTGTATTACCCCCGCGCTAGTTAGCAGGGGGGTAGGGGAGTGGTAGCTAGCTACCCCTCCCCCCCTCACACACCGGTGAATTGCTTCACTTTCACTTAGAGGAAGGACTTGTCTTGGGGGACAGGGCTGGCGGGCAAATATATGTAAATAGCTAAGGTTTGTATGGTTAGGAAAAATACAAATGATCTTCGAATTTGTCATTTGTTCCGTAACCGAAATACAAACCACGCTATTTACATTGGGTGACTTACCCCTTAGGAAGGGTGGAAAGTCCCCAGCCATATTGGCTTTGGCTTTACCCGGGAACTCAGAATCCGAGTGAGTCGCACTCGAGAAAAGGAGTCCCTGCGCCTCACAAGTTCCTTACTCCGCAAGGAACCGTGTGGCCTACATAAGCTTGTGTGTGAAGGAAGAAGTGTGACTCGTCCTACGCAGCTGACCTGGAGTTCCAGAAGGAACTCTGGGTTAGGACGTTCCCAATACCACCTCGTCAGGGTATGGGGGAAGCGACAGTATTGACTCAATACTCGGAACACAAGGAAGCATGGTTTACCTGCAGAGGTTTGAGGTCAGCTATGCAGAGACCACGATGCTGCTTCCCAGTAGAGGGGATGATGAAGAAAGAAGTAAGGGCCAGACATACTTCTTTCGTTCATGCAGACTAAAACCTGATAACAATGCCCTCAACCTTCTGCTACCTGTCCAAAAAGGAGCCTGAGGTTAGACCAGCTGTTGTGTAGCCACCACAGAGCGATAGAAACGTATCGATACTCCTGTGGGTCACGTCCTGCAGGAAGCGGGCTGCGAAGGTCATTAGATGCTTCCAGATTACAGCTTGTAGCACCTGCGTCACAGAGTAGTATTACTCGAAGGCGTGGGACGTTGCGATGTATCCGACATCGTGCTGTAGGGCGACGTGACGGGGGAGGGTCTGGATTCAGGTCGAGATGAATGTCCTTGAGTCCGAGCTGAAGAGGTATACTGGTGACTCTCCCCCGTGTCCTTCTTGTGCTCCCAACCCGGCTGCACGTGAGGACAAACTGCAGCTGTTCCCAAAGTTAACTCCTCGATTCATTTATTGGCAAGAAGGAGAAGGTTTTGGGTCATCTGATACAGAATGGTGACTCGAAATCTTGAAGGAGTTGGACCGAAGGGCCGGGACCCCAAGATTCTGAGTCTAGCCAACAACTCAGGAGCGAACCTGAATGTTGCCTTCCCCCATTCCTTAGAAAGGGCGGAGTCGTACGAGACCAAGCAGATTGCTTACACACTGGCCGCGGCCAGAGTGAGCAGGAGCCCCAAGACGGAATACGATCAAAGGCCTGACGTAAGGGGTCTTGAGAAGATCTCTTAAGGGACTAAAAAGTCCGAACCATGCTCCATGTTGGAGGTCTCACTCCGACTGGGGCAAGGACGTTCGCAGCTTTGCATGAGCGAAGAAAGGTCCCGCGGGAAGGAAAAAGTTTATTCCTTTCAGCCTGAAGGTCAGGGAAAGGCCGAGCGACAGGCTTCACTGCCGAGAGCGGAATGGAGTTTCCTCCCGCCGAAAAGCAATAAGTTCGTTATTGCTGGAGAAGAGGCCTCAAGGGAAGAGGTATATCTCCCACGACACCAACCACAGAAGACTCTCCACTTCGCCTGGTAAACCCCTGCGGATGACCATTGCAGATGACGCGACCTCCGCCCCGCGACTGTAGCGGGTTGTCTCTTCTTGAGGAGGAGGCGTAGTGTCTCCAGGTGTGAAGCCGAAGCGATGCCCTGGCTCGTGAAAGATGTTGCAGTGTGGTTGTTTGAGTAGCCTGTGCCGTGGGAGAAGCTCTCCCGGGAGTTCCGTCAGGGAAAGCAGAGGGTCCGGAAACCGTTCTGTGTATAGTCCCAGTGGAGCTCTCAGGGCCATTGAAAGGTTAACAGACAACCTGGTCTAGTTGAAACCCATTCTCAACAGACAACAAAGGAGGGAAGAAGCAGGCGTCGATGTTGTCCCACCATCACCGGAATGCATCTTGCCAAAGAGTCTTGGGGTCTAAGACTGGGGGAAAGAACAGCGGAAGCTTGAGGTTCCAAGTTGTCGCGATCAGGTCCCCCAGGCCAGGACTTGCTGGTTACTAAAGGCCAAAGACCCCCAGGTACACTCTATCTACGAGGCTCTGCTCAGAAAGTCGGAGAGAACATTCCTCTGCCCGGAATGAGCGAGCCGATAGTGGTATTGAGAGGATCTCAAATCATCTCAGTATCTCTACTGCAAGATGCGAAGGTATGAAAATGCGTCCCTTGCTGGTTGGAACACGCCAGTACCATGAAGTCATCGCGCACGGAGCGACTCGGCAGGAGCTGTAGGATCTGTAGAGGGGCCAGACTACGGCCCCTAAGCCTGCCTGAATGATAGATAGGTATCCTTCAGGTCCTGACCATAGGCCTGAACCGGAACATGCCCCCCCCCCCCCCCCTTTTCTTTGACGAGTCCGAGAACAGCATCAAAAATGTGGGGAAAGGACGAGAATATCCACTCCCATCAAGAGGTTCCATAGGTTAACACCCATTGCAGGTCCAATCGTTCCGTTGGTCCCATAGGGGCCAGAAAGTCCGGCTAATCGTTGCTTTGAAACCACCGGAACTTGGGCCGCCCCACAGGGAACTTATCCTGAGGCGACCGTTCGGAACTTAGACGGGTCAATGAGGAAAAGAGACCTAGGAAACGTTCCAAGGTAGGGCTGAAAGCTCTGCTTGACTGAGAACAGGTACTGCGACTCTCCTCAGCCTTGCCACAGTCAACTGAAGGGAAGGCTCGGAGGAGGAGGCAACAGCATCTGGCGTCCCCAGGAGGTCACCCATCCAAGTACCGACCAGAACCGACGTTGCTTAACCTCGCTGGACGGACGAGAAGCGGGGTTTCCAACGTGGTAAGGCCGTTGACTCAATATCATGGCTAGATACTCCAGATGTTGAGGCAGAAGTAAAGAAGAATCCTAGCAAATTACCATGATCCCTCATTCATGGTAAGGATCCGGAAGCTTGTCCCGGCATTGAAGAAGGTCGAACCCGAGCCTACCGGAGTTGACCAGACCTCCAAAAGGTGAAGGAGGCGGAAGCCTGCTCCTGATCGGCCATGAGGAAAGCAGGGAGAGTTCTCTGGGGAAAACCTGCGATGCCACGGCGGGACCGCCACACCGCATCTGTAGTCTAGGCTGAATTCCAAGAGCTTTCTGGAAGATGGATGGAATGGAAACTGAAAGTACTCATCCTTCCAATCCAGGGCCTAAGGAGTCCTGTCGCCTCGTTACCAGTCTGATCAATTCTGCTGTTCCACGCTGGACAAAGTTTGTTCGACAAACTTGATCAGAGCTGAGAGGTCGACTACGGAATTCCCGTCTCAGATGCTTTCCCACGAGAAAGGATCGACTGAAGAAGCCGGGGGGTGAAGCCGTCGACGATCCTATGGAGGACCCTCTCCTAAGGCATGGATCATTCTGCCCAAACTGGCAAAACTCTTGCCGACCCCATGGCATAGAGGTTCAGTGACACTGAATTCGCTGACAGAGACGGCAGGCGCGATATTCTTGGCTGATCACGGAGATCGTGCAGAAATCGGCCTCGGGAAACTGTTATCCGGATGAGTAACCTAGGCATCCTCCCAGCGTGAGACCTGCTAGGGGGGGTTGCCAATCCTAGAGTTTGTGAACTCTGCCGCTCCCTCTAGGATTATGCCCCCCCAGGAGAGCCTCCCGTGCTACCCATTCCTGACAGGAGGGGACTGCTATTGGACACCTTGTCTTAGATGCCGTAGCCGGTCCGATAACTTAGGCCGAAGAGGCTGAAAGAAAGAGGCGCTGGAGGCCTGCAGGGTCTGGAAGAAAGCGCCTTGGAGGGGAGAAAAACGAAAGTCGACTTCCTCCGTACAACCGCTGTCTATGTCTCTGTCCTTGGGCACAAACAAGCTCTTCCCAAGGATGGATGGTGTCTGAGGTTGTCGACATCCACGATGAGACACCCGAGAGGAAGCCCTCGGTCAATGCGTACAGATGGTCCAACATCGAGCTTACCCGCAAGTTCGAAAATTGGCGACGAAACGCCAAGGTGCTTGAGCCCGAGAGGAGGAAAGTACCCATGATCTACCTGTAGCTTCCTTGAACAAAACCTCGGGTCGCAACAGAGGAGGGAAAGGACCTGGTAAGCCCCTTTCACGAGATGGAGAAGAGGAAGGGGTAAACCAGACACCCCTTGGCCGATGGAGAAATCTCGAACGGAAAGCTCCCTAGCAAAACCCTTCCAGGGAATGACAGGGAAGGGCTAACCCAGGTTCTGGAAAGAATAATGTTGCTCAGACCTCCCTGAAGATTCTTCCTGCTCTTGCCTGTGCCATGCTCTGCGTTTACGGGGTGAGGCCGTGTTCTGGAAATACGCTCCAGAAGACTCGCCATTCTGCGAAACCCCACGGGAATCGCGGTCGCAATCACCCAGGCGCTCGCGCGATGGTAAATCAATGGTTTGCGCGTGGCCGAACATGGAAGCGCCCATGCGCGGGCACGCAGGAACGCAAACGAAAGTGGGCGAAGGAGCGCAGAAGGAGGGCGAGCGTGGTAGGAAGGGCGAGAGCTGGTGGTCGGCAAGCGATGACCCGTAGGCGAGCAATGGATACTGCAGGAATCAAGCCGACGTTCGCGTGAACACCGTCGGTGCGGGCGACGGAACACCGTCGGTGCGGGCGACGGAACACCGTCGGTGCGGGCGACGGAACACCGTCGGTGCGGGCGACGGAACACCGTCGGTGCGGGCGACGGAACACCGTCGGTGCGGGCGACGGAACACCGTCCGTCCGGGCGACGGAACACCGTCCGTCCGGGCGACGGAACACCGTCGGTGCGGGCGACGGAACACCGTCGGTGCGGGCGACGGAACACCGTCCGTCCGGGCGACGGAACACCGTCGGTGCGGGCGACGGAACACCGTCCGTCCGCGCGACGGAACACCGTCCGTCCGCGCGACGGAATACCGTTGGTTCGCGCGCGGGCGAACATTGGAGAGTATGTGCGCGGTCGCGCATGAGCGTAGGCACGCGGTCGCGCATGAGCGTAGACGCGCGGTCGCGCATGAGCGTAGACGCGCGAGCACGTGGGCGTGCGGTCGCGCGGGCACGTGAGCGTGTGGACGCGCGGGTGAGCGCAGGCGGTCGGGAAACCGATGACGCATAGGCGGGCGATGGCGCGTTGACGAGCGATGGCGCATTCTGGCGAGCGATAGCCCGTAGGCGAGTGAAGGCGCGTTGGCAAGCGATGGCGCGTCGGCGAGCGGTGGTGCGTTAAAAAACGCTATCGCGCGGGCGCGTAGCCTATTGCTAACGCGAGAGAGGCTAGTGATGGTTAGCGCGCATCGCGCTAACAGAAGGCGCGCAGGTGCATCAGGAAGGTGAGCGCTGAAGCAAGCTGTTAATCAGGCGATCCTAGACGGTCAGAAAAAACCGTTGGCGCCCATTGGTGCGTGACAGAAAAGGGCGCGCAGATGTGCGCTGGCGATTGAAGAAAGCTGGCGCACAGAAGGACAGAAGTAAAGGTGAGCGCTGGCGAGCAGGAGGAAGATCTACGGCAAGACTCAGCTACCGGAGACCGTGGTCCACAGCATGCGAGTGCTAGATCGCTACTGATGGTGTCCAGGGGACCTGACACGCGTGGCAGATCGATGGCGATCCTTGACGCGTAGATCGCTGATGAGCAGGCGAACGTTGATGCGTCTGTGGTCGCTGGCGAGCAGAAGGCAACGCGTGGAAGCCTGTGCGTAGAAGAAGAGTCCTTGTTCAAGACCTAAACCGAAGTTCTAGATCGCGAGGGCGAACGTGGGCGCACAGGGCGCGTAACAGGAACCAACAGGAACAGCAGAGATGATCATCAGGAGAGCACGGATGAACAGGAGAGCGCTAGCGATCAGGAAAGCGCTGATGAGCAGGAGAGCACCTGTGGGCTAACACTGAGCAGGAGAGCAGGAGAGGGCCTGTGCGCTAACACTGGGCAGGAGAGAACACAGCAGAAGGGCGCGCAGGGGAACCCTGACACGCAAGGGAAGAACCCCCGTGGGAGGCAACCCTTTGCCCCGAAGGGATCGTTGTCCGTCGGGAGACTGATGTCCGTCGGAAGACCGTTGTCTGTCCGTCGGGAGACTGATGTCCGTCGGAAGACCGTTGTCCGTCGAGAAGACCGTTGCCCGTCGGAAGACGAGGTCAGGCTGCTGTCCATCTGCACCAGGGGTGGAAGATCAACAAGGAGGAGTTGTAGGCTGCATACGGAGATTCAAAAAGGCGCCTCTTAGCATCCTTATGGGGAGATGGGAGGCCCTTACGACGTAGCGGACGGTGAGCCTTACGGCGAAGGCGGCCAACAGCAACAACAGCAGAAGAGACCTCCAAAGAGGAGTCTCTATGAGTGTACTCTCTCGCGAACGAAAGAGAAACATTTCGTAGAAGAGACGGGTAGGCCAGTGACCTAAAAGGAGCAATCCTCCGAAGAGGGGCTCCTGCAGTTGCCCAGCCCCTTGGGCGAAACTGCAGGTGCGACCGCTCAGCACCAAGAGCATAGTCGCACGAAAAAAAGGCAAGAGAAGAACCCCCCAAAAGGGGAACAACTCAAGCCTGAACAGGAAAAACTTCCCTCGGAAGGAAAGTTACCCACCCAAGGAGGCGAGCCTCCTGAGAGTTCTAAAATGAACTGGAGAGCTGTCAATCGTCACGGGAGTACTTCCAGGAGAAGGAGACACGCCCCTGACGAAGATCTATAGGGGAGGCAGCAACAGCCGAATCCCCAGGCCTCAACAAGACAGCTCACTCCGTTGTTACATTACAGAAACGAACTAGATCGGTAACTGTAAAAAATAAAACAAAAATCATTAGTTAACATTCATTCCCCCGGGAAGGCTCCGAAGAGGAATCCCGAGGGAAAGGAATACAAGAATTACACAACAGGCATGTGCCCCCACAACCACTTACGGAAGGAGAGCTGTAACCAAAACAGAATTATAACAATTATAATTATGTAACTATGTAATTATGTAATTTAAAAATGAATGAACACTAAAGAAAGAGCGAAAACCCCGAAAGGAATTGTACAACAAAGCAGAAAAATCAACAAATACAATTAGATTCATAAACTGAGACAAAACATACGGCGAAGCAACCCGGGAAGGAAGCTACAAAGGCGTAGTAAAAGTAACGTAGTAAAAGGGTGAACGACCTCAAGAGAAAGAGAGAGAAAGACCGAAGTCAAACTCGATCGCGACCCATGAAATTACACCATGGTGGCCTAACTGCCGAGGGCTCCACGTAGATATCGTACACTACACACACAAGCACAAACTCTGAAAAGGAAACTTACTGATTTCTATACTCAAATATATACATAAACATGAGAAAATGTTTACATATATATTGAGTAAAAGAAAAGTAATTGATTAAGTAAAGACAAAACAAACAATGGCTGCCAAGCGAGGACAAAGACAGAGACGTCTGTCCATGTCCGAGCCAAAAGTGAAAGTGAAGCAATTCACCGGTGTGTGAGGGGGGGAGGGGTAGCTAGCTACCACTCCCCTACCCCCCTGCTAACTAGCGCGGAGGGTAATACACCCTCGTTAAATTCTAATGGCTCGCCATTTTAGCTACGCTAAAAGGTACACCCAATGTAAATAGCGTGGTTTGTATTTCGATTACGGAACAATTGCATTTTTCTTAACCATACAAACCTGAGTTCTTTACTACAGGAGAAGGATAACAGTGAAGCTAGAATATGGCAGTTAAGATTTTTAATAAGGACTAAACAACCAGCAGGTAGTTACCCTGCCAGTGGTGATCACCTACCCTGTAGCTCACTGTAACCTCAATTGGATTCCAGCCAAGATTTAAGTTGGGGGTTGGTGCAGGCGGGCAAGTTTGAGTATAGAACTTGGGCTTGCATGGTTTGGAAAAATAAGAATTTAAAAAATTTGTTATTTGTTCCTACAAAAATACAAAACATTGTTCTTTACTATAGGAGACACTTTCTTAGGTGGGAGGAAGTCCCCAAGTCTCATTCCAACTGTCTCAGAACTTTACCTGGGAACTCAAGACTCTAGCAACTGTGATGCTACAAGAGTCAGGGTTCCTTACACCTCGTGAACTTCAAGAAAAAGTGCAGGAATCTCGGAATGTGCCTCATAGGGTTGTTTTTGAGCTCAAAGTCTCTGTGATGTAGTCTACCAAAGAGAATGATGCATCTGCTGAATCATACTCCCCCTATAAAGGGGTGTGGGAAAAAGACTCCTCTGTACTCTAGTACGGAATAACCGCAAGCTGAATGGGGCATACCTGCATTGAGATCCAAGTCCAGCTAGCATGGTTTCAAAGAGGGTTAGATCAAAAGGAAAAGAAAGGGCCAATCAGAGTATACTTTCATCCCAAACTCATACATCACCCTTGAATACTTCTGATGGTAATGGTCATTTTAAAGGAGCCAGGGTAGCTATTCTACTCCCTGTGCAGCTACAGCAGGTCCTGAAGAAGAAACCTGCGGGTCACATCCCACAGGAATAGCACAGTTAATGTTGACTGACATTTCACTGAACCGTAAAACCTGGCCACAGAAATTCTTCAAGTGTCTCAAGTGCCTACTCAGCTGAGCTTGAGAGCCCTTGGTCCGAGTTCCTTCCGAGGAAGAAATCGTAGCTCTGTATGCTAAGTAGTAAATTAGTTCAATGATTGCTTCTTGACAGTTCACGGACGGATTGCAGAGAACCAGGAAGAATGGGTAAGGTGGCACAAGGGGTATACCTGTCAGCATTAGAACAGGGTAATGCGTTCCAATGGGTAAACAAGAAGTAAACACAGGAAACAAGTTTCCAAGACCTGTGCCGCCTCGCCAAACATATAGGCTAGGTGGAAAGTGAAAAGTCACCTTAAGACAACTGTAAAACACTATCCAACTCCCAGAAGGACCTTCAGGACCGCAGCTCCCCGCTGTGACGAGTCGAAGGCATAGGAGGATGGACAACCTCAAAACCAGTAAGGTTGGGTGAAAGAAGAGGATGGTGCACAAGTGAAAATTACTAGGCATGGCCGCCAGCCAGGGTGGAGCTAGCCTACGTCAATGCGTATAAAAAACACACAAGTAACACCATAAAAAGGCAAGGGATGCCCATAATTGTAACACACTGTAAAAGAATAATGTAAAACATATTCCAACAATAATATGACTAAACTAAACATTTCTGAGCAATTTGGAAACATAATGCAAGTGTGATGACCACATGCCAGATACAGACAATAAAAAGCATGCAAATCAAATAAACAAATAGGGTGGATACACAAAATTCTCTAACACACAAGAAAAGGGTACTCAACTTAGTCGATGAGAAAGAAGCTGAAGCATCTATGATTGCTAAAATACTCAAAAAGCTAAGAAAACAGACAGAAAAAACCTAAGCGACCAACAAAGATGGCTCTGCCAAAGCGAATGGTTCAACAGGAAACGTGTTAGTTGTAGCACATTGAGATCGGGAGTTGTAAGGGCTCTCTCCCCCATGTATTCCTACCTTATCCCTTATCCTTCGAGACAAGGTTAACTTTATTCGGGGAAGGATAACCATGGCCCTGTTACATAAACGATATCTCTCGGGATATTTGCTCCGGAGGTTAGAACTCTATTGATGCCTGTAAGGTAAAATTTTTCTGGTATACCACTCGCAGAAATATCCCTAGTAGAAGCTGCCAATGAGGAACTTCCATCAGGACGACACGACATGGCTATCTCATCCAAAAATAGATTTTTCCTATGTTGAAATCCATTTTCTGACCCTAAATATCTGGTGAGCAAGAGGACAAGACTCGTCCTTATCTCCCGAAATCAGGGAATTAAGCAGCGAAACAGGAGAAGAACGTTTCCGTGGCCTTTTAACGGGAACACCGGGTCTCTGAAATATCCTTGGGCAATGGTTTCTCTTCACCAGGAAAAAAGCTTTGACCGGTACCACTAGTGTAGGATCACTATTGCTGATGACACTGAAGGGGACCGTCTGCCGTTCACCACCAAAATCATTAAATATCATTTAAATGTCATTGGATTTCCATAATTTCAACATGTATTATTAGTATTATTACTGTTGATTCTGTGTTAATTTTATTGAAATCAGACAAAAATTATATTTTTTTAATATAAATAAAAAAAATGACAAATTCTCAGATAATTTGTATTTTTCCCAAGTAATACAAATCTTGTTATTTATGTGGATTATCTTTCGGCAAAGCTGAAAAGTAGCCATTAGCGTAAAAGTGCGAGGTGGCAACCCTGCCTAATCGCTTGAGCGGATAGGCCGAGGGTGGCTGGGGGGTACCCAGCCATGTCTATATATACTCTTACAACTGTGAGTTACATCACTTTTGATTGCAGGCAGGACTTCTGAGGGACAGGTGATGGCGGGCCAATTTATAAAAATAACTATAGGTTTGCATTATTTAGGGAAAAATACAAATTATCTCCAAATTTGTCATTTGTTCCCACACTAACAAACCTTACATTATTTATGTGGATGACTTGCTCTTAGGTGGGTGGAAGTCATAATTCAGGCATGGATATTGACCCGGTTTTATCAGTACAGTACTTTACAGTATATGACTGTGGTCTAGGGAAAACTTCAACACCTCACTAAAATAAACTCATGGTTTGGGCATGCTCTTTGCACTCCCCAAGAGAGATTAGTTCACCAAACATTCACCTGGGCTCCACAAAGCACTAAAAGAGTTGGAAGACCCAGGCATACATGGATGAGGACTATGAAGCGCGAAGTAGATGATGAATGGAGAAGTATTGAATTAAAAACTCAAGATAAAGTTGACTGGCAAAATCTAACCGAGGCCCTTTGCGTCAATAGGAGGAGGGGGAGATGATGATGATGATGAAAATATACATATACAATGAGTATAATAGCGGCCTGAGAAATTCATTGTCATGATAGCTATGTACTGTACGTCTTATATGAACACATTCCGAGTTTATGTAGGAATTTAAAGAAATGTTTCCTTCGCAGGAAGCAACAGGGACTTGGACAGTATACAAATTTATGACTATACTAGGCTACACAACGGAAGTGATAATTACATGCTGAGATTGAAGCCAGCTTGCAGAGGAGAAGATTAAGAAAGGAAAGCCAGACATACTCTCATTCATCACAGTATTGACCCGGCTAACCAATGCCTCACCCAACTGCTACTTGTCCAACAAGGAGCCCAAGGTATTCTTAAACCACTTGTTGAGCAGCCACCACAGGACCGATAATAAACGTATCAAGACTCCTGAGAGTCACGGCTTTAAAATAGTGGGCTGTAAATGTATTTTGCTGTTTCCATGCACCCGCCTGTAATACCAGCACCACGGAAAGGTTGCGTTTGAATGCCAAGGACGTTCTGATGCCCCTGACATCATGGGCTCTAGGTGTAACGCTACTTCTTCCATAAAACGTTGCAGAGGAACCTGAAGAGTTCCTAAAAGAACTCTGAGTTTGACACCCTGTGCTTTAGGATCCTTCTTCTTCATCCAGCTAACAGGCAAGTCCTCAGCAGGGGGACAAAGCAATTTTGTGGCATCCAACACATGCTGAGAGATACTTAACACTTCTTCATCCAAGGGGTTAATTACTGTACTGCAATTTGTTCAGTGTACTTTCCTCTTGGTAAGGGTAGAAGAGACTCTTTAGCTATGGTAAGCAGCTCTTCTAGAAGGACACTCCAAAATTAAACCATTGTTCTCTAGTGTTGGGTAGTGCCATAGCCTCTGTACCATGGTCTTCCACTGTCTTGGGTTAAAGTTCTCTTGCTTGAGGGTACACTCGGGCACACTATTCTATCTTATAATTATTTTTTTTCTTCCTTTTTTTTTTAAATGGTGTGTTGGACAGACTTAATAGAAGGGCCATGGATGCTTGGTGGTTTATCAAGAGGTTGTCTTTTCCTTTTTCTGATTCTTTTTCTTCTCAAAACCATCCTTACTGTCCTCCCTTCAGTTGAAGTGGTTATCCTAGAGGGTATTTAGCCTTGCATGGTGTATCGGCTCCTCCATGTTGACCAATTTTTCCGACTTTTTACTATACTGTAGTCTATGGGTATCATCAATCACTTTACTTATAATTCTGTACATATTGTTTTTGTTATAATTCTTGTTAATCTAGTTTTTAAGTATGATGTCTCTTTTTTATTTCTATTAATTCTTATGCTGTCTGGAGACATTGAGCGAAATCCGGGACCAGTACGTCCTAGATTCCGTCAATGTCGTCTTCTGTATTGCAATATTCGTGGTCTTCGTGCAAATATCCAAGACCTTACAGTTGCGTCCCGACAGTACGATATTCTTTTGTGCTCAGAAACTTTGGTCTCTAATATGAGGCACTCATCTGAACTCCTTATAACTGGTTTTAAGAAGCCAATAATGTTGAAACGTGATGCCATCCCTAGGGCCAGGGGAATGGCGGTGTATATTAGGACCGAGTACCCTGCTTCTCCTAAGTCCTGCTATCAATGTGGATGTCATGAGATTCAGGTAATAAAAGTTTGTGGCAGGCACAACAGGCATAACAACTTTTATTTGCGTTCGATCTACCGGAATCCAGACATGAATGATTCTATCTTCGATTATCTTCTTACCATTATGGCTAAGATACATGATGATAGAAAGGCTTCTTTTGTCTTTGTTGGTGATTTTAATGCTCACCATAAGGAGTGGTTAAGTTCTATCTCTCCTACCAATCGCCATGGCTTAAGAGCTTTAGACTTTGACTCTGAATCAGGCTGAGCAAATCATAAATGAAGCTACTCACAGGTCTGGTAATTGCTTGGACCTCGTATACACTGACTCCCCTGGCATTATAACTAGCAAGGTTGGTTCTCCAGTCGGGACATCTGATCATGCCTTGATTTCATTAGTAGTGAAGACTGAGCAGCCTGTCCCTGATATATCATACTCTTGTAAAATTTATATGAAATCCCAAGCAGACTGGAATGGAATTTTGCATGATCTTTTGTGCTTGAATTGGTCACAATTATATAGTAGTGTAGATCCTGTTTGGTCACAATTATATAGTAGTGTAGATCCTGTTGTCCCTTTGAATGAGAATCTAGTTAACATAATTGATAGGCGTATCCCTTCTCGTGTGCTAAGGTACCGAGTGAAGGACAAACCGTGGTTCAATGATGATTGTAGACGTGCTTATTTAGAGAAGCAGGAGGCCTATCACCTTTGGAAGGGTAACAGATCAGATTTGACCTGGAACAACTAAACTCAGCTTCGAGCTTTTGCTCAGGGAGTTTATGCCTCAACTGAAAAGGAGTACAATTTAACCATAAAAGAAACCCCTTTCTGGTACAAGTCAGGAACATAAATGGTGGTCTACCCTTAAATCTGCACTCTTTGGTGTAGATGCAACAGTTCCTCCTTTACTTAAACCAGATAGCTCAGTCACTCATTGTCCAAAGGAAAAGGCAACCCTTTTGGCTGATGTTTTTGACAGTAAACAGAGTAATGAAAAACTTGAACTTCCTCATTCCTGTTTTCTTGAGGCTAAACTAACTAGTTTACCTTTTTGATCTCGTGAGATTAAAGCTTTGTTGATGGGCCTTGATGCTTATGGAGGTGTAGACCCAAATGGTATTTTTCCTTTGTTTTTTATAAAGACAGCAGATTTCTTAGCTCCAAAGTTATCTGTTATTTTGCGCAATTTAGCAAGAAGAGGAGCTTTTAGCACTTGTTGGAGAATTGGTAATGTTACTCCTCTATGTAAATGTGTTTGTGGTAGCTCAAGTCCCACTGATTACCACCCAATTTCCATAAAGTTTTTGAACGTCTTCTGGCAAAACGTCTTAATAGGTTTGCTGAAGGTAATCATCTACTGTACTCCCTAGTTTGCAATTTGGTTTTTGTAAAGGCCTTGGAGCATATGATGCCCTTCTTACAATCTCCAGTGCTGTACAGAAATCCCTTGATTGTGGTCAGGAAGTTCGTATAATTGCCCTTGATTTTAGTGCTGCCTTTGACCGTGTTAATCATGAGGCCCTTGTTTCCAAACTGAAACAGTTGGGAGTGGGTGGGTCGTTTCTTACCATTATTATTGATTTTTTAAGTAATAGATCTCAAAGAGTTGTTGTTGAAGGGCACCATAGTGAGTATGGGAATGTGATATCTGGTGTTCCACAGGGTAGTGTTCTTGGCCCATTACTTTTCATACTATATACACATGACATGTGGTTTGGCCTAGAAAACAAGCTTGTTCCATATGCAGATGATGCTACTCTCTTTGCATCAATTCCATCCCCTGAATGTAGATCTGGGGTTGGTGAATCCCTTAATAGAGATTTAGCTAAAATTAGTGCATGGTGCAAATTATGGGGTATGAAGTTGAATCCTAACAAAACTCAAAGTAAGTTGTAAGTAGGTCAAGGACGGTGGCTCCTCAACATCCAGATCTCAGTATTGATAATGTTTCTTTAAATTTGTATGACTCTTAAAATTTTAGGTGTGATTCTCGACAGCAAATTTACTTTTGAGAAACACATTAGGTTTGTCTTCTTCAATTGCACAAAAAATTGGCTTATTGAGAAAGTCTTACAAGATTTTTGGTGATCAATCTATTCTGAAGAAGTTTTAATTCTTTCATTCTACCTTGTTTTGAGTATTGTTCTCCTGTCTGGTGTTCAGCTGCTGATTCTCATCTTAATTTGTTGGACAGAAACTTACGGTCTACTAAATTTCTTATTCCTGATCTAGATATTAATCTTTGGCGCCGTCATTCAATTAGTTCATTATGCATGTTGTATAAGATTTTTCATAACTCTGACCATCCTTTACATTCAGATCTCCCTGGACAATTCTATCCTTTCCGTAATACTAGGCAGGCAGTTAATTCTAATAGCCAGGCCTTCTCCACCATGAGGCTCAATACTACACAGTATTCTAGAAGTTTTATTCCAGCTGTTACCAAGTTGTGGAATGATCTTCCTAATTGGGTAGTTGAATCAATAGAACTTCAAAAGTTCAAAGTTGGAGCAAATGTTTTTATGTTGACCAGGCTGACACGAGTCTTTTTATTGTTTATATATGACATTTCTATTTTTGACATTGTTAATAGTTTATATAGGACATACCTGTTTTGACGCTGTTACTGTTTTTAGAATGATATATTGCTAATTTATTCTCATCATCTATTTATTTCCTTATTTCCTTTTCTCACTGAGCTATTTTTCCCTGTTGGAGCCCTTGGACTTATAGCATCGTGCTTTTCCAACTAGGGTTGTAGCTTGGCTAATAATAATAATAATAATACAGTGAACCCTCGCTACTTCGCGGTTCGACAATCGCGGATTCACCACTTCGCGGGGTTTTCCCATAACCCATATATATATACATATCGCGGATTTTCCGGAAAATTCGAAAATACCGCGAAATCTGAAGATAACCAAATACGATATTTTGTTACCTGTAATTCCATTAATACTGTAATTAGTAATATCTGCTCTTACTGATTGTTCATTGCATTACATATGATATATAATTCAGCACAGAAAGAAATAAAACACGAAAAGAGAATGTGATCATACGATAATTCAGTACGTAGTAAAATTAAATCGAACATGAAACGCAAATCAGATGCAGTCATACCATATTAGAATGGTGTGTACTGTAATGGATGTGCTTCTTTTCCATGAATCTTTTGTATGTATTGTATGTATACGTACGTAGTACAGTACTGCATCCAATAATATTCTTTGTTGCAAAAATCACATTTCGAATAAGTACTGTAAGCGTACGAGAGAGAGAGAGAGAGAGAGAGAGAGAGAGAGAGAGAGAGAGAGAGAGAGAGGAGAGAGAGAGAGAGAGAGAGAGAGAGAGAGAGAGAGGCGTAAAATAGCGTACGTACGTAAATTTTTATTATTATTGTTATTATTATTATTATTGTTGTTGTTGTTAATAAAATTATTATTGTTATTATTATTAATCATTATTATTATTATTATTACTGTACTGTACAGTATTATTATCATTATTTATTATTATTACGGTACCCTTGTACTTAATCTACGTACGTTCAGTATGCGCGGGGCATCTTCTATGAGTAACCAACGCACCATGTACTGTAAGACGGGTTGTGATTGGTTCAAGCGCTGACAGATGACGAATCAAAACTCAAGTTTTGTTATCTAGCCTGTGATTGGTGTTTTGCCCGCATCTTCAACTTCCAGCATCACAGTTCTCGCGGGTCTGCATCGTTCACTTTCTCTTTCCGCGTATTGCTGAGTAGACGTTCTTAACTTTGTGAAGTTTAATCTGTGCTGTGTGCGACTGTTTTAAGTTGAACTTTTTGTTGAACTTTCTGTTACAATGGCTCCCAAGCGTTCTGCTTCTAGTAAGGCTGGTAGTGAGCCTAAACGCCACCGAAGAATGATGACGATAGCTGAGAAGGTTACGCTTCTCGACATGTTAAAAGATGGTAGAAGTTACGCGGCCGCCGGCCGCCATTTTGGCATCAACGAATCCACCGTTCGCTACATCAGGAAGGACGAGGCGAACATTAGAAAGACTGCTGCAATCACCTTTAGCAGATCAGCGAAGCGAGTCGTTACAACGCGTAATAAAACGATCGTACGCATGGAAGGTGCTTTAGCTGTGTGGATTGCCGACTGTCGGAAGAAGAACATAGCGTTGGATACGAACACCATCCGAACAAAGGCTTTGAGCTTGTATGAGAATTTTGCGGCAAAGGAACCTCATGACGACGATGGCGACCATGCTGAAGAAGATGATGATGTAGATGATCCTCAACCAGGGACCTCCACTGATTCCCAGCGTCAGAAACAACGTTTTTTCCGCCAGCAAAGGATGGTTCGCGAAGTTTCAGAAACGCTTCGCCCTGAAAAGCGTTTCCCTGCATGGGGAGTCTGCTTCCGCTGACACTGCCGCTGCTGAAACTTACGTGAACCAGACTTTCAAGAACATTATCGCTGAAGGTGGATACAAGCCGGAACAAGTGTTTAATATGGATGAAACCGGCTTGTTTTGGAAGAGAATGCCGTCGCGAACTTTCCTGTTCAAAGAGGAAGCCAAAGCCTCTGGCTTTAAGGCATTCAAGGAACAAGTGTTTAATATGGATGAAACCGGCTTGTTTTGGAAGAGAATGCCGTCGCGAACTTTCCTGTTCAAAGAGGAAGCCAAAGCCTCTGGCTTTAAGGCATTCAAGGATCGCGTTACCCTCGTGATGTGTGGCAATGCTGCTGGATTTTTGTTAAAGCCGGGGCTTATTTATAAGTCGAAAAATCCTCGCGCTTTGAAAAACAAAAATAAGAATCTCCTTCCCGTGTACTGGATGCATAATCAAAAAGCATGGATTACGAAGATGCTGACCTCCAACTGGTTCCACCAGTGTTTCATCCCGCAAGTCCATGAATATCTCTTAGAGAAGGGCTTGCCATTCAAGATCCTTCTCCTTATGGATAACGCTGGTGGACACGCAACTGACCTGTCGCGTGAGGGCGTTCAGGTTGAGTTCCTGCCACCCAACACCACGTCATTAATTCAACCAATGGACCAGGGGGTTATCAGGGCGTTCAAGGCCCTCTACACGAAGAATACCTTGGCGGACCTCGTTGCGTGTGTGGATGCTGCCCAAGATGACGAGGATGAAGACTTCAACTTGAAGGCGTACTGGCGGCAGTACACCATAGCCACGTGCCTGCAGAATATTCAAAAGGCACTTCAAGAGATGAAACCTGCAACCGTAAATGCGAGCTGGAAGAAGCTGTGGCCCGATATTGTTTACGACGACAAGGGATTTACTCCGTCGGAAATCCAACACTCTGCAATACGGAAATCTGTGCAGTTGGCTGCCATAATTGGGGGTGACGGGTTTGGCGACATGACGACTGAAGACGTCGACGAGTTGTTGGACTGCCATTCCCAGCCCCTAACTGACGCAGACCTCGAAGACCTGACGAAATCGGGCAAGTGAGGAAGAGAGTGAGGGTACCCAGGAAGAGACCCAAGAAAATGTAGAAGAAACGGGCTTAACATTAGAACGGCTCGCCATGTTCTGCAACCATATGAAGGAGGCGAAAGAAATGTTGCAAGAGTGGGACGAGGATATGGTTCGCTCGATGCAATTCTGCAACAAGGTCGATGACATCACGACTCCCTACAGGATGCTCCTTGGATCGAAAAAAGAAGCAGCGGCAACAACTTCCGATCACAATGTTTTTTCAGCCTCGCAAAAAAGAGCCAGTTCCTCCTGCTAGTACGCCTTCGGAAGAAATTGAAGAAGTTGAAGAGGTGTCCAGGAAAAGACACCTCCGTCTGAAGAGGACGTAAAATACTATCATTTGACTGCACAGTAGAACACATCATCAGCTTCATCATCATCATTTCTACTGTGCAGCAAATTCATCGGCCATCGTCATTCAAGTTTTTCTTGAACTTCTTTCGTGGTGAGTACAGTAACAATCTTTATTTTTTACTTATAACCTGTTTTTATAGTTTAGTAATGTACGTACTGTATGCATTAAGTTAAAGGGGAAGGTTTTAAAAGTCTACATGTTGTAACCTATCATATTTTTTTTTGTTTAAAATTTACATTTACGTACGTAAAACAATCTCTCTCTCTCTCTCTCTCTCTCTCTCATCTCCTCTCTCTCTCCTCTCTCTCTCTCTCTCTCTCTCTCTCTCTCTCTCAAATTGTTTTCCTGCTTTGCTACGTACAAGTACTGTATAATTTATATTGTAAGGTAACATATTTGTAAATGCTTTGTACTGTAAAATACTGTATGTACTGTATCATTATTTATCACTATCATCATGCGTGTTAAATGCCTTGTTTGTTCTGAGCGTGGTTGTTTTACTGAGCGTACACGCCGTCGTTTCAGGCGGCGTCATAAAGAAAAAGATTTCATTTGGAAGTCCTAAGAAAAATACGTAAACTAAAACATTGGTAATAAAAAAATCAACAATACAGTACTGTATAATCAATATAATCGATGCAAAAACTAACCATGAGCTGACGTACATATATGTGTACACTAAATGAGTTTGTTTCTTCATTATGATCAGAGATGAACGTAAACAAAACATTGGTTGCCATTTTTTAATCGTGCTTTTTAGGTGTTTAGGAAACACATGATATAAAATCGCCTTATAATATTTGTGCCTGTTTTAGTTTTAGGGTGCTGTAGTACATGCATTAAGTGTTCTGTACATTACAGGGTGTAAAGGGTGGTTTGTTAACAGTACTACGTACAAGGGAAGGTTTTAAAAGTCCGAATATACATGTTAAATAAATAGGTAAATATGCTGTCACTACTGTCGCGGATTTTCACCTATCGCGCCCCGCGTCTGGAACCTATCTACCGCGATAAACGAGGGTTCACTGTAATAATAATAATAATAATAATAAATTTGTCTGCGATATAACGTCTCAGACTGATACAAGTAGGGGTTGAAAACTTTCCCTCTAGAACTAAAAGATCCAGGTTTAGGATCTAAGTAAATTGTTCTCTGATTGGGTCGAAGGCTGAAAAGGTTCCGTTGTTTCTCCTTTTAATCTGAGGAGAGCTCTTCCGGTGGTCCTGGGACCTTCGGAGGAAGAAGACAAAATCCTGGCAGAGAAGTTCCTCAGTCGCTAGATGTGGCATGGCCATCCTTAATCGTCATGTCTACGAAGATGAGCCCCTCACATCTTCCTCAGTGAGCAAATTTCACTATCAAGAGGAGAGCACTAGGCTAGTTGCTGTGCGTTCTGCGAGAAGCATCTAGAAGCGGTACACCTGAGAGGCGTGTTGCA
>NC_090762.1:4216212-4233759 GCF_036898095.1 Palaemon carinicauda | reverse complement strand
GAATAAAACAGAATATAGTGAAATAGAAGTTTGTAAATTCCTTATGCTTACTATATTTACCTCACTATACTTATTTAATTTTTGATAAGTTTTTTTTTTCATTTACCTAGCTGTCTTTATTTAATTTTAATACGTTTTTTTATTTACCTAGCTGTCCTTATTTAAATTTTAATAAGTTTTTTTTTTAAATTTATGAATAACCCGAGACCTCTTGCAAGCTCCCAAGCCCAGGGTAGAAGTAATGTCGTACGACTTATGGGTTCGAGAGGCCTTGATCAGCGAACAGACGTTCCCTCTATGGTATCAGGCGTATCTCACCAAGATCGCCCCTACCATAAGACGAGAGAGCCCCATTTTCTCCTCGTCTTCCGAAGGCTTTTCGCATAAGAAACCGTGGAGCAAGGTTTCTAGGCCCCTTAAGCGAAAGTCGGTCCCTTCAGGACAGGTCCAGCGTCCTGGATGTAGTCATTGGGACAGTTCTGACCCATTGCAGTCATCGGATGACTGCTCGCCGCCTAAGCAGCAACGTTACACAGGCTCAGAAAGTCTTGGTGTAGGCAAGGTTGTGCCGTCTCAGACGTTAACCCCGTCGTTTACCGCACCCATTCCCGTGGACCCTAAATGGGTTATACTGCAGGACATGCAGACTAAGCTCGCCTCCCTTATGGTAGACTATTCTGCCGATAAGGTTCCCGTTGAGCCTAGCCGTTTATCTCATCGAGATCCTGGCCTTCAGCCGCCCAAACGAACCTTTGTGCATCCTGTTGACGTTGGCGTAGCCAAGTCACGTCAGTCACGTTATGTAGAGCCTCACTCGATGCGGTCTCGTGTGGATTTTCAGCCGCATTTGGACGTTAGGCCACTTACTAATGCTCCTGTTGACGTTCAGGACGTTTGCCAACCATCGGAGTTGACTTGTTTTGACGCTGAGCGTCAACCACCGCAGTCTAGAGTTGTTTTGACTGCTCAGACTAGGCAGCCCAAAACAGTCTCGAGTGGATGCCGTGCGTCCTCACGCACCTGTTGTTGTTGACAGTTCACAGACTGTCAAGCAGTTACATGACGTTGCGTCCTGGTCCGCTACTAATGCACCAGTGCGTGTGGACGCTGCGTGTCAAGCATTGCCAACCCCTTTGCTTGTTTCTCAGCAGTTGTCAGATGAGGATCCTTCAGATGAGGGACGTTGCTGACCCTCAGCCTGAGGATCATCCTTCAGATATAGACGAACCCAGAACAGTTCCTCCATCAATGGACTTTAAGAAAGTCATGTTAATTTTTAAGGAGTTGTTTCCCGATCACTTCGTCGCTGTTGCTCCTCGTTCGCCGCCGTCTGAGTTTGTTCTAGGCGTACCTGCTGACATGCCAGCCTTTACAAAACTTGTGCTCTCTCGCTCATCCAAGAGAGCTTTACGGCTTTTAGGCGACTGGTTGGAAACCAAGAGGACTTTGGGGAAGACGGCCTTTGCCTTCCCTCCGTCTAAACTCTCGTCTAGATCGAGCGTCTGGTATGCCACGGGAGAAGTTCTCGGCTTGGGAGTCCCTGCCTCTGCCCAGGGCGACTTCTCAAGCCTTGTAGACTCTCCCCCGCCGCCTAGCCATGAGACGCTCGAAGATTAGTTGGTCCTCCTCGGACCTTGACCATCTGCTGAAAGGCATTTATAGGGCCTTTGAAGTTTTCAACTTCCTTGACTGGTGTTTGGGAGCCTTAAGTAGGAAAATCTCATCGGCTGATAGAGATGTCTCCTTACTTATTATGTCCTGTATGGATAAAGCCATCCGCGATGGTTCCAATGAGCTCTCCTCCTCTTTTACGTCGGGAGTCCTAAAGAAGCGAGAGTCCCTTTGCTCTTTTCTGTCGGCAGGAGTTACTCCCTGTTAAAGATCTGAACTGCTCTTTGCTCCCTTATCTAAGTTTTTGTTCCCGCAACAATTGGTTAAGGACATAGCTTCTTCACTCGTGCAGAAGGACAACCCATGACTTGGTTGCGTCCTCTGCTCGCAAAGGGACTCCTTCGACATCCTTTTCTGCAAGACCTAGGATAGACACTCCGGCGTCCAGATTTATTCCGCCCTTTCGTGGCAGAGCTCCCAGCAGGGGAAGCACTCGTGCCGAGGGAAAGAGAGGAAAGAAGAGAGGAGCCAAGTCCTCACGTGGCAGAGTCTGACTGCCCGCAGCCTCAGACAGCAGTAGGAGCCAGACTCAAGAACTTCTGGCAAGCCTGGGAGAAGAGGGGCGCAGACCAACAATCTGTGAGGTTGCTCAGAGAGGGGTACAAAATTCCATTTGTACGCAAACCTCCTCTAGCTACTTCCCCCATCGACCTCTCTCCCAGGTACCGAGAGGAGTCAAAGAGACAAGCCCTGAAACTAGAAGTGTCTCTTTTGCTAGAGAAGGGAGCGGTGGTGAAAGTCTCGGACCTTCAATCACCGGGGTTTTACAACCGTCTCTTCCTAGTACCGAAGAAGACAGGAGGTTGGAGACCGGTACTAGACGTCAGTGCACTCAACGTCTTTGTTACGAAGACAAAGTTCACCATGGAGACCACGAAATCAGTCTTAGCAGCGGTCAGAAAGGGAGACTGGATGGTCTCTCTCGACCTAAGAGACGCATACTTCCACATCCCCATACACCCAGATTCCCAACCTTTTCTGAGGTTTGCTTTCAACAATGTGGTATACCAGTTTCGGGCCCTGTGCTTTGGCCTAAGTCCTGCTCCTCTCGTGTTTACGAGGCTTATGAGGAATGTAGCAAAATTCCTCCATTTATCGGGAATCCGAGCCTCCCTATACTTGGACGACTGGCTTCTCAGAGCCTCGTCCAGTCACCGCTGTCTGCAGGATCTTCATTGGACATTGGATCTGACCAAGGAATTGGGACTTTTGGTCAACCTGGAAAAGTCCCAGCTGATTCCATCCCAAACTATACTGTATTTAGGGATGGAGATTCGCAGTCCAGTTTTTCGGGCTTTTCCGTCTGCCCCCCCGAATAGAGCAAGCCCTGCTCAAAGTCCAACTGATGTTGAAGAGAGAACGATGCTCAGTCAGGAATTGGATGAGTCTAGTAGGAACTCTATCATCCCTGGAGCAGTTTGTCTCGCTAGGAAGGCTACACCTTCGACCTCTCCAGTTCCATCTAGCTTTTCACTGGAAAGAGGACAAGACGTTAGAGACGGTCTCAATCCCGATCTCCGAACCAGTAAAGGCATGCCTGAATTGGTGGAACGACAATATCAGTCTGAAAGAGGGACTTTCCCTAGCAGTTCAGAACCCAAACCACGTGCTATTCTCGGACGCGTCGGATTTGGGTTGGGGTGCGACCCTGGACGGTCGGGAATGCTCAGGTCTGTGGACCTCAAGTCAGAGGAGCATGCACATCAACGGCAAGGAGCTTTTGGCAGTCCACCTGGCCTTGATGAACTTCGAGAGTCTCCCTTCGAAACAAGGTGGTAGAGATCAACTCCGACAATACCACAGCCTTGGCATACATTTCCAAGCAAGGAGGCACCCACTCCCTGACGCTGTACGAGATCGCAAGGGACCTGCTCATTTGGTCAAGAGATCGAGGCATCTCCCTGTTAACGAGGTTTATCCAGGGCGACTTGAACGTCTTAGCAGACTGCCTCAGTCGGAGGGGTCAGGTAATTCCTACGGAATGGACCCTCCACAAGGACGTGTGCACGAGTCTTTGGGCGACTTGGGGTCAACCCACCATAGACCTCTCTGCAACCTCGATGACCAAGAGACTTCCAATCTATTGCTCTCCAGTCCCAGACCCAGCAGCAATACACATAGACGCATTTCTTCTAGATTGGTCTCATCTGGACCTATATGCATTCCCACCATTCAAGATTGTCAACAAGGTACTGCAGAAGTTCGCCTCTCACGAAGGGACAAGGTTGACGTTAGTTGCTCCCCTCTGGCCTGCGAGAGAATGGTTCACCGAGGTACTTCGATGGCTGGTAGACTTTCCAAGAAGTCTTCCTCTAAGAGTAGATCTGTTACGTCAGCCCCACGTAAAGAATGTACACCAAAGCCTCCCCGCTCTTCGTCTGACTGCCTTCAGACTATCGAAAGACTCTCTAGAGCTCGAGGCTTTTCGAAGGAGGCAGCCAGTACAATTGCAAGAGCAAGGAGAGCTTCTACCATTAGAGTATACCAGTCGAAGTGGGAAATCTTCCGAGACTGGTGCAAGTCAGCATCTGTATCCTCGTCCAGTACCTCTGTAGCCCAAATCGCTGATTTTCTCTTACACCTGAGAAAAGTTCGCTCCCTTTCAGCTACCACGATCAAGGGCTACAGGAGCATGTTGGCTTCGGTCTTCCGGCATAGAGGCTTAGATCTTTCCAACAATAAAGATCTACAAGATCTCCTTAAGTCTTTTGAAACCTCTAAGGAACGTCGTTTGGCTACTCCTGGATGGAACTTAGACGTGGTCCTAAGGTTCCTCATGTCAGACAGGTTTGAGCCATTACATTCAGCCTCCCTGAAGGATCTCACTCTTAAGACTCTTTTCCTGGTGTGCTTGGCCTCGGCTAAAAGAGTCAGTGAACTTCATGCCTTCAGTAAGAACATCGGCTTTTCTACAGAAAAAGCCACTTGTTCTCTTCAACTTGGTTTCACTGGCCAAAAATGAACTGCCTTCTCGTCCTTGGCCCAAATCTTTTGATATTCCTTGCTTATCAGAGATCGTAGGCAACGAACTGGAAAGAGTGTTATGTCCCGTTAGAGCTCTTAAGTTCTATTTAGCTCGTACTAAGCCATTACGAGGTAAATCTGAAGCGTTATGGTGTTCGGTTAAGAAACCATCCTTACCTATGTCAAAGAATGCTTTGTCATATTTTATCAGATTTTTAATACGAGAAGCTCATTCTCACTTGAGTGAGGAAGACCAATCTTTGCTTAAGGTTAAGACGCACGAAATTAGAGCTATAGCAACCTCCGTGGCCTTCAAGCAAAATAGATCTCTGCGAAGTATCATGAACGCGACTTTTTGGAGAAGCAAGTCAGTGTTCGCGTCATTTTACTTGAAAGATGTCCAGACTCTTTACGAGGACTGCTACACACTGGGTCCATTCGTAGCAGCGAGTGTAGTAGTGGGTGAGGGTTCTACCACTACACTTCCCTAATTCCAATATCCTTTTTAATCTGTCTCTTGAAATGTTTTTTAATATTGTTTTTTATGGGTTGTACGGAAGGCTAAGAAGCCTTTCGCATCCTGGTTGATTTGGCGGGTGGTCAAAGTCATTTCTTGAGAGCGCCCAGATTAGGGGTTTGATGAGGTCCTGTTAGTATGGTTGCAACCCTTCATACTTCAGCTCCTGGGAGTCTTTCAGCATCTTAAGAGGATCGCTGGGCTTCGTGAGGAAGACAGACTTACAAGGCAGAGTAATCGTCTAAGTCAACTTCCTTACCAGGTACCTATATATTTTGGTTTTGTTATATTGATAACTGTCAAAAACTCTTAGCATATACACTGTAAACTTAATTAACTCTGGTCTCTACCCACCGCCTTGGGTGTGAATCAGCTATTATATATTCACCGGCTAAGTTAAATATTTAAAATTGATATTTTAATTATAAAATAAATTTTTGAATATACTTACCCGGTGAATATATAAATTAAAGGCCCTCCCTTCCTCCCCAATCGAGACGCAGCGGGACGAGAAGAATTGAAGGGTTTGTTTACATGCAAGAGTGGTATCTGGCCGATAGTTGGCGCTGGTGGGCACACCCGCAACCTTCATAGCGATCGCTCGCGAGTTTTTGGAGTGTGTTTTCTGTCGAGCCGCTGAGCAGCAGCTATTATATATTCACCGGGTAAGTATATTCAAAAATTTATTTTATAATTAAAATATCATATTGCTCAACAGGGTTTTACAACAGGTTATTCCAGGTGCCCAAGGTAACTGGGTGTTTGTATGACTGTAGACCAGTTTTGGATTTCTCCTCTAAATAGGCATGGAGTTCTCACTAAATTTTCAATAGAAACTCCCTCTACAGTCTTAGAGCCAGTAGGCAAAGGAGATTGCATGTTTACAATTGTCTTGACTGATGCTTATTTTCACATTCCAATATTTAAACTTGACCCTTAAAATTGATTCTCTTCTGTAATTAAACATAATAAGTGTTCATGAAAACGTGGTTCGCGTTACAGTATTTAAGTACTCGAGCCTAGTTAATTTCACAAGAATGGCCAATAGATAACTGGTACTGAATATTTTATGTGTATTTAAATGTCCCATATACAGCAGTTCAAAAGATTTATTGTATTGTCATGATATTTATCTTGTTACCCATATGTAGATTCGTTAGATTTTTTGTTGTACTGTATCTATATGTCATTTAAAATGAATTGATGAGAGGATTGTATTGCAGTATTAATTTTTATGTTCAAGGTTTGGTAAATTTTGAGAAATATCCATACTGATTTAGATTATACAAAATCCTAACATGAGAAAGAGATTTCATAACCAATAACTTTCAAGATGGTTGAAAGTGAAGATCTTGATTAACCCCTTTTACCCCCAAAGGACGTACTGGTACGTTTCACAAAACCCATCCCTTTACCCCCATGGACGTACCGGTATGTCCTTGCAAAAAACTGTTATTTACATTTTTTTTTGCATATTTTTGATAATTTTTTCAGAAACTTCAGGCATTTTCCAAGAGAATGAGACCAACCTGACCTCTCTATGACGAAAATTAAGGCTGTTAGAGCAATTTAAATAAATTATATTGCAAAATGTGCTTGAAAAAAAAATAACCCCTGGGGGTAAAGGTTTGGAAAGTTCCAAATAGCCTGGGGGTAAAAGGGTTAATTGTTTTTTTTTTTTTTTTTTTTTTTTTTTTTTTTTTTTTTCAAGTAAGAAAGATGCATTTGTGGTCATTGATTTAGTCTAAAACTTTTTGTTTTAATTTCAGGCCTAGTTGCTATTGGAGATGGTTTGGGTCTAAAGTTGTTACCACCTCGTAAGAAAATTAATGTTATGCTCATGGGAAATCACTCTGCTGGCAAGAGTTCTTTCATCAATTGGTATGTACCGTTAACTTTGTATTTGATTTTCATTCACATATATAGGCTATGCAGAGTACAGTAACCCGAAAAGGTAAGTAGGATCCGAGGTCAGGTAAAGGTTATTGTGTGTTGTGAAAGGTAGGAATCTTGTCTTTCTTATCTCAGGAGTTTTTAGTGTAAAATATTAGTTTCTTCATAGACGGAAAGCAGGAATAGCTAGATTCATATTCCAAGATTGCAATTATTGTTAAGTAGGACCGTAGTCTTATTAGAACGTCATCGTACTTGACAACGTTGTCAAGTTTTCTCCATACAGGTCAGATGTGTATTTTAACTACAGTACAAGGGAATGCTTAGGTTTGAGAAGACAAGGAAATTTGGTTCGGTCAGAAAACCATGTCTGACATTTTATTGGATTCTGAGAGTTGCTCTGTTTTTTAGCTTAAAATGTTTTTAAGAAGCATAGATTTAATAAATAAGATTTAAGTTTGTTTATAGCAGATTTTTATCTATTTTTTTATCACTGGGATTTTGTATTCAATGTTATGTTACTCCCTCCGGAGTTCATTTTGGGGAGCTCTGTAAGAGTAGAGTTCATCTCATATTCCTGATTAATCTCCCCCATTTTAATAGTGATGAGATGTGTAGTAAGTTCTCTTCTCTCTTCCGTCTTGTGCTCTCTGCTTGATTACATATGTTCCTGGTCACTAAATAAACTTTCCCCATCATATTTTGGCACCTCCATCAGACTGTTGTCATTTTACCCCCCCTATCATACAAACTCATTGGTCATTCATGTTTTATCATTCTAGAATTTTGCTGTATATAAATGGGCTACTCCTAGTTATCAGTAATCCAGTTATCACTTCCTTCGTTTAAGCTGTTTTTATCATTCTTGCTGTTGCCTCTTTAGCATCTTAAGATTCCAATATGTGAGCAAAGTACCACAAGTGTTTTCCTTCTTCCAAGGTTCATCTTACAGAACCGGATTCCTCGACCTTTTTACCATTAGGTGCTCTTGTTTGATATATTATTATTAGCTAAGCTACAACCCTAGTTGGGGAAAGCAAGATGCTATAAGCCCAAAGGGCTCCAACAGGGAAAAATAGCCCTGTGAGGAAAGGAAATGAGGAAATAAATAAACGATATAAGTAATGAACGATTAAAATAAAATATTTTAAAAACATTAACAACATTAAAACAGATATTTGATATATAAAGTATAAAAGGACTTATTTCAGCCTGTTCAACATTAATACATTTGCTGCAAGTTTGAACTTTCGAAGTTCTACTGATTCAGCTACCCAATTAGGAAGATCCTTCCACAACTTGGTCACAGCTGGAATAAAACTTCTAGAGTACTGTGTTGTATTGAGCCTCATGATGGAGAATGTCTGACTATTAGAATTAACTGCCTGCCTAGTATTATGCAAAGGATGGAACTGTCTGGGAAGATCTGAATGTAAAGGATGGTCAGAATTGTAAAAAATCTTATGCATTTTGCATAATGAACTAATTGAATGATGGTGTTAGAGATTAATATCTAGATCAGGAATAAGAAATTTAATAGACTAAGTTCCTGTCCAGCAAATTAAGATGAGAATCAGCAGCTGAAGACCAGCCTGGAGGACAATACTCGAAACAAGGGAGAATGAAAGAATTAAAACACTTGAATTAAAAATCTTGAAAGACTTAATCAATAAGCCAATTTTTTGTGCAATTGAAGAAGACACAGACTTATGTGTTTTTCAAAAGTAAATTTGCTGTTGAGAATCCCTCCTAAAATTTTAAGTCATACAAAGTTAAAGAAACATTATCAATGGAGAGATCCGGATGTTGAGGAACCGCTGTCTTTGACCTACTCACAGTCATAGTTTGAGTTTAGTTAGAATTCAACTTCATATCCCATAATTTGCACCATGCACTAATTTTAGCTAGATCTCTATCAAGGGATTTCAGCAATCCCAGATCTACATTTAGGAGATGGAATAGATGCAAAGAGAGTAGCATCATCTGCCTATGCAACAAGCTTGTTTTCTATGCCAAACCACGTGTCATGTATATAGTATGAAAAGTAATAGGCCAAGAACACTACCCTGTGGAACACCAGATATCACATTCTTATACTTACTGTGGTGCCCATCAACAACACCTCTTTGTGATCTATAATTTGAAAATTCAATAATGATGCTAAGAAATGACCCACCCACTCCCAACTGTTTGAGTTTGAAAAAAAAGGGCCTCATGATTTACACGGTCAAAGGCAGCACTAAAATCAAGGTCAATCATACAAACTTCCTGACCACAATCAAGGGATTTCTGTACAGCATTGGAGATTGTAAGAAGGGCATCACATGCTCCAAGGCCTCTACAAAAACCAAATTTCAAACTAGGGAACAGATGATTACCTTCAGCAAACCTGTTAAGACGTTTTACCAAAAGACGTCAAAAAACTAGATAATGTGAGATTTATCGAAATTGGGCGGTAATCAGATGGACTTGAGCTACCATAAACACATTTACGTAGTGGAGTAACATTACCAATTCTCCAACAAGTGTTAAAAGCTCCTCCTCTTGCTAACTTGCACAAAATAAGAGAACTTTGGAGCTAAGAAACATTACCAATTCTCCAACAATTGCTAAAAGCTCCTCTTCTTGCTAACTTGCGCAAAATAACAGATAACTTTGGTGCTAAGAAATCTGCAGTCTTTATAAAAAACAAAGGAATAGATATTTGTTTGAGGCTCGAGGTGAGGGTGGCAGGTTCATCCTTGCCAAGATTCTTGGAAATGATGTGTCCTACCATGCAAGTGGCATTTTTAGATTTCTTTCAGAAGCAGGTCTTCTGAAAAATATTTAACTTTTATGACATTCAATTTTTATGATTTTAATTGAATACTCTTTAATTTTTTATTTTATTTCATTTTTTACTTTTGTATATATAAATTAAATGTTACCGGCGTCAATGACCTTAGATGTCAGGATGCCTGAAAACTTTAAATCATTCATTCATTCATTCTCCAACAAGTGCTAATAGCTCCTCCTCTTGCTAACTTGCGCAAAATAACAGATAACTTTGGAGCTAAGAAATCTGCAGCTTTTTATAAAAAAACAAAGGAAAAATACCATAAGCATCAAGGTCCATCAAGAGAGCTTTAATTTCACTATATCGAAAAGCTAAACTAGTTAGTTTAGCCTAAGGAAAATAGGAATGAGGAAGTTCAAGTTTCTCATTACACTGCTTACTGTCAAACACATCTGCCAAAAGGGTTGCCTTTTCTTTTGGACAGTGACTGCCATCTGGTTTAAATAAAGAAGGAACTGTTGCATCTACACCAAAGAGGGCAGATTTAAGGGTAGTCCACCACTTTTGCTCCTGGGTTGTACCAGATAGGGTTTCTTTTATGGATTATATTGTATTTCTTTTCAGTTGAAGCATAAACTCTGGGCAAAAGCTCAAAGCTGAGTATAGTTATTCCAGGTCAAATCTGATCTGTTACCCTTCCAAAGATGATAGGCCTCCTACTTCTCCAAATAAGCACGTCAACAAATCATCATTGATCCATAGTTTGTCCTTCACTTGGTACCTTAGCACACGAGAAGGGATTCGCCTATTATGTTGACTAGATTCTCATTCAAAGGGACAACAGGATCAACACTATTATACAATTGTGACCAATTCAAGCACAAAAGATCATGCAAAATCCCATTCCAGTCTTGAAATTTCTAACATCCCTTACTCTTATTATTCTATCCTGAGCATCTGTGATATTGTTTATCACATTCAATGCATGATATTTACTGTATTCACAATTACTTATTTACAGTATTGCATTTACACATCTTCATCCCAATCGGAACTTCTTAGAACTGCTTGTGGGCACCATAGGATCTGCTTGATTTCATTCTTCTGTCTTGTAAGCATTTCAGTGACACATTCCTCTTAATCAGTTATATAGCACCTTATAGGGGACTCCTGTTTTCTTTTCCCTGTTGTCTTTTCAGTTTTAAGGATAAATATAGAAGTATGAGGGACATAAACATTGGTACCATATTTTTCTGATACTGCATACAAACTGTACCTTCCTCACTGCCATATCACGTACAGTATCGTGTTAGAATGTTACTGTCAAGTGCTCTAAAAGTTCTTTGAACACCCTGTTTTTTAATGACTATTCAATTGTCTTGGGTATCTTTGCCTTTTTGTGAGCTGAAAACAGTATACATAATGTTATGCTAATTAATTCTACCTAGCTATAATTTTACATGGTGTTGCCTCAGTATGAAAATCATTGGTGTAGTTTTTTCGTGTGAAACGAAACTGGTAATAAAAATTTTTATTGTTATTTCCTTCACCCCCATTGTACTGATGATCATGCTCCAGCAGTCTTATTGTTTTATGCATTTCATTCTATAACTCATCCTTTTTTCGTTTGTTTATTGTATATTAACTCGAAAATGCAAATGAAAACTAAAACTACACAAATTTCTATGGGATTCATTCATAAATCTGCTCAAAGAACATTTTTATGAGGATGTGCAGTCTTGATACGATTGGAGTTGATGCCATACTGTACTGTATTGCATAACATCAAGAATTTAGATAGCAATAACATAAGACAACATAAAGTCATAAGAAAATTATTTAAACAAAGTAGGCTTAATTGAAATGAAATTAACAAAGGCGAACTCGCTTCCTGCTGTTGTAAAAAATCTATATACTTTACTGTACAGTACTATACTTAGAAAACAGGTTCAAGACCCGCTCAAGCTCGATAGTTTCTAGTAGTGTCTGCCATCTCACCATTCATGTGAGCTAATGATGGGAGTTTGGAGAACCTATACAGTAGGTCTACCTGCTGAGTCATCAGCAGCCATTGCTTGGTCCTTGCTGGGGGTGTTTATCGTATGTGTACATGATCAGTCTATGGTAATGTCTTATCTCTAGGGCTTTTTCCTGTCCCTTGCCTCTACCAATTATTAGTGACCTTTAAACCCTTTGAACACCTCTCTCATATGACACCTCCTTTTTCTCAGTAGTTCTCAACCCCTGCCTCTTGAGTCTTTGTTGTTCCTACACAATTACGCTCGGCCTTTGGTAGGAGTATGCTTTCAGCAAAGCTGAAAATTAATGAGGCGGCAGTACTTACAGCTGCGTGGGTGGGGATTGGCCACTGAGCTCCCTCTTTGTTTTCAGCTGCCTTGTAGTAGACATACTTTTTAGTGTCACGCCTTAACTGGCTATTTACATTTTGATTTGTCTTTTAGGTTTGTTTTCTTTGCTGTTTATTCCCCTTGTGAGAGTGACCTGGTGACATCAACGTAACCCCGAGGTATTTGGCTTTCCTTGGACATTGTTGTACTCTTTTGGAGGAAGGAGGCTCTGCTGCCAAGCATGAGGGGGGTGGGTGCTGCTGCTCTTCTATCCATCATTCTCTTCCCATTCTCAGAAAGGGGATAAGGGCGCATCACCTTGTGCTGCTTTTTCATGGAGTTCCTGTGATATCTTTCCCTTGAGTGTCGTTATTGGCATGGATGACCCCTTAGAAGGCAAACTTGAAGTTTCTCATTCTCCTCTGCCTCACCTCTTTGCAGTTACTTTTATGCGAAGATCGTATCAAAGACTCCATCAAAGAAGCCCAGGGAGACCAATCGATAAGAGTTGTGTATGCATTACTCCTACTATTTCCTTTCCAGTGGGAGATACTTGCATAAGGTCCCTTTGATCCCCCACTGCCTGTGGGGATGGTAGGGATTTGCCCTTCTTTCCCCTTCCTGGATGATTTCTCTCTCTTTTGGGGGGAAGAGGCACATGCTGAGAGTTGAACCATAAACTGATGAAACATCTAGGCATGCAGAAGCACAAAGAATCCACATACATCGGTAATCAATATGCACAGGGAATCCATGCATACAGTGAACCCTCGCTACTTCGCGGTTCGACCATCGCGGATTTTTTCCATAACCCATATATATATATATATATATATATATATTTATATATATATATATATATATATGTATATAATGTATGCATGTATGTATGTATACATATAAATATATATATATATATATATATATACATACACACACACACACACACATATATATATATATATATATATATATCTAAAGTAGGAAGATGTGATGTAGTTCTAAGGGAAAAGTATGGGAAATATGTCTGGGTAATAAGCAAAGCTCTACCTCCAGTTTGTTTCTTCATTATGATCAGAGATAAATGTAAACAAAACATTGGTTGCCATTTTTTATCGTGCTTTTTAGCGTGTTTAGGAAACGCATGATATAAAATCACCTTTAATACTAGTGCCTGTTTTAGTTTAGGGTACTGTAGTACATGCATTAAGTGTTCTGTACATTAAAGGGTAGTTTGTTAACAGTACTATGTACAAGGGAAGGTTTTAAAAGTCTGAATATACATGTTGAATAAATAGGTAAGTATGGTGTCACTACTTCGCGGATTTTCACCTATCGCGGCCGCGTCTGGAACCTATCTACCGCGATAAACAAGGGTTCACTGTATTTGCTATTAAACTTTAGTGGCTGCAGCGGGGTAAATTACACGGACTTGTTATTGGGTTAACGGCCCAATCCCATCTAACCTACAGCTAACTACCCCAGGGGGTGATAGGATAACTGGGGACCACCCTGTTGTCTTGGATCTTGGTAAGGGGACCCAATGAGGAACATGACCCTCAGGCGAGTGTTTTCTGTTGTAGGGCATTGAATTAGTAAATTATTGAGAATCAGGATAAGATTATGAATAGAAATAAAAAATTTATTTTTGTAGACTAAATAATATAAAAATCTATCCCCATGCTGATTAAGAATTCATAGAAAAGTCACATTTGATAATATTACCTGAATACTGTATACTTCTACAAGTTAGTTGGTCAATAAGAATTATGGAAAAAAGGTAGAGATATCAATGTTGAAAATAACTAACTTGGCAGTTTGAACAAGCAATACCAAGACCTGGAACAAGGAAGTCATATTTATCCATTTTCATTTACAAAACAATTGCAACACCTTAATATCGTGATTGATTCCAACAGTAGCAACCAGTGTTATCTACAAGCATTTGCACATAAGGTTCTCGTCAAGCTTTTCACTCTCCCTTGGTACATAATAAAGAAAAGGGCAAGCTATAATGGGAATTCTAGTTCCTTTAAGGTACATTTTCTATCGTTCACTAACATTTATCTGTAATATACACAATTTACAGTTAATGAGACAAACCTAAGCAGTTAGGAAAGAACTGTAACAGTAAAATATATATATTTCAATCCTTTCACTACAACCTTTGGTTCAAACAACAGTTCCAGGGTCCTGTGAAATGTGTCCACTAGTACACAAGAGAGGCTTGCCCTTCTCGTAACTTGTCTTGGTACAAAAGGGTAAACATGAAGGATATGATGGGTGCCATATTTGGGGGTGGGCAAATCCTTCTCATCACACCAACCACATTATAGCAATTGTATTGTAAAAGATTAAAAAAGGCAAACCCGCACATACCGTCAGTCAGTTATTAACACTCAGCCGTCCAGAGTGACTTAGCAGCTTCAAGCCAGGCATTGCTTGGGACACAGCTTGTGGCAATGGCCAGACTTTGTTTCACATTGCATATGTTACGGTTGAGTGCGTAGGAGGAGTGTCAGCATTTTCGTTTGTCTACTGCTTTGTGACCACCTACATTATCTCTTTTCATTGGGTTTTTAACATAATGCTCTCGCAAGATAAGTGTAGCACAACACGCTAACATCAAGTATACAGTAGTATTGTGATTCATTTCACAGCTATTGGAAGTTAGAAATTGTAATAATATTACACTTTGGATATCCTTATGCACAGCTATACTCGACTCTAGTTCTCTATAGGCCTGGAATCTGAAGCTCTGGTTCCCTGCTTGGTATGAGGTGCTATGCAGACTTGTGTATGAAGTAGGTTGGCGAGTATTGTGACCCAAAGTCATGTCTCTACTTTTATCTCGGGATTGGAGATGGGCGACGACTTTCTCCTATGGGCATCACGACAGCCTGCGACTAGTTATTTTGGAAATTTATTGTTATTTTGACATTGTATTGAAAATTGTTTAGTTTGTCGTGTTGGGTGCTGTTGCATAGACGTGTAACAACAAACTTGAGACAATTTAATGGCTGATTAGTGAAACAATTTACTTTACAATGCAAAAATAAATAATCACATTTTAAAAAAGTAATATGTATTTTTCCTTGCCATATTTCTCTTATCCATATTTTATAGTGCTCCATGTGCAAGGAATCCACGAATAAAGTCTCCATGCATACTTGATTGGAACGTACTACTTTTTACCTACACCTGAAATTCACTTGCTGGTCTCCATGATCGACGATCATGAGTGTGATGACGTTGATAGACAGTCTTGTCAACTTGTTATTACTTGTACAGGCTCAGACCTTACTGCCTATTATGCGTGCACGCTTAGCGTACATTTGCTCCACCCTCTTGGTCATCCCAAAGTGATTGGTATTCACTCGTTTCTTGTTAACGTATTGTTTGACACAATACTGAGCTCTTCTCAGTATCAGCCTTGAAAGGATATTAATTCTGACTTCTTTGTCTTGTGCTTGAGATTAAATTCAATGGTTAAAGAGTACCTGATGAAGAAATGCCAAAACAACAATTTCTACAATGATTTATCAAGTTTTCTCGAATGTGCAGAGATCCTTCCAGGCATCTAGATCTTGCAACACTCTAAGGTTGGTCTATGACATGGGACCTTCCCACTTGTCCTCATTTAAAGTCAAATCAGGTGATTTCTCAGCTACTTCTAGAGGAGAACAAGTAAGATATATTCGAAAAAGTCCATGAAGAAGGCTTGGTAGAAGTTGTGTATGCATTACTTCTGTGGGAGAGACAGTGTGGTGCTGAGAACCTTCTGCTAGGGGAAGGGATCCCAGAACGTTCATACTCTTTCGCTTGGTGAGAGGGAGTGTACTGGAAATGGTCCCATTCCTTAGTATAGGTGTGAATTACAGGTGCTTGCGAGCTACCTGTGCTTTGTCATTTACGAGAACGAGCACTCACACTGCCAGAAGGAATTAAGGGCTTTGCTCCGTTTTCCCCTTCCTGGATGGTCTCTGCTTTCCTTTTTGGAGAGAGAGGGAAGCAGTGCATACCATGAGTTGTCCCTTCAGGAACAATCTCTATTATACCTTTGTGGCCTCGAACCTGTTGCAGTGCTCTTTACTAAGAATTCTTACTTCATCTGAAGATGCTGGTGATTTTATCTAAGATATCCTATGTCCTATTAGTGTAGTCTGCATCTGTCCAATGATTTCTTGTGTACAGAGACAGTATGTACTAGATTGTGCCCAACACTGATAGATATATGATACCGGTGCTACCCTTACTTGGTCTTGTACGAGATCGAGCTCTCATGCCGTCGATAGGGATAAAAGACACTGTCCTCTTTCCTGTACTACTTCTAACATTTACCAAGAGGTGACATGATCAGAACTGATCTGAACGCTATAACATCATCAAGACACCATATCGCGTACACATTATCATCTTCAAGACTTCACCATCAACAAGCCTTCACACAATGTTCTATGTGCCTTTCAGTGCTACTGTTTTACTGTTGTCTATCAGGAATTGAAGCACCTAGTGCTGCTCTGGCCTCTAAGGGAACAGAGCTAGTAGCACCTTGGACTTTGAGAGCTCATACCTTCAAGTTGTCCTCCCTTCCTCCACAGTTTCACTCCAGTTATGTTCTCGGTCAAGCACGATAATACACTAAAATGATTTTCCGGGGGTGCTAAGGATTTGGTGCAGCACCAGCTTCTCCGTTAAAAAGAAACCCTCTGTGAAGACTGATCGTTTGAAGTCTTACAAGAATTTGTCTGATCTCGCCTCATGTACTTGTTAGAGAGATGGTGCTGTACCACCCACCAACCTAAAATGGGGAGGTGGGTTCATACTAAGTACAGGTGCTCAAGTTACTGCAACCATTACTCAGGCAATTACAGTACACACCTTCAAAGAACTTAAGCTTCAGGGAGACATCTTCACCCAGAAGAACAAATACACTAGTCCAATCAGTTTGATTATCACAAGACATAGACATATTGCTCTACATAGTTTAGTGGAAGAAGCAGCTCTGTGCTAAATCCCTACCATTCCTGGAAGATATTTGGGTATACCAGTGCTAGGTCACATGCTGCTAGTCAGAATGCTAACAGCTGCCCTTCTCTCTTTTCTGCTGAGACATTTCTGGGATGCTTCAGTGATCCCCATGACTTCGAAGAACGTTGAGAGAATCACTGGTGCATACCAAGAGCGTTCCCACTTGGGGAGACAATCCTGGTACATTTTTACATTGTATGTGAGATAGAGGTTTCATATCATGAATGTTTCCCTCCCAGAAAATACGTTTCATTGCGCATACCTGCCATCACTGCCCGTTTTGTTCGAAACTGAACATGAGCAACCTCTTTACAGGAGTATAAGCGCTGCCCTCATTCCTTTCCTTC
>NC_090762.1:4213664-4215712 GCF_036898095.1 Palaemon carinicauda | reverse complement strand
CAACAAAGTATTGACTTATTTTCCATTATACAATATTATAAAATTCCTTTCTCTGATATTCAAATATGTTCTAAAGCAAGCATATTAACTTCACTACATAACTGAGCTTTTTACAATCAACAAAGTGCTCCTATAATAAAGACTCTATCTATAATAAAGACACTATATATAATAAATAAAGTGTGGTGTGAGTAGATAAACACTCATGCATATAATTCCAAGCACAGAAGCGACCTCAGACATTGATGAATTACCCGGACATTTGTCACACTAAAGGTCAAGAACCTCGACTTGGACAGACAAGAGTACAGTGCTCGGATCCTGTTTGATAAGAGAGAGAGAGAGAGAGAGAGAGAGAGAGAGAGAGAGAGAATTTCCAATTCCTTATATTCAACAATGATTCACAGGCCATATGCAAGCTATGTCGTAGTGGACAGTCCTGTTTGATGAGAGAGAGAGAGAGAGGAGAGAGAGAGAGAGAGAGAATTTCCAATGCCTTATATTCAACAATGATTCCTTGGCCATATGCAAGCTGTCGTAGTGGACAGTCCTGTTTGATGAGAGAGAGAGAGAGAGAGAGAGAGAGAGAGAATTTCCAATTCCTTATATTCAACAATGATTCCTTGGCCATATGCAAGCTGTCGTAGTGGACAGTCCTGTTTGATGAGAGAGAGAGAGAGAGAGAGAGAGAGAGAGAGAATTTCCAATTCCTTATATTCAACAATGATTCTCAGGCCATATGCAAGCTATGTCGTAGTGGACACTGAACGAAATCATGTGATACAGTCGGGCCACGCTCATCAGTAGCTCAAACACGGTGGCTGCTATGCCCCTTTGGGAGTCCTTGAGATGAATACTGACAAGTACAATGACTAGCTGGCAGTACAAGCCTTGGTCTTTGATAGCGTCAATGAACCGAAAGCTATTTACTTTAAGGAAACCTGTATGAAGGAACGTGCAATGGTATTTTTTAGCAATAAAAACAGGAATCAGATTCTTTACGCTAAGAGAAAAAAATGACTAATACAGGTTTTTCTGGATCCAGAACTGAAAGTTTCTATATTTTTTAATGACCAATCTCAAGGATGAGGCAAACCTTATAATCATAATATACGAGTTCTCAAGAAAACAAAAATATATAGATAGCACTAAGCAATAGCTGCTACAAGAAAAGGGGTCCAGAGTAATTTTAAAAAGTTAAATTTTAAACATTGGATTGGAAAACAACCGCATAGTTACCATCTTTCACGATTCCGGTTAAAGCTGTCTACTAATTTTACTTTGGAAGACAAGTGCACAATATTTAAATAATTTAAACTTAGGGTAAAATATTAGCAAAAATGCGGTACATCTACATCATCAAATCTAAATAATGTTAATAAATTATTCAATTTGTATAAATACTGATGAAATAGCAGTTTTGAACAAGAAATAAAAACCATGTTTTGAAAAATAAGATGAATTGTAATTTTGAAAAATCTTTTTGAAAGGAACTAGTTCCACATTTTCCAACATAGTATAGAAAATGTATGTTTTAAAGGTGGTTCTAATATATCTTTAGAAAAAATTCATTGGTAGCTTTTGGAATGTACTGATTATAAAACCAAGATTGAGTTACTGAATCCCCTTTTCAATTGGAATAAGACTTGGAAACATTAACTACAAGTACACGGTTAAGAATAGCTGGGAAATATAACTGATAAACAATGAATGAGCTAAATATTATTGGAAGATCAAAACAATACAGCTCACGAACACTAATAGAAGTTAAAACTTTGAAACTGCAAAACATTATTAAGCAGGACTGATGTATCGCTTGTTCATAAACACAAATGTTTAAAAAAATAGAAAATTAGTTAAATTAGACAATTATAAAATAAATTTCTAACGTAAATCATGTTCTAATATTTCGGACTATAACCTCAAACGCCTTAAATAAGATACAATAAAAATTATTTTAGTTTCGGTTGTGCAAGCGATAGTTTTTGCGCGTAAAAAAAAAAAAAATTCCTCTCTCACGACAACTGCTCTCAAAAAGATTCCTTCAT
>NC_090762.1:4158664-4208664 GCF_036898095.1 Palaemon carinicauda | reverse complement strand
ATAACCAACACTTAGAGTTCCTATAAGCTTAATGTGTCGCTTCCTTTGGGTTCGAGGAAATGCGTTCTGACATGGACTGAATCAAGGTGGTTCTACAAGATAATAAACTCACATTACAAGAATGGATATAATGATTATAGCATAGCATCGCATTGGTCTGAAAAATTGACCAACGTTTGTATGGGTCCTGACTTTTACTACCAACGGCTATTGTTTACGTCGTTATTGGCAGTAATAAAAGCTTCGGTAAAAAACGAAATTTATCAAAGCATTGTAATGAATGGGCGTTTTTTTAACCATTTTATGTGTATTATAAACATCATTTTTGTTACAATAAATTTCCACATCAGTCACAAAAGTTATACGCATACATACATAAACACACGCACACACACACACACACACACATATATATATATATATATATATATGAAATGTCACATGAGGTTGGGCTCAAGATGAATAAAATAAAGACAGAGATGATGAGAAGGGAATATACAATAAAAGATGAAATAGCATTGAAAGGAGAGAGGATTAATGAGGAGGAAGCATTTACATATTTTGGAACTATGATCTCTAATACAGGATCTTTAGAATTGGACTTTAATGAAAGATTGAAAAAAAAAATAAGCTAATGGCTAGGTTAAAGTAAAATTTGGAAACCAAACCATCTGAAATTACATATAAAAATCGGGCTATATGTCAGTTTAGTGAGATCGGTGTTATTGTATAGACATAAGTCGTGGTAAGACAATGAAACAATATCCAACAGATTTTGTAGATTTGAGAACAAAGACCTTAGAAGGATATTAGGAGTTAAATGGCAGGACAAGACTAGAAACGAAACTATAAGAGAGATTACTCGAGTGCCATATGTGGATGAGATCATGGGGTGGGGTAGATGGAGATGGTTTGGGCATGCTCTACTCCCAAAGACTCCAAAAAAGATTTGTTCACCAAACTTTAAACTGAGCTCCACAAGGCACTAGAAGAGTTGGAAGACCCAGGCCTACATGGCTGAGGACTTTGAAGAGTGAAGTAGATGATGAGTGGAGAAATATTGGTTTAAAAGCTCAAGATAGAGACCACTGGTGAAATCTAACTGAGGCCCTTTGCGTCAATACGCGTAGGAGGTGATGATATATATATATATATATATATACATATTAAATCAAATACTTAGAACTTTTATCAAACATATAAGACCCTTAATTAACATTGCTCCTGAACAATGTAATCAACAAGACAACAACAACAACAAAAACAACAATAGTTAATAGATAAAGACATACACTAGAAATATATTAAAGGAAACATATTCAACTTCATTGGTAGATCGTAAGTTGAATCGAGCATAATTCAGAGAAAATAAAGTACAGTAAAGATTGAATATTGCAAGTTCCACTATCACCATACCTGAGTTAATATCTGTAAAATAATAATAAAATCAAGACTGTTTTATTAACAGTGTAATGTGAACTGAAATAGACAGCAAAATAGACATTACACATTTTTTATATATATTTTAATGTTGTTGCTCTTAAAATACTTTATTTTTCTTCGTTTCCTTTCCTCACTGAGCTATTTTCCCTGTTGGAGCCCCTGGGCTTATAGCATCCTGCTTTTCCAACTAGGGTTGTAGCTTAGCAAATAATAATAATAGTAATAATAATAATAATAATAATAATAATAATACCCGATTTTAAATAAAAACGATATCAATCTAGTCTTCATCTTGTTCTTAAATCTATGAAGATCAGCTGATTCGTTTTCGTAAAATTACATCGGAAAGTTAAAGAAGGAAAGATAGAAAGAAAAAGAAAGAGAGGAAACGGTAGAAAGAAAAAGAAAGAGAGGAAAGATAGAAAGAAAAAGAAAGAGAGGAAACGGTAGAAAGAAAAAAGAAAGAGAGGAAAGATAGAAAGAAAAAGAAAGAGAGGAAACGGTACCCACCAAGTAGGGTGGATTAATCTATCCCGTGTGGAGTCCTTCAGTCTAGACTCATGTGATGGACGAGTTTCGGTCTATCTATCTATCCATGCAGGATCCAGTTTGGTAGGTCCTCTGTCTATTCACACATCACACACACACACGCACACACACACACACATATATATATATATATATATATCATATGCTGAACAACCACTTTTCACACAAACGCACATACATATATATATATATATATATATACACACACACACATATATATATATATATATATCTGAGTGGGGATACCTTAACGTGGCAAAAGGGTTTGCATATCACCATATTCAGCAAAGCTGTACTAGTAGGGACCACCCATACTAGGTTGGTTTGTTCTGAGCGATCGATCAGACGAAAATCTCCTACCTACCATCACCAGTCTGCAGTGGCCCAGCGTGGTGATGAAAACTGGCCAAACCCCAGACATAAATTGACATGTCTGAGGCCTTTGTTCTACAGTGGACTAGAAACAGCTGCATTTGTTGTTGTTGTTGTTATTGTTGGTGTATATATATATATATATATAATGTATATATATACAGTATATATATATATATATATACACTGTATATATATATATATACACACACACACACACATATATATATATATATATATACTTACATACATTGCGTCATATCGTCCTTTTCATGTGTGAACTTTTGCTCTTCTTGGATACACACACACACACACACATATATATATACATATATATATATATATATACAGTATATATATATATATATATATTATATATATACATATATATATATATATACTGTACATATATATATATATATGTGGGTGTGTGTGTGTGTGTGTGTATCCAAGAAGAGCAAAAGTTCACACACGAAAAGGACGATATGACGCAATTTATGTAAGGGGTTAGGGGTTCAACACAATGCTGGTGAGCCTCCCGTGAAGATAACTGAGGTGACTTTATACTGCCGGGTATTATACTGAAAAGGATGCATTCTAGGACTGGGCAGTGGAAGGATAATGCTGCAGTCATTAATTATTAGAACTGAATTTCGAGTTTCTCTCTCTCTCTCTCTCTCTCTCTCTCTCTCTCTCAGTTTCGTTTATTTGTTACCTATTTTGATGTTTTACTTAAGTTTATTTTTTACTTGAATTCGTATTCTACTTGTTTTTCTTAATTAGTTTTTCTTAAGCTAAGTCTTTACTTCTTAATTTCTACTTCTGTACTCTGCAAATCTAAGAAGATATCTGCCCCATACAGTCATCAATATGCAAAAGTAAGTGGTTAGTATCGCTGTCCTTCGCTCCAACGGGGTTATCCTTTCTCTCACTCTGGTATCAGGTCTCATATATCAAGAAGAAGAAAGACGACAAAAAAAGAAGAAAAAAAAACCGCAACTCTTGTTTGTGCGAGTTCTGTGACTTGCTAAAAGACCCGTTAGCTTCTGTTATGTAAGAAGACGCAAATTTCACAATGGCGTTTTTCCTATTTGTTTCCTTTAATAAAACGTTAAAAGAGTGTTTCATTGAGATTTCAAGGTCTCTTGTTGCTATACAGTGAATAAACTACATGAGCCAACATTGGCCCTCGGTAGCGGCTTAAATGTAAAGATAACGACTTAAATGGAGATATCGTCATCCCAGAACCATGATGCATTCAGACAATCAGCTTCAATAGTCTTGTGAACTCAGTTTAACATGTGTTTTCAAGCAAAGTTTCATAGAATATAATATTATCCTTATTATTATTATTATTATTATTATTATTATTACAATCCAAGCTACAACCCTAATTGGAAAAGCAAGATGCTATAAGCCCAGGGGCTCCAACAGGGAAAATAGCCCAGTGAGAAAAGGAAATAAGGAAATAAATAAATGAAGAGAACAAATTAACAATAAATCATTCTAAAATAAGTAACAACGTCAAAACAGACATGTCATATATAAACTATTAACAACATAAAAAACAAATATGTCATAAATAAACTATAAAAAGACTCATGTCCGCCTGGTCAACAAAAAAGCATTTGATCCAACTTTGAACTTTTAAAGTTCTACTGATTCAACCACCCGATTAGGAAGATCATTCCACAACTTGGTAACAGCTGGAATAAAACTTCTAGAGTACTGCGTAGTATTGAGCCTCATGATGGAGAAGGCCTGGCTATTAGAATTAACTGCTTGCTTAGTATTACGAACAGGATAGGATTGTCCAGGGAGATCTGAATGTAAAGGGCTTACTGAGATGCTCTCATGTGTTTAAGAATTCGCTTTCCACTATGGAACATCTAAGATCTTTTACTTGCGAAATCACCTTTCAGCCAATTTCTTAAATATGATATAAAATCTATAGTAATGTCAATTGGAGCAAAGTAACGAAATAGCAACAACAGCAAAAAATTAACAGTGACAACAGTATTTGAAATAACACTTCTGAAAAATGAAGAAGCAAAAACAGAAGTGATTTAAGTAATAGAAATAAAACAGAACAGGGTATCCCAACTGTAGAATCATCACCACTGGGGATCCCACCTGTAGAATTGTCATTCCAAAATCCCCCACCTATAGAATCATCACCCCCAGGGCTAGCCCACCTATAGAATCGTCACCCCAGAATAACCCACCTGTAGAATTGTCATCCCAGAATCCCCCACCAGTAGAATCGTGACCCCAGGGTATCCCGCCTATAGAATCGTTACCCCAAAATCCCCCACCTGTAGAATCGTGACCCCAGGGGATCCCACCTGTAGAATCATCACCCCAGGGGATCCCACCTGTAGAATTGTCATTCCAAAATCCCCCACCTATAGAATCATCACCCCCAGGGCTATCCCACCTATAGAATCGTCACCCCAGAATAACCCACCTGTAGAATTGTCATCCCAGAATCCCCCACCAGTAGAATCGTGACCCCAGGGGATCCCACCTGTAGAATCATCACCCCAGGGGATCCCACCTGTAGAATTGTCATTCCAAAATCCCCCACCTATAGAATCATCACCCCCAGGGCTATCCCACCTATAGAATCGTCACCCCAGAATAACCCACCTGTAGAATTGTCATCCCAGAATCCCCCACCAGTAGAATCGTGACCCCAGGGGATCCCACCTGTAGAATCATCACCCCAGGGGATCCCACCTGTAGAATTGTCATTCCAAAATCCCCCACCTATAGAATCATCACCCCCAGGGCTATCCCACCTATAGAATCGTCACCCCAGAATAACCCACCTGTAGAATTGTCATCCCAGAATCCCCCAGCTGTAGAATCGTGACCCCAGGGGATCCCACCTGTAGAATCATCACCCCAGGGGATCCCACCTGTAGAATTGTCATTCCAAAATCCCCCACCTATAGAATCATCACCCCCAGGGCTATCCCACCTATAGAATCGTCACCCCAGAATAACCCACCTGTAGAATTGTCATCCCAGAATCCCCCAGCTGTAGAATCGTGACCCCAGGGGATCCCACCTGTAGAATCATCACCCCAGGGGATCCCACCTGTAGAATTGTCATTCCAAAATCCCCCACCTATAGAATCATCACCCCCAGGGCTATCCCACCTATAGAATCGTCACCCCAGAATAACCCACCTGTAGAATTGTCATCCCAGAATCCCCCAGCTGTAGAATCGTGACCCCAGGGGATCCCACCTGTAGAATCATCACCCCAGGGGATCCCACCTGTAGAATTGTCATTCCAAAATCCCCCACCTATAGAATCATCACCCCCAGGGCTATCCCACCTATAGAATCGTCACCCCAGAATAACCCACCTGTAGAATTGTCATCCCAGAATCCCCCACCAGTAGAATCGTGACCCCAGGGGATCCCACCTGTAGAATCATCACCCCAGGGGATCCCACCTGTAGAATTGTCATTCCAAAATCCCCCACCTATAGAATCATCACCCCCAGGGCTATCCCACCTATAGAATCGTCACCCCAGAATAACCCACCTGTAGAATTGTCATCCCAGAATCCCCCAGCTGTAGAATCGTGACCCCAGGGGATCCCACCTGTAGAATCATCACCCCAGGGGATCCCACCTGTAGAATTGTCATTCCAAAATCCCCCACCTATAGAATCATCACCCCCAGGGCTATCCCACCTATAGAATCGTCACCCCAGAATAACCCACCTGTAGAATTGTCATCCCAGAATCCCCCACCAGTAGAATCGTGACCCCAGGGGATCCCACCTGTAGAATCATCACCCCAGGGATCCCACCTGTAGAATTGTCATTCCAAAATCCCCCACCTATAGAATCATCACCCCCAGGGCTATCCCACCTATAGAATCGTCACCCCAGAATAACCCACCTGTAGAATTGTCATCCCAGAATCCCCCACCAGTAGAATCGTGACCCCAGGGGATCCCACCTGTAGAATCATCACCCCAGGGGATCCCACCTGTAGAATTGTCATTCCAAAATCCCCCACCTATAGAATCATCACCCCCAGGGCTATCCCACCTATAGAATCGTCACCCCAGAATAACCCACCTGTAGAATTGTCATCCCAGAATCCCCCAGCTGTAGAATCGTGACCCCAGGGGATCCCACCTGTAGAATCATCACCCCAGGGGATCCCACCTGTAGAATTGTCATTCCAAAATCCCCCACCTATAGAATCATCACCCCCAGGGCTATCCCACCTATAGAATCGTCACCCCAGAATAACCCACCTGTAGAATTGTCATCCCAGAATCCCCCAGCTGTAGAATCGTGACCCCAGGGTATCCCGCCTATAGAATCGTTACCCCAAAATCCCCCACCTGTAGAATCGTCACTCGAGGGTATCCCACCTATAGAATCATCAACCCCGGTTATCCCACCTGTAGAGTCGTCACCCCAGAATAACCCACCAGTAGAATCGTCACCCCAGAATAACCCACCTGTAGAATTGTCATCCCAGAATCCCCCACCTGTAGAATCGTCACCCCAGGGTATCCCGCCTATAGAATTGTCACCCCAGGGTATCCCGCCTATAGAATCGTCACCCCAGGGTATCCCGCCTATAGAATCGTCACCCCAGGGTATCCCGCCTATAGAATCGTCACCCCAGGGTATCCCGCCTATAGAATCGTCACCCCAGGGTATCCCGCCTATAGAATCGTCACCCCAGGGTATCCCGCCTATAGAATCGTCACCCCAGGGTATCCCATCCGTAAAATCCTCATCCCAGAATCCCCCACCTGTAGAATCATCCCCCCAGGTTATCCACCTGTAGAATTGTCACCCCGAAGCACCTTTGGGTGACAATTCTACAGGTGATCCAATAATAATAATGATAATAATAATAATAATAATAATAATAATAACAAAACTACTTATATGGAAAACTGAATACGGTTCCTGGTATTTTCTTTTGACTTGAAGAATTTTTGTTTGTTATGATCATTGAAAATCATAAATTCTTACCAGAAAAAACAAGTATTTTCTATTTCTAGAAATGTTCTTATTCTTTAATGGGAGAAATGTAGTAAAATTCTTGATTTTATGAATACAAGCATGTATTAAAATATTTGTAAAGATTTTTCCATTGTCAAAATATTCTTATTTATAAGTCAGTTCATTTTTAGGTTTCGATGACCATGTCAGTGTCAGGTCATTTTAAGAAAATACATATATAGATTTCGCTGGTATCCCAAATTGCAAAAAGGGACAACCAGCTCGAACACGAAATTACCTATATATATATATATATATATATATATAATATATATATATATATATATATATATATATATATATATATATATATATATATCAACTTTATTTCGTATACATAATATACATAGATAAATACAATTCTTTATAATATACATTAGTAGGAAAAACCAATTTTTTAGCTATAAAAGCAAAAATAAGGAATAAACAATATAATTTCAAAAATGCTATAGAATCGCAAAAAATTAAAAATGTAAAATTTTGAGATGACAATTTATATTCATAAAACATTATTTCTATTTTAGTCCAGTGCAGAACAAAAAGGCCTCAGACATGCCCGGAGTTTGGGACAGTTTTCATTACCACGGTGGTCAGTGCGGAGTGGTGATGGTGGGAGAATTTTGTCTGACCGCTCACAGCAAACCAACGTTAAGGTATTCCCACTTAGAAGGGGATGTACTCTGTGTGCGTATATATATATATATATATATATATATATATATATATATATATATATATATATATATATATATATATATATATATATATATACACTTATGCCAAGTTTTCATGGGATGATAGAGAGAGAGAGAGAGAGAGAGAGAGAGAGAGAGAGAGAGAGAGAGAGAGAGAGAGAGAGAGGAGATATCCCTGCAGTAGGAGAAAAATCATGTATCAAATGTATTTCTTTTGAGCGAACTTCCAATACAAGATAAATTGGGCAATAAACTCCAGTGCACTGGAACACAAAATATCAAAGAAAATATATTCGTGTCCGATAAAAGAATTCATATTCCTATGAATTTCCTCTTACACTGAAAATCTTCCTCTAAATACCCTCTCTCACACAGACATACCAGCATAAAAGCTAAATGTTTAAATAACCCAAAATGATTGTGTGTTTGAGACCGGAACTGTAATTCTCCTGCTGGGAAAACGTGCTTTGTCTTCCCAAGAATACTCTGACCATGGGCCTTTTCCTTCACCTCAATTGACTCCCCCTCCTTTGCAGGCCAACCCCAAAACCTAACCCCAAATTTTCGTAACAATCCATGACCTGCAAAAAGGCTGCTTTTACTTTCCGATGCAAAGGTGCCTCTATCCCTTCCTCACACCCCTGTGTGATCCAAATATTATTTATTGCCACTTATTGTGAAAGGATGACTTTGTTTGGGCAAAACATTGCTTGCCTGCGACACTTTCTAGTCACTGCACACAGGATTCTCCTTCCCTGATCAGAAGTGTACAAAGCTAGAACAAATATCTTCTCATTTGTGCTTAGATTTCAATTTTGAAACTAATCTCAGCTTCACGATTTCAATTGCTTGAATACTCCGTATAAGTTGCAGGCCACTAAAAGTAAACAGAATTGTTGACGTAATATTCTCCTAAAATATTTCTCCCTTGAATCAGTGGTTAACTTTCAAATTGTCGTTGGTGGCAGAAAAAAAATATCTGTCAATGTTTCTCGTTGTGTAAATATATTATTGTTCATTGATTAAAGTAATGATGATGATAATAATAGTTATTGTGGTGATGAGATCAATGAAGAGCAAAACGTGTGTATAATGTTGTCAGATCCACTTGCTCTTCTACTTTTTCTTATTGATGGTGTGTCAAGTAAAGTATGAGTTATGCAAATAAAATTTCACAACTTCCAAAATTAGATTTGCTCCATAGATAGATTCCGGTCTACCAGCCACCCGTTGAAATACTACCTCTAGAGAGTTATGGCGTCTTTTGACTGGCCAGACAGTACTACATTGGACCATTCTCTCTGGTTGCGGTTAATTTTCCCTTTGCTTACACATATACTGAATAGTCTGGCATATTCTTTACATATTCTCCTCTGTCCTCATACACCTGACAACACTGAGATTACTAAACAATTCTTCATCCAATGGATTAACTACTGCACTGTAATTGTTCAGTGGCCCCTTTCCCTTTTCTAAGAGTAGAAGAGACTCTTTAGCTATGGTAAGCAGCTCTTCTAGGAGAAGGATACTCCAAAATCAAACCATTGTTCTAGTCTTGGGTAGTGCCATAGTCTCTGTACCATAGTCTTCCACTGTCTTGGGTTAGCGTTCTCTTGCTTGAGGGTACACTCGGGCACACTATTCTATCTTATTTCTGTTCCTCTTGTTTGGTTAAAGTCTATATAGTTTACATAGGAGATATTTATTTTAATGTTGTTACACTTCTTGGAATATTTTATTTTTCCTCGTTTCCTTTCCTCACTGGGGTATTTTCCCTGTTGGAGCTCCTGGGCTTATAGCACCCTGCTTTTCCAACTAAGGTTGTAGCTTAGCAAGTAATAATAATAATAATAATAATAATACCGCTCACCAGTTCACCCAGCTACATATTGATACCAGCTTCTAGTCAGAGGATGCAAGGATGGTAACCACATCCCCAGTATCTTACTAATGAGTACAGTAACACTACATGTGTATATATAAAATCCTAATGTCTATATATTAAACACTACCAAAACCTTATCCGGTAGATGGAGAGAAAGAACAAGACAATGGTTACTGCCCAATTCCTACTATATCTTCTGGAACGTGATGGAAGACTCGGTACATAAAACCGCAACAATATTCGCAGGTTCTTGTATCTACAGAGAACATTAGCAGCTCATTAAACTCTGCCGATTTAGACATTCACTTTACCCAGCATGTGTTATAGAACTACCTCTCCAATATCTAGCCAAGTACTTCAATCCACAAACGCTGATGAACACACACACACACACACACACACACACACACACACACACACACACACGCACGTCCTACGATGCAACAACCAAGTTTTATGAATATAGGAAGACTGTAAACCCTGGGAACATAAAAAAGGGCTACATTTAGTGATGGAGGACTAACATGAAGGGAAATAACTAGGCCTACTGGAGATAAAGGAGTTACATAACTTACATGGAAATAAATAAGTTACTTTAGGATAAGATCAGCTTGATTTCCTGAAGGTATAGCTCTACATGACATAAAATTGTTGTCAAACAGAAAATTAATTTATTTTATTGACATTTTGATATCCAGAGTGTGCGTGTATTCATGTGGAATAATTTTAAAGGAACCCCAATGTACATAAGAAGCCTCAGAGAGAGAGAGAGAGAGAGAGAGAGAGAGAGAGAGAGAGAGAGAGAGAGAGAGAGAGAGAGAGAGAGAGACCCACGCGTTACAAATATAGAGTACATAATCAACAAATCAAATATTACGTAGAAATGTGCAATGTTGGCAACGTGAAGACTGGGTGGTATGAACCCTTACGGTGGTACTGGACGATTTTTTTTTTTTTGCTTATGAACAGTAAAAATTATCTATTAAGAAATACAATATACAAATAACAAAATTTATATCAACGGGATACTTGTAAAAGCTAATATTGTTATTCAAATTGCCAAACATAGAATTATATACAAATCTTTGACCCTACCTTCTAAAATAAATATCCATATAAGTTCTCTTTTGAACATTATAGATAATCATACGGCGAAGCATATAATTCATAAAAATAACAAGTTAAACTAGAAAGCACTCTGAGAATGCAGATCTCCGCCACGACAACTTAAAAACCAGCTTGCCTTTCCCAGAATCAATTTAGACTGTGGACGTATATGAAGTCTGTGTGACAACCATGAGGGAACTTTGGGTTGAGGTTAGGGTTAATCTGGTCGACCTTTTGCTCGACCTTGACCTTTGACCTAAGACTGAAAATCGAATCACTTCCACGCCTCAACAATTAATCCCTGAAAGTTTCACTATTCTATAAGTAAAACTGTGGCCAGGAAATTGTTTATATATAAACAAACGGACAAACAGGGGCGAAAACATAACCTCCTCCCACCTTCGTTGGCGGAGGTAATTATTCTTAGGTGGACAAGAATAAATTTAACATTCGTATATTGGGATCATGTTTTAATAGGAATTGAAATAAAAGAATACTATTCATATTAAAAATTCTAATCATATAAGATATATTTAACCCTACTCAGTAAGATAGCTGTGGTCACTTGACCTTACCCAACCATATTGAGAAAGGGTTGCCATGAAAAATCCTTTAGTCACCCTCTCATCGTGCCTCGTTTTCTCTAAATTCCTGACTCATGGTCAACGCCCCCCCCCTCCCCCCAGCCAATCGCAAACGTAAGGACAGGACCCCCTGACAGGGGCTTTTGTAAGAAGAGAAACCTTTATAATTCGGTAAGACCTTATTGATAACATTATTTCTATTCTTAAGAAGTTCTCACCTTATTCTTTGGGTCACAATAAGGTCATGATTGCAGGAAAGAATAATGAAAGCTTGTTGTCATCCTAAAAGCAGGCGACCATGACCATTTTAAAAGTGCAAAAATTCAGAAGCACAATAATGAATTTTTAAAATTTAAATCTCTCTAATAAACAGACAAACGAATGCACAAAATGCCTCTCATAAGCGACTTGCGATTCAAATACTGTAGTGAAAACCAAAATATAATCTATAAGAAATAAACAGGAATAATATATTACTAATATACCATACTAGGCAGGCAGTTAATTCTAATAGCCAGGCCTTCTCCATCACGAGGCTCAATACTCCGTAGTACTCTAGAAGTTTTATTCCAGCTGTTACCAAGTTCTGGAATGATCTTCCTAATCGGGTGGTTGAATCAGTAGAACTTCAAAAGTTCAAAGTTGGAGCAAATGCTTTTTTGTTGACCAGGCGGACATGAGTCTTTTTATAGTTTATATATGACATATCTGTTTTTGACGTTGTTAATAGTTTATATATGACATGTCTGTTTTGACGTTGTTACTTATTTTAGAATGATTTATTGTTAATTTGTTCTCTTCATTTATTTATTTCCTTATTTCCTTTCCTCACTGGGGTATTTTTCCCTGATGGAGCCCCTGGGCTTATAGCATCTTGCTTTTCCAACTAGGGTTGTAGCTTGGATAGTAATAATAATAATAATAATAATAATAATAATAATAATAATAATAATAATAATGAGTTATAATTAAAGTGAGGATCCTTTAACGTGGTGGAAAAGGTTTGTGCATCGGCATGATCAGCAAAAGCTGAATTAGAATTAGGGACAGCTAGACTAGATTGGTTTGCTGTGAGCGATCAGATAAAAGTCTCCCATCTTCACCAATCCACACTGGCCAGAGTGTTGATGAAAACTGGCTAAATCCCAGACATGAATAAGGACATGTCTGAGGCCTTTGTCCTGCAGTGGACTGGAAACGGATGCGTTTGTTGTAGAACAAAATCATTCCCAGGTTGATTTCCCTTGAATGACGTCGCAGTGAAAATGTTTTTATGTTCTATATATGACAATTGTCTATAAGATAAATATATCCATCTTTGAACTATCTCAATGCAAACATGTGTCTAATAATAAAGTAAAATTTCATTATCAATTATTTCATCGATTTGGAAAATAATCTTTGGCTGACTAGGACTAAATTCCTAACAAGTCATTGTTCTTCCTTTGTTCAATTAAGATTCCATTTAGTGGCTTAACTTTGCGAAAAATCTCACTAAAGATATTTCTTATTTAATTCTTATACATATTGAATTTCTTATGAAAGATTGAAAAATCAAATTAGGCAATAGGTAAGTTAAGTCAAATTTGGAAATCAATTCGCCTGAAATTGCATATTTAAATCAGGCTATATATCAGTCCAGTGAGATCGGTGTTACTATATGACATGAGTCGTGATATAGCAATGGAACAATCTCCAATAGATTTTGTAGATTTGAGAAAAAAGACCTTAAAAGAGTACTGGAAGTTAAATGACAGGGCAGGATTGGAAATGAAACTATAAGAGAGATTACTCGAGTGCCATATGTGGATGATATCATGGTGAGAGGTAGATGGAGATGGTTTAGGCATGCTCTTCGCGCTTCAAAAGAGATTAGTTCACGGCTCCCTAAGAGACTATAAGAGTTGGAAGACCCAGGCCTACATGGCTGGGGACTTTGAAGCGGGAAGTAGATGTTAAATGAAGAAATATTGATTTCAAATCTCACGATAGAAACGATTGGCGAAATCTAACCGAGGCCCTTAGCGTCAATAGACGTAGGAGGAGATGATGATGATGATGAATTCCTCATGTTAATTTGTTCCCATTTTTTATGCAACTGGCAGGCCTGGTAAGCAAACGATCTATAGGCCTAAGTGTACGTTTCTTGATATGTTAGAAAACAACACATTCATTAGGCAAAATTTTTAGTTCTGAACTAGACTATCCAGGGGCTCCTCAATGTAAAAGGTCTAGATAAGGTAATAAAAGCACATTGCGATTTTACTATAGATGAAAGTGATATATAAAGAAAGAACAGATCATTTATGGAAACGGACAGGATTCAACACTAATTCATAGAGCACTCACTGATTAAAATATGCAAATTATGTGACGAGGAGGTGAAGAGGAGGAAGAAACTCGGATACATTTCTTACAACACCATTTTTAATGAAATCACCACATAAAAAATGAAAGTAACATGATTAAAAAGACTGCTACGGTTTGAGACAGACAATGAAGAAAACATTTTCAAATATAGAAATATTATTTATAAATACTGGAAACCCAGAAAAGAATATTTATTCGAACTAAACTAATACTAGAAAAAGGAAAATCTAAAGGTTTAAGGTTTAAAGACCGATCATGAATGGGAGAGGCAAGGGACAGTGACATTGCCCTATCAAGCAGGACGATGCCCTAGAGATTAACCATATATACATATGATCAACGCTTTGCGAAGCCTCCTCTCCATCCAAGCTAGGATCAAGGAGGGCCTGGCAATAGCTGCTGATGACTCAGCAGATAAACCTATAGGCTCCCCCAAAACCCCCGTCCTTAGCTCACAAGGATGGTGAGGTTGCATCGACCAAAGATATTAACGAGTTTGAGCGGGACTCGAACCCCAGCCAAGCAATTACCAGATGGGTTATGGTGGAAACAACTGGATGCAGCCCAAAATCTTTAACATGCCCTGCCCACAAACATTATGATTGGCTACCGCCTTCTCGCAGCTGATTCATGTAGATCTAATTTTAATAATAATAATAATAATTATGATGCATTAATATTAACCCGCATGTAGTGAACAGTACATCCAGGTACCATTTACCAGGACAGAGTAGCAATGAGATAATGTTATTTACAAGAGAAGGGAGCCATGACAGAACAGAGATCATTTGAGTGGCAGCCAATCACGATGTTTGTGGGCAGAGCATGTTAAAGATTTTGGGCTGCACCCAACGGCACCTTGGTAACTGAGAGTCTTTAAAAGTTTCGCTATTGTTCGGTACAAATAAACTCTGGTAGTTATTGCTTTTAAATATTACCTTTTGGCGAATAGAATTGTTCCAGGTCAAAACTTAAATAAGCCGCTGACTTCTAAAAAATCAAAATAACTAATATCTCCTTTATAAACATGGCTATTAGTTGCTTTTCAGGGATTCTTAAAACTGATTTGAAGACTACCTGGTTTTAAATGGATTGCCCCATTGGTATCATGTTTCCACATATCACGGGCCAACTCTCCAACCCCTTCCCATTACTCTCTGTCTCTCTCTTGCTCTGTTTCTGTGTAAATTGGTGTAAGCTGCAGTCTCTAGTATACAAGGGTGGGAAGGTCTCCATTTCTATGGTACTTTTAGGATGGGGGAAAACTTTAATAAAAAAAAAACATACTTTGAATTTTATCACAAAAGTTAGAATAACTTTGGATATAAGTTCAATAAGGCCTACAGCAGTATACTTTATATAGAAAAAGAGACAGAAAATAACAGAGAGGGGTTGTGTAGTGGGCCAATGATCTATGGAGACGTGGTACAAGTATGACAATCCTTTTAAAATCAGGTGCCCTCCCCTATCGGCCATTTCTCGCTGCGTTGAGTATATTTTTCATAACAAATGTTTCTTATTCTTTATATAAAACCAGGCCTACTAACAGTTGCTTTACAATATACTACGACTGTCTTAAAAGACTATAGCTTGCTACCAGTTATCTATAAAAGATAACGGTTACATTAAATAAAACTGATTCCATATATTTTTAAATATATTATCGGAAGCCACAAAATTCAAGTTAGCCTACATATTACTTACATTTTTTTTATGGGGTCGCCAAGAAAGCTACCTGTCTAAAAGATTAAATTCTGTCGTCTTAAAATACTGTAGTTGGAAGTCACATTAAGAATATCGCCATTTAACCAAAACCAGTTCTGATTGTTAAAAAATAATACAGTTGCATTTAAACAATAACGATGGATTGCTTAAAAAAATGCCACTTATTCCTTGAAAATTGCTACATTTTTTTCACCCGTATCTTGAAAAACTGATATGCTAGGCTACCACTAGCTTGAAAAATGGCACAGGTCGCTTAAAAGTAAGATATTATTGGTGCATGTCACATAAGAAATAATGAATTTCATCATTCGATTTTAGAAAATATGATCAAAATCTACAACAAATGCTTTTTTGTTGACCAGGCGGACATGAGTCTTTTTATAGTTTATTTATGACATATTTGTTTTTGATGCTGTTAATAGTTTATAGGCCTATATGACATGTCTGTTTTGACGTTGTTACTGTTTTTAGAATGATTTATTGTTAATTTGTTCTCTTCATTTATTTATTTCCTTATTTCCTTTCCTCACTGGGCTATTTTTCCCTGTTGGAGCCCTTGGGCTTATAGCATCTTGCTTTTCCAACTAGGGTTGTAGCTTGGATAGTAATAATAATAATAATAATAATAATAATAATAATACTAAGAGTACTTCTCACAACAAGAAAAAGAAATAAGACAAAGTCCTGTCAAACTCAAGATGCAACAGCTTTTATTATATTTCTAAAGCTACAAACCTAAATCAATGGATTTTATTAATTATATAATTTCAAATAGCGTAAATATATAACAATTTTTACTTATTGGAATGTTAAGCAATAGCACTGGCCTAATTTGCGATGAGTAAACGTTATCCACAGACTTTGAAAGGTTGCGTAACGTTCAAATAACTCGGTGAGATATAATTAAGTAATTACATTCTGATTTTGGAAACTGGTCAATTTAAGCTAAAATTTATAAACTGAAATAAATAAATAATTCGTTTTCTTCTGTACGTAATAAAGTCCTTAATCGGATATATGAATGAATGACACTGGTTAACTGAGTACATTGACCGCCGGATGGTCCGTTCATTGGCTTAAATCCGCCTATACGGTTCCACTTGTTTTCGTTCAAAGTATACATCTTTTGGAAGTACGGCAACTAAAATTTTGTAAAATGTATTAAAAATTATGAAATAAGAATAAAATAAAATATTTTTATCTTAAAACAATTGTATTTATGACATAGTATTTGGACATTGGCTTAAATCCGCCTATACGGTTCCACTTGTTTTCGTTCAAAGTATACATCTTTTGGAAGTACGGCAACTAAACTTTTGTAAAATGTATTAAAAATTATGAAATAAGAATGAAATAAAATATTTTTTTATTAAAAAAAAATGTACTTTTAAAATATTATTTGGATTTTACATGTAATATCATGTAAAATTATATACCATAAAAATACGAAAAATGTAGCCGGATGTCTTTTGGTTCCCCTAACTACCAGTAGTGGACGTCAGCTCACAGTCAGTCAGTGGGTTAACGAAACACGAAACTTCGAACGTCATCATCTAATAGGGTGAGAAAGATGACAACTGAATTCACTTATCAGTCAATTTATTCCAAATGATAACATTTATTCTAAGGAGATTATAGATTCGGATGAACCCAGCCCAAAATCATGTGATTCTGTCACCTAGAAGTATGTTTATTTTTATTCAGGTTGTAAAGCGAGTAGAACCGTATTTCATTTTTATTCAGGTAAAAAACAATTAGTATAAGCTACTGTTCTCTATATATGAGTTATAGTTAACCTAATTTACTCCTACGGTCGAAGGATCTCTAGTAGGTTGACCTTTCATAGATATGGACTCAGGTTTGTATAAAGGTGTAGGTCATATCTCGCTGGTGTTTTCATATATGGGCGTGTGAATCACCCATTTAGTTATTATTATGGATATTATAATATCTAAAAGTCCAAAGAGTTGGAAATTAGGGCTTGGCGATGCCTAATACGTTAACCTAGGCTAAGGTCGTGGACCAGACCTATACAGGAACTTCCCTGACTGATTGGAAGGTTTTCATCTCGTGTTGGTAGTCCTTTACCTCTCTCAAGGACTTTTTCCGGTTTTATTACAAAGGAAAACCATATTTACTACAGGATCTATAAGATATTTTTTTATATATATTCTTGGGTATTTGAGAATATCACACAGCAGTGTTAATTGTCAAATCCTCATTATCGAAGTGCTTAGGAAACACATGTCCAATTTTTTCTTGAAAACCATTAATTTCAATCTTTTGTATGTTTAGGGGAGCTCCTTGTAGTCTTGGGACCGCGTGCTTGAAATCTCTAAAGTGGTGTATGTATGATGACGGCCATGCCCCATAATCCCTAATTTCAACCCTATCGCTAAGAGTACGGAAGAGTAGAAGGTCGCAGAGAAGCATGTAATGAAATCTTGTTGGTTAGGTTAGGTAGGGAAGCATCGCTTTGATAATGTTCCATGCACGTATTCCTGTTTGACCTTATACAAAGGTTCCGCTCTAGACCCTTCAGTAGACATACATTTTGGCTCCAATAACTTGAAACCATCTGTAACTATTCTCATATCTACATGATGTGTGGAAATTCTCCTAGGTATTTTGATTGTCCAGTTCTGATAATTTCTTGAGTTTTTGCCCATATCTTAACCCTTTTACCCCCAAAGGATGTACTGGTACGTTTCACAAAAGCCATCCCTTTACCCCCATGGACGTACCGGTACGTCCTTGCAAAAAAAATGCTATAAAAAATTTTCACAATTTTTTATAATTTTTTGAGAAAATTCAGGCATTTTCCAAGAGAATGAGACCAACCTGACCTCTCTATGACAAAAATTAAGGCTGTTAGAGCAATTTAGAAAATATATACTGCAAAATGTGCTGGGAAAAAAAACCCCTGGGGGTTAAGGGTTGGAAATTTCCAAATACCCCGGGGGTAAAAGGGTTAATTCTATTCCAGCAGTAAAAGATAGGCTGCGTAAGTCACTTATAGTCGTTGCAGAGATTCTAGATGAAATAAATCCCACCTCTTGATGACATTATAGCCAATCATGGTGCCTTCTGCATTAACCCTTTTACCCCCAAAGGACGTACTGGTACGTTTCACAAAAGCCATTCCTTTACCCCCATGGACGTACCGGTATGTCCTTGCAAAAAAATGCTATAAAAATTTTTTTTTTCATATTTTTGATAATTTTTTGAAAAAATTCAGGCATTTTCCAAGAGAATGAGACCAACCTGACCTCTCTATGACAAAAATTAAGGCTGTTAGAGCAATTTAAAAAATATATACTGCAAAATGTGCTGGGGAAAAAAAAAACCCTTGGGGTTAAGGGTTGAAAATTTCCAAATCCCCCGGGGGTAAAAGGGTTAATTCTATTCCAGCAGTAAAAGATAGGCTGTGTAAGTCATTTATAGTCGTTGCAGAGATTCTAGATGAAACAAATCCCATCCTGATGACGTTATAGCCAACCATGTTGCCTCCTGCATTAACAGCTTTAAATTTGTAAGGGAATGTATTGTGACTGCTACTTACGTGGGAGACATGAATGGCTAAGACGTCATCTGGGAGTGGGGCTTATTTGGCCCAGAATCTTTGCGGCAAATGCAGTAGAGGAGTAATCCTTAATCTGGATGGGATACTTATCATTTTTGCTCTTCTGTTTATTATGTTTTGTCATTTCGGAGCCTTTGTAGTTGATGGGAACACGCCGAGAAAAATGGACAACAACTAACCCAAACTTACCCCTCTAACCTGACCTGACATACAAGCCGTGTCCTTACCTTCCTAATGACCTAACGGGGGGGGGCTAACACCCTCTGCGACCCCCAACCACTGTCGCTATCATACAAACCCAACCTAACCGAACCTAGTAGTTCCCAGGTCACAAGCCCCCGGATCCCCTTCTTGGGCTGAACTTAGAAAATATAAAATAACTTCATATTATGGTATATCGGATCATAGTAAAGCACATCTTCACCGTAAGGAAAAAAAGATTGGGCTATTAATAAGAAAGATATCGCGCTGTCCCGATAAACTACATTCACCCCATAACAAGTTTCTTTACAGAATAATCTAGATACTTCTGAACTAAAGTAGTGTTTTGAGGACTGAAAGACAAATTACAGCCAAGTCATACACCTACTGTAGGTCACAAACTCTACTCGATATTGGATCAAGTTGTTATTAATATTTGCTTGGATGTCACTCAAGTTTCTTCAGTTTTTTTTCTATTTCCTACCACCATTAACTTTGTTTTATTTTAATTTAATTTTATTTATTTAACTATCATCCATTTCTTAACACTGGAATGAACCTGGTTTAAAAATTTCAGTTGTATCATCAAAGTCATTTATGGAGACGCAAAATTGTACGTATATCATCCACAAATAATTTAAACTTCATTTCATATGTTTGTAGGTATTTTATAGAATTTCTTACGCTCCAGTTAGTTGGTTCTTGCAGAGGTAACTGGGAGGTTGCAGGTGTCTGTTAGCCCCCTCCGGTATTGATATGCCAAAGTATGTAAGGTTATGTAGAGGTGTTTTGTGTTAGATAAATTTGGAGCCTTCGCAAGTCAGCAGAAGAAGCTGCTACTTTTATAGGAAATGGGAATTCCATTCTAGGAAGTAATGGGGTGTATGTACAGTAGTTGGCTTGGACAGATTTAAACTTTCTTATTACTTATCAAAATAGATTTTCTTCTTGAGGAAAATATTTATCTTGGTCTGAAATATAACATGAAGCTAGTTTTACACTTTACAAAATAGTATTTAGTATTACTTAGCTAATATTTTCCAAATTCCGCCCATTCCGCTAATCAGTCACTGGTTGCTATGTTGGGCTTGCTCTTCAGTTTTTGCAAATAATACATGCTTTTCCATGTGCGTAAATATTTGACTGTTGTAGCATATGACTCGGGTGAACAACAAATATTTTTTATATAAATAAACATATGAAGCTACACTTCTATTATTTGAAGTAGTTTGTCTAAATCATCTTTTAACGCTTATTACATTCGGTGGAACAGCTTATGCTTTTGCGGTGAATATTCCTGACCATCCTATTAAACCATGGTTCATATCACCAATCTTACATTTATTTCATGGGCTTGAAAAGTTTACAATTAGTCCTTTTTCATATAAAATGGATATTGATTCCCTTTGAAAGGTGAGAAGGTTAATTGAAACATGGATTTTGTTGGTCTTGTGGTTCCAACGGGAGAAGCAGTGCTGTATGAGTAGCCTGCCTTCTTGAGTGATTGCCGAGTATTGTTCCATAGTGGGAAGAAACATCGGTCCACACAACACTAGGGAGGTATCTGTGTCCTTGGTATGGGTTCTTGGCCTCCCACTGGAAGGAATAAGTAGTAAGAGTTGTCCCATAATCTCTCTCTCTCTCTCTCTCTCTCTCTCTCTCTCTCATGGGTGTTGTTCCTTAACGAGAAGAAACATCAATATGCACTTCTCCTCTGGAAAAGATGTTGTCGTTGATTGCGTACCATGAACGTATCCTTTCAGGAAGACGAACCCAGTGTGTTCTCGCCTCATTCACGAGATAAGACTACATACCGGGATCATTCTCTTCCCCAAGTAGATGTATTGGTATGTAGTACAGGTGTGTTATGCTTTGTTTCATATGAGAACAAAGGCATCTGTGGAACGGAAGCATACACCTTCTCCTTTACATATCACCACATTTGTTCCTGCATATTCATCTTCTATTGCTGAGTCTGCTGCCCCAAGGAGAGAGATCATTCTTTATATTGACGGAATGATGCATATTTTCAGATATCCTTGAATTGATGGTGCAGGAAATTCTTACTCTTTGTTCTTGATGGAGTTGTGCATCAGTTCAAAGTTCTGTGCTTGAGACTATGCTTCCCAACAGGTGTCCACTCAATGTTCATGCAAGTCTCGGTTTGGGCCCATTCGAACAGATTCGTCTTCTTGGGTATTTAGACGATTAGTGCACAATGTCAAGAAGACAATCGCTCCAAGTTCAAGGCAGACTCCTAGCTGTTTGGCACAATCTGTGGAATGTTGATAATTGATAGAAGCCTTGTCTCAATCCCAAGAGAAGGACTGGGTACTTGGGGATGTTGATAGATGTTGCTGCAATGCGTGTCTTTCCATCAGGCGATCATGTCGAGAGACTTGGATGTTCCGTGACCCCCTCTTTCAGTTCGTCATTGACGTCATCTTTCATCATTGGAGAAACGTGTTCCCCACGGGTGCCTACACCAGTGTTCGCTACAGTGGTGTGGAGCATTACTGGTCAGCTGTCATTGATCCTTCTCATTCCTTAGTTTTGGTGAACACAGTGGTGTGGAAGGATCTAAAGTGGTGGGTGGATGATGAAAACCTGACTAGTGGAGTCTCTCTAGACTTTCCTCCTTTGAGATGCTGCTTTTCACAAACGCACTGAAGAAAGGGTAGGGCAAAAATCTTAGAGAACACACCGCCTCGGGACTGTGGTCTGAAGAAGAGATAGGTCTGCTGGGGAGGCAAGGCACACTTTTAGCCCTGCAAGTTTTTCAGCATAATTTGATAGGATACTGGTGGCTTCAAAATGGCCAGAAGCCGAATGGTTTGCCGATCTGCTGATACTTCTCGTTGAGGTACCGAGAGAACTACCCCAGTAACCCAACCTCCTCTGTCAGCCCCAACTGCAGAGATTCCGCAACTTTATGGCATCCCTGTCACTTCATGTGTTTCGGTTATCCTGTATCTCCTCCGAGTGAAGGGCTTTTCGTGAGGCACTGCAAAGGAGGTGTCTAGATATCTGTAGATCCTCTGCAGTAGTCTACCAGCGGAAGTGGGCCATCTTATTTGATTGGTGTTGTAGACGAGATATTTCTCTGGTCAGAGTTTCTCTGCAAATAATTGCCGCTTCCCTTGTCTTTCTTTGCTGGGAGAATCTCCTTTCAGTTGTTATTTAGTAAAGAGCTCTTGGATCGGCCCTGATCCAGGTACTTGTACTGAAGTGCTTAGACCATTCCGCCTCGTGGGAACTGTCCTTGCTCATGAGGATCTTCGAGCATTCTTGTACTCCAAAGGAGCCTCGACCTCCTGAATAGGACATCACGAAGGTTTTTAGATATCTCTAGAGAGCACTGAATAAACCTCTCAAGGAGGAGTTGGATTGCATTCTGACTCGGAAGACTGTGGTTCTGCTTAGCCTAGCCTTGCCTGGAGAGTCGGAGAGTTACACCGCATTTCATATGTTGTTGGTCATAACAAGGAATGGAAGGAGTTTTCATTTCTTTTTTAACCTTCAGTTCTTGGCAAAAACACAGAACCCAATGATTCTTGATTCTATGTTCAAGACCTTTTCCATCTCAAGGAAGCACCTTGCGATCGAGACAGTTTGTTGCTTTGTCACTCTCTTGTACATGGACCTATTCTAATCTCTCTAAAGGTTAAGAGATCAATCTCCAAGAAGACCATCCCCTCCTGGCTCCAGGAAATCATCAGAGCTCCTACAGGATCCAGGATGATGCACAAGGAGGTGGACCCTCACACAAAGTCAGGAGTATTGGTTCAACCTTAGCCTGTAGGAAGAATCTATCTATGTGACAGGTCATGAAAGCCAAAGTCTGGAACTTTAGACGACCTTCATAGCTCTCTACCTTCAGGAACATAACCACAGGTCCTTGGATACCTTTTCCCTGGAACCAGCTCCATCAGAGGACAATTAGCATCGTGTCTCGATAGTGGTTGCAACGTAAGTGTAGAGTGAAAGTTGAGACTGTGTCAATTTTTCCTCTTTTCTTTCCCTCTTGCTATTATGATGCTAAATGCATGTAAAGTATTCATCAGTGACTTCTTTTTACAATTGGTACAGTAGTGTATTTGAAGTATTGTATTTTACCCCTTCTTCTGAGCGAGGTGGACAATGCACCTGTTGTATACACATTCGTTAATCATATAATTCCTATATGTTGGGCATCATATCTATAGATACAGATTCTATATTGACTTTGCTATTTTGGTAATGGCTCACCCTAACTCCTTTTTTCACCCCTATCCATGGATGTTAGGGGATTAACAGGATTCTTGACTTTTGCTCCTTAGGACCTAAGTTCATTGAATTTTCCTTGGTCAGTTAACCAATCCAGGTTTTGTCTTAGGAACTTCCTCCCTCCTAAGGATAAGGGTTTATACAATATTACGAGTAGGAAAAACTCAGAGATTTTAAAGTAATTTGTAATGTTTCCTAACCATACAAACCCGAGACCTTTTCAGTTACACGGCCTGCTTTTGCCACCTCACAAGCACCTCGGCCAAGGGTCAAAGCTGGGAATGCTCTGTCTGGTGGGCGGGGCTTATGCGCCACCCAACAACCAACTATATTTACATACATACATACATATACCAAGGCACTTCCCCCAACTTTGGGGGGTAGTCGACATCAACAAATGAAACAAAAGTAAAAAAAAAATTAAAGGGGACCTCTCCTCTCTACGTTCCTCTCAGCCTGACAAGGGACTCAACCGAGTTCGGCTGGTACTGCTAGGGTGCCACAGCCCACTTTCCCCCGTTATCCACCACAAATGAAGCTTCATAACGCTGAATCCCCTACTGCTGCTACCTCCGCGGTCATCTAAGGCACCGTGGGGGCATAAAAACAATTAGAATAGTGCCAACGTTATCCCTGCGTGTCGTAAGAGGCGACTGAAAGGGACGGGACGAGGGGGCTGGGAACCCCCTCTCCTGTATTTACAATCCTGTGAGACATCACCAACTATATTTACCATGTAAAATGTCTAATGGCCGTTTCAGCTTTGCTAATGTTATACTCTTAATAAAGGTCTCAGATTTAGGCCTATTTGGTTAGGAAAAATACAAATTACTTTATAATTTGTAAAATTTCAAATTGCGTATTTGCTTATAAATATGAAATAAATTTTACTCATTTCTTATATTACAGTACAAAATTTTTTTTTTTTGATTCAGTCATCATATGACATCCATATTTGTTTTTACACCATTGCTTAACATTTAAGTGAAAAGATGTTACTTTGAAAGATCTTTGAATATCTTCTTATCTGTTGCAGAATGTCTGGGAAAGTAAAACACCGCACAGCTGCTAACCAAGCTGAAGCAGCTACAGTCAGCGTCAATGAAAAAATCTTGAGGGAATGCCACTCGCTTTATACGGAACCAGACAATGGTATGCTGTGGACGTTACTTTTTGCCGTACATAGCTCAACTTTTATCATAGTTTTGGATGTAGACAATTATTTTACCATAACTTTAGGTGTAGGTAATTATTTCAACCATGATATTGGTTGTAGGAAGTTATTTTTGCTGTAGTTTTAGGCATAGACAATAATTTCAGGCTTTAGTAAAGGTAAGGATTTGTTTTTGTATGAAATCTATCTTTGAAAATAGAATTGTGGTATGGTTTGTGGAGATCCCTTTGCATTAGGTACTGAAAAATTGATGAGGCTCAATAATATTACTGTACTATGTACTAATAAAGGTTTTCCCTCTTTACAATAATTAGTCAGCCAGTGTGTGTAAAAAGTAACATCCCGACTATTCAGTCTTGAAGGGACTAACAAAGGCTAAATCAGATTTTCTTTCCTCGGTTTAAAAGCAGATATGTTCCTACACACATACAAACCCTTTGCTCCTTACTATATATATACTGTATAATTCTGGAGGAGCTGGAATCTAGTCATAAACTTGTAACTCTTAGTGTTGATGTCCCTCCACTAGTAAGCAGGGTGTAGACCGGCCACCCTACTCGCACACTTACCCAGTGCGTTACGGCACTTTTGGTTTTGGCTCTGTGGTGTGGAGACATGCTGTCTTGCTCTCCCATAAACCCAATTTTCTCTGGCCGTAAACTCGCTTTGTTTTCTGTCTCTTTGCAGGTGTGCTTGATTTTGTGAGGACTGCTAGTATGTGGATTTGGCCTGGCATAGCTGGCCACTCTTGTTTCATGTTTATGTTGGCATGGAAGTCTGATCCTTAACCTATGTGTAGGCAACACTGGTGATCATGGCCTTCGACACCCTGTATTCTCAGCTGCTTTTCAATGTACCTCTAAGGTACCACTAGTCTCGTGAGTGCGGTTCCTTTCGGAGCCCCCCTTGGCCGTCTACCCTTCTGGAGGAAGCGCCGGCAAGTTCCAGAGTTCGCAAGTGATGGCACCTGCCGTTGTAAGACCAAGCCACATTTACCTTACTTGCCCCCATCTAAGCATAAATGCCTCACAGGCATGTGCATGGCTACTCTAGGACCTTCTGCAGGTTGTCTTACGAGTTCTCTTGTACCGCTTCACATTGCTTCGGGTGGTGAACAACCAGTTCCTGTCAAGATGGTGGAGTAATGCACGTCGTCATGCATTCGCCAATCACAAGCAGGCATGGTGGGAGGGGAAGCTCCTCTTGTTGACGAAGGTTTAGTCACTTTTCTCCCAGTGTGTGTGCTACCTCTGTGCACTCATGAAGAGCAACAGTTGCTGGTACTCAGCATGCAAGTGCTCTCTCTAGAGAGATCCTGTGGACATCCCTTCATTTGCGAAGGGCGCGCCACGGTTCCTAGAGCTTGTTCAGGTTTTAATCTGGCTCAAATTTCTTCTTTGCTTGCCACTGCCTAAAGGAAGATGTCCATGGGTAGACTGGAAAGCAGCTAGTAACTTGCACCTCCTTGTTTCTACAAGTATTCCACTCTGACTAACTTATCTGACAGTGCATATACTATTCATGTTTGGATTTGGTGTATAAATTTATGGAGGCCAAAGAAGACAGCCTTTAACTGAATTTTATGAATGCATACTGCATTTGCATAAAATTATTTTGAATTTAGACAGCAGTAAGTGTTATGCAGAGAATAACAAGTGATGAAAGAGTATTCTGTCCAGCACAGAATCCGGGGGGCCAGTAAGATAATGCTATCTTCTTGACTGTCTGGATGTCTCCCGTATGGGCAGTGAGGTCATGTGAACATTTTGTTTTTGCTGTGTGCTTTTGGCTCCTAGGTGCACTTAACATTTTACCCTTTTCTATACGTCTCTTCTTGCATAATTTCTTCCATCTTGCTGTTCAGCATCCAACCTTTCGTTTGTATTACAACAGTGGAGTTTCCCCCTCGTGCATGTGGGAGCTGAATGGCTTCCCATACCCTTGAGCTGACCCATTTTCATAAATCCAATCCAATCCAGCCTGGATTATCATCTGACAACAGGACCCCATCTATTCATAGCTTCCAACATTAATCCTCCCATTTGTCAGTAGCCAGGAGTTTATGATCTAGCTTCTCTGGAGTGTAATCATCTAATGGTGACAGGTTACTGTAGTTGAAACTGGGCAATAAGGATCATCTATATAGTGACTAAACTACAACATATGATGATGCCTACGAAGAGCAGTTTTAGTGGACCCCCTTCCCATCCTCCTTATTCATACATTGTTGTATACTGTAATGACAAGATCCCATCCACCTGATGTAAAGCTTCTACCAAAGATGTCTCATTTTGATAGTTTTGGGTGCAACATTATTTTCCTGATCTAGTTACCACAAGAAAGACCCAGCTTTTTATTGATTATAGTACTGTACTAGATGCCACAGTCTTGGCGTTAGATGAGTTCTTTACAGGTTGTACTGTAATCTTAATAATCCCAGTTGAAGGAGAAGAGATGTCTCTATCTTGTTGGTTTGGTCATTCTATGAACGTAGTGTTGAAACCTCACCAAAGAAAGACAAGTTGAAGTTGTTGGAGCATTGTCTCTTGAATTGAATTAGTTTAAAATCAAAGAAGTATGCTATGAGAAATCCTCTTGCATCCATTTAGTAACTCAGCCTGATAAAAGAAAAGAGAGCTGTAACCTTGCTGCTTTCGTGTAGGTATGCTGTGTAAAGTTAGGAAAAAGGGAATTATGATGGAAAGGCTGATCGGTGAGTAAAGAAATCAACCTAAAGAGTTTGGTAAAGGAGGAAATAGGCATGAGGAGCCAAGTAATGGAGAAAATAGGCAGGAAAATTTTAAGTATAATGGTGATTGGTTACAGAGGGCTCCATGCAGCACTTTTGCACGTGTTGATAGTAAACCTTTGATATTTTTTACTAAAAATTAGCAGTGTGTGTGTGGGACATTCAAAGGACCAATACCTTGTGGTATGTAAGTGATTGGTTTGAATGAATCAGGAAAGTGGAATTTTTTTTTAACTATTGGAAACTTTACTGTTTATGTTATTTCTGTGAACCTGCCTTGGCTCTCTTATTGCTTCTTTCTCCAAGGTAGTTAAATGCCAATGTCTATTCTGAAATATATAAATTTTCTATTTTCGTTTGATTTAATAGTATTGCCCCTTTAGTGGAGTATTGAGATATGACAGTTTATGGCAAGGAGAGTGCTGTGGTAACCTATCACCATTTTGTATTGGGGTAATAATCTGGGCTCTTTTACTCTTGAATCCATACAGTTTTATGTACAGTACTGTATTTTAAGAAGTCTAGTAAAATTTCTTCCCGTCTGTTGTCAAACCCTTATCTCCTGGAAAGAAGATTATTGATTTATAAAATAAATCAATTGCTTAACCTTTTTATTGCCCCAAATCAAGCAAGTTGGTTTACTAAAGAGATGCAATTTATAGGTAAATAGGAGGAGGAGTAAACTAAAGGGGAAATACTCTCTTACCAATTCTATTGTTGTAGTTATTTTGAATCTTATTGAGGAAAACTTAATTTGCCAGCACCTTAATTCTATATTGGATGACTTATCCTGTTTAGATAGAACAATTTCAGATATTTCTCCAGACATTCTGCAGTATTTGTAAGTTTTGTTGTTAGAATATACGGAACAACTGTTTTACTGTGGTTTAGTTAGTTTTTGAGAAGGCATGCTTTTTTTCTTTTTTTGTGCTTCCCTCTTCTCAAGACAATGCTGGTGTATTTCAAAGGGAGCTCTTTTGGAAGTGCTAATATTTCCAGATTTAAGTATGACAGAAGGGACTGCATAAGTGCCAACTGTACTCGTTGATCGTATAGGAGACAGCAGTGATTATATTTTCATTGAGAGTGTGTATGAATGGCTTTCCCACTTTTATCAGGCTGGGGAATATCTTTGTCCTGAGCCTTGGCTTCTATCAGTAGTAAGAGTAGGATGGCAAATTCCCTTATCCTCTGCTGTCGAGGGAAATCTCTTCCTTTTCCAAGTTGCCTAAACAATTTAGCCAGTCCATATTTTCATAATAAGAATTCTAGGAAAGAAAGGAATAAAGTTTTATGTCGCTCAACAGGGTTTTACAACAGGTTATTCCAGGTGCCCAAGGTAACTGGGTATTGGTATGACTGGAGACCAATTCTGGATTTCTCCTCTAAAGAGGCATGGAGTTCTCACTAAATTTTCAATAGAAACTCCCTCTACAGTCTTAGAGCCAGTAGGCAAAGGTGATTGCATGTTTACAATTGTCTTGACTGATGCTTATTTTTTCAATATTAAACTTAGCCGGTGATCATATAAGCTGTCAGCTCTGCTGCCCGACAGAAAAACCTAAGGACAAAATACGCCAGCGATCGCTATACAGGTGGGGGTGTACATCAACAGCGCCATCTGTCGAGCAGGTACTCAAGTACTCCATGTCAACACAGAACCAATTTCCTCTCTGTCGTGCCACTGGCAAGACCTACTAAATACGCTGTTGCTTACTGGATTGATTTTCACATTATTTGGTGAAGTACTCATTTCTAGTTTTTAGCTTTCGCTTTGCAGAGGTTATCTTCAATACTTCCTTGCATTCTTTGATTGAATTTTGGATTATTTGTTGACCACTTGGATAGATTTTGAATTTCCCCTTTGACTAATTCAAGATGGCTGACCCTTCTCAAGTCCCTAAATACAGGAAGTGTAGTGCTAGGGACTGTTTTAGGCGTCTTCCGAAGGCCTCTATCGATCCTCACACCATTTGTTCCAATTGTCGGGGTAAATCCTGTCAATGGGAAGATCGGTGTGAGGAATGCGTTGGGCTTTCGGAATTCGATTTTGTCGAATTCCTTAAATATTCACGTAGGCTAGAGAGAGATAGTCAGGAGGAGTTCATCTCGCTCAGTTGATTTTTCCTCTCCCCATGCCCCACAACCTATTCCTTCCCCTGTAGTGGTTACTCCTGATCCCCCTTCTAGCACTCAACAACCTTCGATGGCAGATATGATGCGTGCCATCCAGGCTCTGGGTGAGAGAGTCGAGTCATTAGCGAGTGACCGCAACCAACTCATGGCAGACGTCAGGGAGTTGAAGGGTAAGAGTGCAGTGGGAAGTGAAGTGAGTGGTAGTGCTGTGAAAAGTGTTAGTGTTGCGCTTGAGGGTGCGTCTGTTCGTGCCTGTCGTCCTCCCAGTCCGGGACCTCTTGCAAGCTCCCAAGCCCAGGGGAGAAGCAATGTCGTACGACCAAAGGGTTCGACAGGCTTTAATCAGCGGACAGACGTTCCCTCCGTGGTTTCGGACGTATCTTGCCAAGATCGCCCCACCCACAAGAAGACGAGAGAGCCCGTTCATTCCTCGTCTGCGGAAGAGGTTTCACGCCAGAAACGATGGACCAAGGTCTCACGGCCTCTCAAACGCAAGGTCCCTTCCGCGCAAGTCCAACGGCCCAGGTGTAGCCACTGGGTCAGTTCGGACTCGCTGCAGTCTTCCGATGACTGCACACCTCCTAAGAGAGGCAAAGTGGTACCGCAACAGGCAGTAACACCGTCTGTTGCCGCACCTGCTGCTGTAGACCCTAAGTGGTCTTTGCTACAGTCTATGCAGACACAGTTAGCATCTTTTATGCAGGAGTATCGTGCGGAGAAGGTTGACGCTGCACCCGTTAGCCTACAACCAACCACGGTTGTGCGTACAGTAGACGCTGACGCTACCTGCTCCCGCACTCCGCCTGTGAGAGTTCCACCACCCATGCGCAGTGTACCCTGCCAGCCGCACGTTGACGTTCACAGACGCACGCTACCCTCCGTTGACGTTCGCGAGTTACCACAACAACAGGAGGGTGGAGTTAAGTTGCTTTGTTTTGACGCTGTGCGTCAACCTCCGCAACCCACTGTGGTTACCGCTACTCGCCCGCAGCAGACTAGTCAGTCAGGAGTAGAAGCTTTGCTTCCCCACACAGCTATGGTTGTTGCCAGCTCACAGACTGACCAACAGTTCCATGACGTTGCGTCCAGTGCAGTCACGCATGCACCCGTGCTGCCGGACTCAGCCGACCAGCTGATTCCTACTCCTTTGCCGCTTCCTCTTCAACATTCAGACGATGGACTCTCTGATGATGACGACGCTGCACATCTTGACGACCCGCACACGGACATCGATGAACCCAAGACCATGCCTCCCTCCTTGGACTTTAGGAAAGTGCTTGCACTGTTCAAGGATTTATATCCTGATCAGTTTGTGTCTGCAGCACCACGCTCCCCTCCCTCTGAGTTCGCTTTAGGCACGCAGTCATCCGCACCTGCCTTTACGAAGCTCGTCCTCGCCCGCTCATCCAAGAGAGCTTTAAGAGTGCTGGGAGATTGGTTGCAGTCCAAGAAGCAACTTGGGAAGACAGCTTTCATGTTTCCCCCTGCCAAGCTTGCTTCCAGATCTAGCGTCTGGTATGCCACGGGAGAAGTTCTCGGCTTGGGAGTTCCTGCCTCTGCCCAGGGCGACTTCTCAAGTCTTGTAGACTCTCCCCGCAGGCTGGCCATGAGACGCTCCAAGATTTGTTGGACTCCTTCGGATTTAGACCATCTGATGAAAGGAGTATTCAGAGCGTTCGAAGTTTTTAACTTTTTGGACTGGTGTTTGGGAGCGTTGAGCAGGAAGACCTCCCCTTCTGACAAGGAAACTTCCATGCTCATAATGTCCTGCATGGACAAAGCCATACGGGATGGTTCTAGTGAGCTTGCGGCTTCTTTCGTTTCCGGGGTCCTCAAGAAACGGGAACACCTTTGCTCCTTCTTGTCAGCTGGAGTAACCCCATGTCAAAGATCGGAGCTTATGTTTGCTCCTCTCTCGAAGTGCCTCTTCCCTGAGGAGTTGATCAAGGAGATTGCTGCCTCCTTGATTCAAAAAGACACACATGACCTGGTTTGGTCATCCGCACGCAAAGCCACCCCTTTGCCCTCCGTGTCTAGACCCAGGATGGATACTCCAGCGTCAAGGTTCATTCCGCCCTTTCGTGGCAGAGCCTCCAGCAGAGGAGGTGCTCGTGCCGAAGGTAAACGTGGGAGCAAGAAGAAAGGTTCCAAGTCCTTTAGAGGCAGAGTCTGACTGCCACCTTCTTCAGACAGCAGTGGGAGCCAGGCTCAAGAACTACTGGCAGGCCTGGGAGAACAGGGGCGCAGACGCACAATCTGTGAAGTTACTCAGAGAGGGGTACAAGATTCCATTCTTGCGCAAGCCCCCTCTAGCAACAACTCCCATCGACCTCTCTCCCAGGTACAGAGAGGAGGACAAGAGACTAGCTTTGCAGCAAGAGGTGTCTCTCTTACTTCAAAAGGGAGCAGTAGTCAAAGTCCGGGACCATCAATCCCCGGGCTTCTACAACCGTCTCTTCTTAGTCGTGAAGAAGACAGGAGGGTGGAGACCGGTGTTAGACGTCAGTGCTCTGAATGTCTTTGTCACAAAGCAGACGTTCACCATGGAGACGACAAAGTCGGTTCTAGCATCGGTCAGGAAGGAAGACTGGATGGTCTCTTTAGACCTCAAGGACGCTTACTTTCACGTCCCCATCCACCCAGATTCCCAACCTTTTCTAAGGTTCGTTTACGGGAAGGTTGTATACCAATTTCAAGCCCTGTGCTTTGGCCTAAGCACGGCGCCTCTTGTTTTTACGAAACTGATGAGGAATATTGCCAAATTCCTGCATTTAGCAGACATCAGAGCCTCCCTCTATTTGGACGACTGGCTTCTAAGAGCTTCGTCAAGTCGTCGCTGTCTGGAGAATCTAAAATGGACTCTGGATCTGGCCAAGGAATTGGGTCTCCTGGTCAATATGGAAAAGTCCCAACTCGTCCCATCCCAAACTATATTGTACCTAGGAATGGAGATTCAGAGTCGAGTTTTTCGGGCTTTTCCGTCGGCCCCCAGAATCAGTCAAGCCCAAGAATGCATCCAGAACATGCTAAAGAAGGACCGATGTTCAGTCAGACAGTGGATGAGTCTGATAGGGACGCTTTCATCACTGGACCAGTTCATTGCGTTAGGGAGACTGCACCTCCGACCCCTTCAATTTCATCTAGCTGTTCACTGGAGAAAGGACAAGACGCTAGAAGCGGTCTCGATCCCTATTTCCGAGAAGATGAAGTCTTCACTGACTTGGTGGAAGGACAACATTCACCTCAGAGAGGGTCTGCCACTGGCTGTTCAGACCCCCAACCACGTTCTCTTCTCGGACGCATCGGACACGGGCTGGGGTGCGACATTAGACGGTCGGGAATGCTCGGGCACGTGGAACGCGGATCAAAGAACGTTACATATCAACTGCAAGGAGCTACTGGCAGTTCATCTGGCCTTGAGAAGCTTCAAGTCCCTCCTTCTAGGCAAGGTGGTGGAGGTGAACTCCGACAACACCACAGCCTTGGCGTACATCTCCAAGCAAGGAGGGACTCATTCGATGACGTTATACGAGATCGCAAGGGACCTCCTCACCTGGTCAAGAGATCTAAACCTGTCTCTAGTAACGAGGTTCATTCAAGGCAACATGAATGTCATGGCAGACCGCCTCAGCCGGAAGGGTCAAATCATCCCAACAGAATGGACCCTTCACATGAATGTATGCAAGAGACTATGGGCCTTGTGGGGCCAACCTACCATAGATCTATTTGCAACCTCGATGACCAAGAGGCTCCCAATTTATTGCTCGCCGATCCCGGACCCAGCTGCAGTTCATATAGATGCCTTTCTTCTGGATTGGTCCCATCTAGACCTTTATGCATTCCCCCCGTTCAAGATTGTCAACAGAGTACTGCAGAAGTTCGCCTCTCACGAAGGGACAAGGTTGACGTTGGTTGCTCCCCTCTGGCCCGCGAGAGAATGGTTCACCGAGGTACTGCAATGGCTAGTGGACGTTCCCAGAACACTTCCTCTAAGAGTGGACCTTCTGCGTCAGCCACACATAAAGAAGGTACACCCAAGCCTCCACGCTCTTCGTCTGACTGCCTTCAGACTATCGAAAGACTCTCGAGAGCTAGAGGCTTTTCGAAGGAGGCAGCCAGAGCGATTGCTAGAGCAAGGAGGACATCCACTCTTAAAGTCTACCAGTCGAAGTGGGAAGTCTTCCGAAGCTGGTGCAAGTCGGTATCAGTATCCTCAACCAGTACCTCTGTAACTCAGATAGCTGACTTCCTTTTATACCTAAGGAAGGAAAGATCTCTTTCAGCTCCCACGATCAAGGGTTACAGAAGCATGTTGGCAGCAGTCTACCGTCACAGAGGCTTAGATCTTTCCAACAACAAAGATCTACAGGACCTCCTTAAGTCTTTTGAGACCTTGAAGGAGCATCGTTTGGCCACACCAGGTTGGAATTTAGACGTGGTACTAAGATTCCTTATGTCAGAAAGGTTCGAGCCACTACAATCAGCCTCTTTTAAAGATCTCACTTTGAAGACTCTTTTCCTCGTCTGCTTAGCTACAGCTAAAAGAGTCAGTGAGATACACGCCTTCAGCAAGAACATCGGATTTTCATCTGAAACGGCTACATGTTCTTTACAGCTTGGTTTTCTAGCCAAAAACGAACTACCTTCTCGTCCTTGGCCGAAATCGTTCGATATTCCAAGCCTTTCTAATTTGGTTGGAAATGAACTAGAAAGAGTCTTGTGCCCTGTTAGAGCTCTTAAGTTCTATTTAAAACGAACTAAACCTTTACGAGGACAGTCAGAAGCTTTATGGTGTGCTATTAAGAAACCTTCTTTACCCATGTCGAAGAATGCAGTTTCCTATTATATTAGACTGTTGATACGAGAAGCTCATTCCCATCTGAATGAGGAAGACCATGCTTTGCTGAAGGTAAGGACACATGAAGTTAGAGCTGTCGCAACTTCAGTGGCCTTCAAACAAAACAGATCTCTGCAGAGTATAATGGACGCAACCTATTGGAGAAGCAAGTCAGTGTTCGCGTCTTTTTATCTTAAAGATGTCCAGTCTCTTTACGAGAACTGCTACACCCTGGGTCCATTCGTAGCAGCGAGTGCAGTAGTGGGTGAGGGCTCAACCACTACATTCCCCTAATTCCATAACCTTTTTAATCTTTCTCTTGAAATGTTTTTTATTGTTGTTTTTGGGTTGTCCGGAAGGCTAAGAAGCCTTTCGCATCCTGGTTGATTTGGCGGGTGGTCAAATTCTTTTCTTGAGAAGCGCCTAGATTAGAGGTTTTGATGAGGTCCTTTAGTATGGGTTGCAACCCTTCATACTTCAGCTCCTAGGAGTCGCTCAGCATCCTATGAGGATCGCGAGGCTCAGTAAGGAAGACGTACTTAAAAAGGCAGAGTAATTGTTCAAGTCGACTTCCTTACCAGGTACTTATTTATTTTATGTTTGTTATTTTGAATAACTGCTAAAATGAAATACAAAATACTTAGCTCTTAATAATGTCAACATGTAATGCTGGTCTCTACCCACCCCCCTGGGTGTGAATCAGCTTATATGATCACCGGCTAAGTTTAATATTGAAAAATGTTATTTTTATTAATAAAATAAATTTTTGAATATACTTACCCGGTGATCATATATTAAAGGACCCTCCCTTCCTCCCCAATAGAGACCCAGTGGGCCGAGGAGAAAATTGGTTCTGTGTTGACATGGAGTACTTGAGTACCTGCTCGACAGATGGCTCTGTTGATGTACACCCCCACCTGTATAGCGATCGCTGGCGTATTTTGTCCTTAGGTTTTTCTGTCGGGCAGCAGAGCTGACAGCTTATATGATCACCGGGTAAGTATATTCAAAAATTTATTTTATTAATAAAAATAACATTCCACATTCCAATATTTAAACTTGACCCTTAAAATAGATTCTCTTCTGTAATTAAACATAATAAGTGTTCATGAAAACGTGGTTCGCGTTATGTACAGTATTTAAGTACTCGAGCCTAGTTAATTTCACAAGAATGGCCAATAGATAACTGGTACTGTAATATAGTTTTATTATTTATATTTAATTGTCCCATATACAGGAGTTCAAAAGATTTGTTGTATTATGTAGTGATATTTATCTTGTTACCCATATGTAGATTCGTTAGATTTTTTGTTGAATTGTATCTACATGTCATTTAAAATTAATTGATGAGTGGATTGTATTGCAGTATTAATTTTTATGCTCAGGGTTTGGTAAATTTTGGAAATATCCATACTGATTTAGATTATACAAAATCCTAACATCAAAGAGATTTCATAACCAATAACTTTCAAGATAATTGAAAGTGAAGATCTTGATTAATTGATTTAGCTTTTCCATGGGTTTCTATTTTTTTTTTTTTTTTTTAAATTAAGATGTTTTTGTGGTCATTGATTTAGTCTAAAACTTTTTGTTTTAATTTCAGGCCTAGTTGCTATTGGAGATGGTTTGGGTCTAAAGTTGTTACCACCTCGTAAGAAAATTAATGTTATGCTCATGGGAAATCACTCTGCTGGCAAGAGTTCTTTCATCAATTGGTAAGTACCGTTAACTTTGTATTTGATTTTCATTCACATATATAGGCTATGCAGAGTACAGTAACCCGAAAAGGTAAGTAGGATCCAAGGTCAGGTAAAGGTTATTGTGTATTGTGAAAGGTAGGACTCTTGTCTTTCTTATCTCAGGAGTTTTTAGTGTAAAGTATTAGTTTCTTCATAGATGGAAAGCAGGAATAGCTAGATTCATATCCTAAGATTGCAATTATTGTTAAGTAGGACCATAGTCTTATTAGAACGTCATCGTACTTGACAACTTTGTCAAGTTTTCTCCATACAGGGTAGATGTATAATTTTAACTACAGTACAAGGGAATGCTTAGGTTTGAGGAGACGAGGAATTTTGGTTCGGTCAGAAAACCATGTCTGACATTTTATTGGATTCTGAGAGTTGCTCTGTTTTTAAGCTTTTAAATATTTTTAAGAAGCATAGATTTAATAAATAAGATTTAAGTTTGTGTATAGTAGATTTTTATCTATTTTTTTATCACTTGGATTTTGTATTCAATGTTATGTTATTCCCTCCGGAGTTCATTTAGGGGAGCTCTGTAAGAGTAGAGTTCATCTCTATTCTGCTTGATTACATATGTTCCTGTCCACTCTATAGGCTTTTCCCATGTTATTTTTGCACCTCCATCAGACTTTTGTCATTTTACCCTCATATGCAAACTCATTGGTCATTCATGTTTTTATCATTCTAGAATTTTGCTGTATACAAGTGGAATACTCCTAGTTATCAGTAATCCAGTAATCACTTAATTGTTTCGTATAAGCTGTTTTTATCATTCTTGCTGTTGCCTCTTTAGCATTTTAAGATTCCTATGTGTTAAAGTTAAAGTTGCGGGTTTTAGGTCTCCACAGAGACGATTTACATCGTCCTCCTCGGGCGACCATTAGCCAGCAGGGACTATCACTAGTCCCCTCTAACCTCCCCCCCAGGCGCCACCCTGGGAGTACCCCCCGGTAGAAGGTCTCACGGTATTCGCGTCCCTGGTGGGGACCGAACTCGGGACCTCTATAATGGAAATCTGCGACGCTACCAACCTTGCTATCCGGAGTACCACAAGTGTTTTTCTTCTGCCAAGGCTCATCTTACAGAACCAGATTCCTCGACCTCTTTACCATTAGGTGCTCTTGTTTAATATATTATTATTAGCTAAGCTACAACCCTAGTTGAGAAAGCAAGATGCTATAAGCCCAAAGGGCTCCAACAGGGAAAAATAGCCTAGTAAGGAAAGGAAATAAGGAAATAAATAAACGATATAAGTAATGAACAATTAAAATAAAATATTTTAAAAACATTAACAACATTAAAACAGATATTTGATATATAAAGTATAAAAGGACTTATTTCAGCCTGTTCAACATTAAAACATTTGCTGCAAGTTCGAACTTTCGAAGTTCTACTGATTCAGCTACCCAATTAGGAAGATCCTTCCACAACTTGGTCACAGCTGGAATAAAACTTCTAGAGTACTGTGTAGTATTGAGCCTCATGATGGAGAATGTCTGACTATTAGAATTAACTGCCTGCCTAGTATTATGCAAAGGATGGAACTGTCTGCGAAGATCTGAATGTAAAGGATGGTCAGAATTGTAAAAAATCTTATGCATTTTGCATAATGAACTAATTGAATGATGGTGTTAGAGATTAATATCTAGATCAGGAATAAGAAATTTAATAGACTGTAAGTTCCTGTCAAGCAAATTAAGATGAGAATCAGCAGCTGAAGACCAGCCTGGAGAACAATACTCGAAACAAGGGAGAATGAAAGAATTAAAACCCTTGAATTAAAAATCTTGAAAGACTTAATCAATAAGCCAATTTTTTGTGCAATTGAAGAAGACACAGACTTATGTGTTTTTCAAAAGTAAATTTGCTGTTGAGAATCCCTCCTAAAATTTTAAGTCATACAAAGTTAAAGAAACATTATCAATGGAGAGATCCGGAGGTTGAGGAACCGCTGTCTTTGACCTACTCACAGTCATAGTTTGAGTTTAGTTAGAATTCAACTTCATATCCCATAATTTGCACCATGCACTAATTTTAGCTAGATCTCTATCAAGGGATTCAGCAATCCCAGATCTACATTTAGGAGATGGAATAGATTCAAAGAGAGTTGCATCATCTGCCTATGCAACAAGCTTGTTTTCTAAGCCAAACCACGTGTCATGTATATAGTATGAAAAGTAATAGGCCAAGAACACTACCCTGTGGAACACCAGATATCACATTCTTATACTTACTGTGGTGCCCATCAACAACAACTCTTTGTGATCTATCATTTAAAAATTCAATGATTTACACGGTCAAAGGCAGCACTAAAATCAAGGTCAGTCATACAAACTTCCTGACCACAATCAAGGGATTTCTGTACAGCATTGGAGATTGTAAGAAGGGCATCACATGCTCCAAGGCCTTTACAAAAACCAAATTGCAAAGTAGGTAACAGATGATTACCTTCAGCAACCCTGTTAAGGCATTTTACCAAAAGACGTTATAAAACTAGATAATGGGGGATTTATCGAAATTGGGTGGTAATCAGTTGGACTAGAGCTACCATAAACACATTTACATAGTGGAGTAACATTACCAATTCTCCAACAAGTGCTAAAAGCTCCTCCTTTTGCTAACTTGTGCAAAATAACAGATAACTTTGGAGCTAAGCAATCTGCAGTTTTTATAAAAAAAACATAGGAAAAATACCATTTGGGTTTATACCTCCATAAGCATCAAGGTCCATCAAGAGAGCTTTAATTTCACTATATCGAAAAGCTAAACTAGTTAGTTTAGCCTAAGGAAAACAGGAATGAGGAAGTTCAAGTTTCTCATTACACTGCTTACTGTCAAACACATCTGCCAAAAGGGTTGCCTTTTCTTTTGGACAGTGGCTGAGCCATCAGGTTTGAATAAAGAAGGAACTGTTGCATCCACACCAAAGAGGGGAGATTTAAGGGTAGTCCACCAGTTTTGCTCCTGGGTTGTACCAGATAGGGTTTCTTTTGTGGTTATATTGTATTTTTCAGTTGAAGCATAAACTCTCTGGGCAAAAGCTCAAAGCTGAGTATAGTTATTCCAGGTCAAATCTGATCTGTTACCCTTCCAAAGATGATAAGCCTCCTGCTTCTCCAAATAAGCACGTCAACAAATCATCATTGATCCATAGTTTTTCCTTCACTTGGTACCTTAGCACACGAGAAGGGATTCGCCTATCAATTATGTTGACTAGATTCTCATTCAAAGGGACAACAGGATCAACACTATACAATTGTGACCAATTCAAGCACAAAAGATCATGCAAAAATCCCATTCCATTCTGCTTGAAATTTCTAACATCCCTTACTCTTATTTTATTATTCTATCCTGAGTATCTGTGATATTGTTTATCACATTCAATGCGTGATATTTACTGTATTCACAATTACTTATTTACAGTATTGCATTTACACATCTTCATCTCAATCGGAACTTCTTAGCACTGCTTGTGGGCACCATAGGATCTTCTTGATTTCATTCTTCTGTCTTGTAAGCATTTCAGTGACACATTCCTCTTAACTCTGTTATTAGGACCAGTTATATAGCACCTTGTAGGGGACTCCCGTTTTCTTTTCACTTTTGTCTTTTCAGTTTTGATGGTAAATTTAGATGTATGAGGGACATTAACATTGGTACCATATTTTTCTGATACTGTATACAAACTGTACCTTCCTCACTGCCATATCAGGTACAATATCGTGTTAGAATGTTACTGTCAAGTGCTCTAAAAGTTCTTTGAACACCCTGTTTTTATGACTATTTAATTGTCTTTGGTATCTTTGCCTTTTTGTAGGCTGAAAACAGTATACATAATGTTATGCTAATTAATTTTACATGGTGTTGCTTCAGTATGAAAATCATTGGTGTAGTTTTTTCGTGTGAAACGAAACTCGTAATAAAAATTTTCATTGTTATTTCCTTCACCCCCATTGTACTGATGATCATGCTCCAGCAGTCTTATTGTTTTATGTGTTTCATTCTATAACTCTTCCTTTTTTCGTTTGTTTATTGTATATTAACTTGAAAATGCAAATGAAAACTAAACAAACTACACATTTCTATGGGATTCATTCATAAATCTGCTCAAAGAACAATTTTATGAGGATATGCAGTCTTGATACGATTGGGGTTGATGCCATACTGTACTGTATTGCATAACATCAAGAATTTAAATAGCAATAACATAAGACAACATAAAGTCATAAGAAAATGATTTAAATAAAGTAGGCTTAATTGAAATGAAATTGACAAAGGCGAACTCGCTTCCTGCTGTTGTAAAAAGTCTATGTACTTTACTGTACAGTACTATAATTAGAAAAACAGGTTCGAGACCCGCTCAAGCTCGCTAGTTTCTAGTAGCGTCTGCCATCTCACCGTTCATGTGAGCTAATGATGGGAGTTTGGGGAACCTGTACAGTAGGTCTATCTGCTGAGTCATCAGCAGCCATTGCGTGGTCCTTGCTGGGGTGTTTATCATATGTGTACATGATCAGTCGATGGTAATGTCTTATCTCGAGGGCTTTTTCCTGTCCCTTGCCTCTACCAATTATTAGTGACCTTTAAACCCTTTGAACACCTCTCTCATATGACACCACCTTTTCTCAGTAGTTCTCAAACCCTGCCTCTTGAGTCTTTGTTGTTCCTACACAATTACGCTCGGCCTTTGGTAGGAGTATGCTTTCAGCAAAGCTGATAATTAATGAGGCGGCAGTACTTACAGCTGCGTGGGCGGGGATTGGCCACTGAGTTCCCTCTTTGTTTTCAGCTCCCTGGTAGTAAAGACATACTTTTAGTGTCACACCTTAACTGGCTTTTTATATTTTGATTTCTCTTTTGGATTAGTTTTCTTTGCTGTTTATTCCCTTGTGAGAGTGACCTGGTGACATCAACATAACCCTGAGGTATTTGGCTTATCTTGACATTGTTGTACTCTTTTGGAGGAAGGAGGTTCTCTTGCTGCCAAGCATGAGGGGGCGACGGGTGCTGCTCCTCTTCTATCCGTCATTGTCTTCCCATTCTCAGAAAGGAGCTAACGCCGTATCGCCTTGTTGTGCTGCTTTTTCGTAGAGTTCCTGTGATATCTTTCCTGTGAGCATCGTCAATGGCCTGGATGACCCCTTAGAAGGCAAACTTGAAGTTTCTCATTTTCCTCTGTCTCACCACCTTACTGTTACTTTTATGCGAAGATCGTATTGAAGTGTAGGGAGACCAATCAATAGGAGTTGTGTACGCATTACTCTTACTACAGTACTTCCTTTCCAGTGGGAGAGACTTGCATAAGGTCCCTTCCATCCCACACTGCCTGTGAGGATGGAAGTGATTTGCCCTTCTCTCCCCTTCCTGGATAATCTCTCTCTTTTGGGGGGAAAGGGGGAAGAGGCGCATGCTGAGAGTTATCCCATAAAATGATGAAACGCCTAGGAATCCACATACATCGGTAATCAACATGCATAGGGATTCCTTGCATGTTTGCTATTAGACTTGGGTGGCTGCAGCGGGGTAAAGTACGCGGACTTACCATTGGGTTGACAGCCTAATCCCGTTTAACTCACAGCTAACTAACCGAGGGGGTGATATGACAACTGGGGACTACCCTGTTGTTTTGGATCTGGTCAAGGGGACCCAACAAGCAACATGAACCTCGGACGGGTGTTTTCTGTTGTAGGGCATTGAATTAGTAAATGATTGAGGATCAGGGTAGGATTATGAAAAAAAAAAATATAAAAAATTTATTTTTGTAGACTAAATAACATAAAAACTATCCCCATACTGTCATACAGATTAAGAATTCATCTACAAAGTAACGTTTGATAATATTACCTGAATACTATATACATCTGCAAGTTAGTTGGTCAGTGAGAATTATGGACAAAAAGTTGGAGATGTTGAAAATAACTATCAAGGCAGTTTGAACAAGCAACACCAAGACCTGGAACAAGGAAGTCATATTTATCCATATTCATTTACAAAACAATTGCAACTCATCAAATATCAGGATGATTGATTCCAACAGTAGCAACTAGTGTTATCTAGAAACATTTGCACATAAGGTTCTCGTCAAGCTTTTTACTCTCCCTTGGTCCATGATGATAAAGAAAAGGACAAGCTGTACTGGGAATTCTAGTCCCTTTAAGGTACACTTTCTATCGTTCACTTGTCATTTATCTATACAGTAATATACACAATTCACAGTTAACGAGACAAACCTAAGAAGTTAGGAAAGAACTGTAACAGTAAAATATATATATTTCAATCCTTTCACTACAACCTTTGGTTCAGACAACAGTTCCAGGGTCCTGTGAAATGCGACCACTAGGGCACGAGAGAGGCTTGACCTTCTCATAACTTGTCTTGGCATGAAAGGGTAAACATGAAGGATACAGTGGATGCCATATTTGGGGGTGGTCAAATCCTTCTCATCACACCAACCACATTACAGCAATTATATTAAAAAAGGCAAACCCGCATATATCATTAGTCGGTTATTAACGCTCGGCTTTCCAGAGTGACTTAGCAGCTTCATGCCTGGCTCTGCATGGGACATATAGCTTGTGGCAATGGCCAGACTTTGTTTCACAATACATATGTAATGCTTTTGCATATGTTACGGTTTAGTGCATAGGAGGATCAGTGTAGCACAACACGCTAACATCAAGTATAGTATTGTGATTCATTTCACAGCTATTGGAAGCTAGAAATTGCAATAATATTACACTTTGGATATCCTTATGCACAGCTATACTCGGCTCTAGTTCTCTATAGGCTTGGAATCTGAAGCTCTGGTTCCCTGCTTGGTATGGGGTGCTTTGCAGACTTTTGTATGAAGTAGGTTGGTGAGTATTGTGACCCAAAGTCATGTCTCTAGTTTTATCTCGGGATTGGAGATGGGCGACAACTTTCTCCTATGGGCATCACGATAGCCTGCGACTAGTTTTTTTAGAAATTTATTTGTTATTTTGTCATTGTATTGAAAATTGTTTAGTTTGTCGTGTTGGGTGCTGTTGCACAGACGTGTAACACAACAAATTTGAGACAATTTAATGGCTGATTAGTGAAACAATTTACTTTACAATGCAAAAATAAATACAGTAATCACATTTTAAAAAAGTAATATGTATTTTTCCTTGCCATATTTCTCTTATCCATATTTTATAGTGCTCCATATGCAAGGAATCCACGAATAAAGTCTCCATGCATACTTGATTGGAACGTACTACTTTTTACCTACACCTGAAATTCACTTGCTGGTCTCCATGATCGACGATCATGAGTGTGATGACGTTGATAGACAGTCTTGTCAACTTGTTATTACTTGTACAGTCTCAGACCTTACTGCCTTATGCGTGCACGCTTAGCGTACATTTGCTCCACCCTCCTGGTCATCCCAAAGTGATTCGTATTCACTCGTTTCTTGTTAACGTATTGTTTGACACAGTACTGAGCTCTTCTCAGTATCAGCCTTGAAAGGATATTAATTCTGACTTCTTTGTCTTGTGCTTGAGATTAAATTCAATGGTTAAAGAGTACCTGATGAAGAAATACCAAAACAACAATTTCTACAATGATTTATCAAGTTTTCTCCAATGTGCAGAGATCCTTCCAGGCATCTAGATCTTGCAACACTTTAAGGTTGGTCTGCGTCACGAGATCCCACTTGTCCTCACTTGTCCTCACTTAAAGTCAAATCAGGTGATTTCTCAGCTACTTCTATAGGAGAACAAGTAAGATATATTCGAAAAAGTCCATGAAGAAGGCTTGGTAGAAGTTGTGTATGCATTACTTCTGTGGGAGAGAGTGTGGTGCTGAGAACCTTCTGCTCGGGGAAGGGATCCCAGAACGTTCATATTCTTTCGCTTGGTGAGAGGGAGTGTACTGGAAACGGTCCCATTCCTTAGTATAGGTGTGAATTACAGGTGCTTGCAAGCTACCTGTGCTTTGTCATTTACGAGAACGAGCACTCACACTGCCAGAAGGAATTCAGGGCTTTTCTCCGTTTTCCCCTTCCTGGATGGTCTCTGCTTTCCTTTTGGGAGAGAGAGGGAAGCAGTGCATACCTTTGTGGCCTCGAACCTGTTGCAGAGCTCTTTGCTGAGAATTCTTACTTCATCTGAAGATGCTGATGATTTTATCTAAGATATCCTATGTCCTATTAGTGCTCTCATGCCGTCGATAGGGATAAAGGACACTGTCCTCTTTCCTGTACTACTTCTAACATTTACCAAGAGGTGACATGATCAGAACTGATCTGAACGCTATAACATCATCAAGGCACCATATCGCGTACACACTATCATCTTCAAGACTTCACCATCAACAAGCCTTCACACAATGTGCTATGTGCCTTTCAGTGCTACTGTTTTACTGTTGCCTATCAGGAATTGAAGCACCTAGTGCTGCTCCGGCCTCTAAGGGAACAGAGCTAGTAGCAGCTTGGACTTTGAGAGCTCGTACCTTCAAGTTGTCCTCCCTTTCTCCACAGTTTCACTCCAGTTATGTTCTCGGTCAAGCACGATAAGACACTAAAAGGATTTTCCGGGGCTGCTGAGCTTTTGGCTGCAGCACCAGCTTCTCCGATAAAAAGAAATCCTCTGTGAAGACTGATCGTTTGAAGTCTTACAAGAATTTGTCTGATCTCGCCTCATGTACTTGTTAGAGAGGTGGTGCTGTACCACCCACCAACCTAAAATGGGGAGGTGGGTTCATACTAAGTACAGGTGCTCAAGTTACTGCAACCATTACTCAGGCAATTACAGTACACACCTTCAAAAGACTTAAGCTTCAGGGAGACATCTTCACCCAGAAGAACAAATACACTAGTCCAATCAGTTTGATTATCACAAGACATAGACCTATTGCTCCACATAGTTTAGTGGAAGAAGCAGCTCTGTGCTAAATCCCTACCATTCCTGGGAAGGTATTTGGGTATACCAGTGCTAGGTCAAATGCTGCTAGTCAGAATGCTAACAGCTGCCCTTCTCTCTTTTCTGCTGAGACATTTCTGGGATGCTTCAGTGATCCCATGACTTCAAAGAACGTTGAGAGAATCACTGGTACATACCAAGAGCGTTCCCACTTGGGAAGACAATCCAGGTACATTCTTACATTGTATGTGAGATAGAAGTTTCATATCATGAATGTTTCCCTCCCAGAAAATACGTTTCATTGCGCATACCTGCCATCACTGCCCGATTTGTTCGAAACTGAACATGAGCAACCTCTTTACAGGAGTATAAGTGCTGCCCTCATTCCTTTCCTTCTCCAGAGAGTTCCAGAAATTACCCGGACCCAGCCTTCCATATTGCCACCAGTTTTTACTCCCTCCCTTACCATTGGATTGGTTTTCAATACACTGAATTTATGCTACGCTATCGTACACCTCGTAATTGGGTCCATTTGGTTACAGAGCTTATGGCATCTGCTTCATTCCGGCTTTCCCAGTCCGGGATATTGGTAAAAGAAGGACCTGAGATTGCTCTCATTGCTTGCACGTGGTACAAGGTCTTCCCTTCAAGAATGCCGAGGTTTTCTTGTGGTCTTCCCTTTGTGCTTTGTCTTCCGAGGAATGTTCTGATTATGTTCTCTCCCCTCAAGACAGAATTTCTTGTGCTTATTCTCCACAATTTTTGTTTTCAACGGGATCGACTGTGCTACATGATCGGGAATCTTTCAATAGGGAACTTTGCGATTGAAAACCACATGATTAGAACTTATAATCATTCTTCAGATGATCGTTACTTTCAAGTTCCAAGGGATCTAGTACACCGGCCACCAGTTTCTGTTCCTTCACAGTGCTCCCAACCCAAAGATCTTCCAACACACCGGAATCTTTAGGGGTCAATCTCAGGAACCATACAAGCATCAAGATGCGACATTGTGACTGCACGGTTGTCGGCAAGAATCCTCTACTACTAGGGTCAGACACTTGGATAACGCTGCTACCCATCACGGGGTGACGCATTCTCTTTTTTCGCTCCCCAAAGTAAGGCACTTGGTACCCTCTTGCCTTTCAGAGCAGCAGACCCAGAACTAGTTCAGTTAATAAAGGAAACCATCCAACGCTCATTCACCCTTCTTCTACAAGGGATCGCTCCGTTGTCTGAGGATTGACCGGAGAATGTCTTAATGAATGCTTCGAAGGATATATTACGGAGAATAAACTTATTGGGTGGTAATTTTTCAGGTCTTTTGTGAATTAGTATAATAAAGTTGTAGGTTTAGAGCATTCTTGCAGACATTTGGTGTAGAGTTCAGTGAATTTTGCTACTATGAAATCCCCTTCATCTATCAATAAATCAATGTTAGGCCATCTTTTCCTGCTGCTTTGCTTATTTTCATGCCTTTTAATGCATTCTTTACTTCTCCTACTGTTACGTTTGGTACCGGCTCATGGATTTCGTTATTTCTGTTGGAGTTATTTCTTATATCTTTACTGTATAACATTGTATAGAAATCCTCTGCAATTTTTATCACTATTGTGGATGATATTCCATTTTCATCCTTTAAAGCAAACGACTTGTTTGCTTTAAAGGATGAAAATGCAATACCATCTATTTGATGCTTCTTTCTTTCTTTAGTGTTTCATCAAGTTTGGTCTGATTGTGTTTACTAATATCTCGGAATTTTAGTTTGTTTATTTTTTTTGGATAGTTCTGCTAATATTTCTCTCTCTCTCTCTCTCTCTCTCTCTCTCTCTCTCTCTCTCTCTCTCTCTCTCTCTCTCTCTCTCTCTCTACATATATTCTGTATTATGTACATATATGTGTACTGCATCTATATATTATATATATCTATTTTATTTTAAGCTGATTTTGAGATTTCCCCAGATATTCCTTCTTGCTTTAAATTACTGGTGACAGATATTGATTTGGTACATTATACGTCTTTTGTCTTATATCTCAGATTTAAGGTTAAATATTGCTGTGAAGAAAATCTAGAAAAGTACCACTGCAAATATGATAGGTGTTATTTCTTTTATTTTATTTACATCAGCATAGCAAACATTTAGGAAACTGATTTCTTTATTTGAATTATATGATATTTTTAAAGAGCTTGTTGCAAGCCTATAACTGTATTGTTATCATCCAATGCCAATGTAATGATTTAAATTACAATGAGAGATGAAAAAAAAATGTTCACAAATGCTTTGCAGTGAAAAATTTAAAAATGTTATTACAAATACTTTACAGTACAGTGAAATACAATGAAAAATTTTAAAATGTCGCTATTACAAATATTTTACAATGAAAATTAAAAATTTCTCTTATTACCATTACCTTCAAGAATTTTTTTATAATTTTCAGTGTAAAGTATTTGTAATAAAGACATTTTTATTTTTTTTATTTCAAAGTCAATTGTTACATAGATATTGGATCATATTAATTACAGTCATAAGTAATATGTTGAAGATGTTTAGTGACTGAGATTTGAACTACCATGTTGTTTTTAGGTGATAGAAGAAGAAAGTAATGTGAAATTGCTCAATTACAACCAAAAATCTGGAGTAAAACATTTAGATCAATATATAAATAGATTAATTGGTAAGGGACCTTTGATAGTGGTTTTAACACGCCCCATTTACTGTACCGACACCCTATAAGGGTAAGCGAGCTGGGTATATTCCTGGCATTCCATGCAACTTTTTTTTCTGGTATATTTAGTGGTATTTATGCCTTAGAAATGGTGGTATAAGGAACATTTCAGTGGGCGACACAGGTTCCTCGCCCAGAAATAGATTTCTCCTTCGTCAAAATCCCTTTTTGAGTTAATGATGATCTTAAGGCTATCAGTGTTTTGATTCCATACGATTTGTTATACAGTATATGTTAGTTATTTCAACTATTTTACGTTCTTCACTTTCATAGTCTTGTATATCAGCCAAGACAGGATGTTATCAAAAGTCAAAAGTTCGTTTTGACATAATAAGAGATAGAATAAGACTCCAAACAGGAAAGGGTACATCCTGTGTGTGCCTAAGCTCTGCCTTTGGTTGAAAACAATTACTTATTCTTTATGCTTTTTGTTTAATCAGCTTGTAATGTAACTTTGAAGATCCCTTGGGAAATTAAGTATTTTTATGACATGTTAAGCTGAATGCATTTGCTATTTTCTATATAAACTCATAATGTTTTGTTAACATTAGACTTTCATGATATTTTATCTTTTCGCCATATGCTTTTCAAGAGAAAACTCTCATCAAGTGTTATGATACAGGCTGAATTTTATTTTGCTTGCAAAATTACAATCAATCGGTTTTAGCTAATATTTTTTTATACGTTGGGTCTCTTCAATTTTGATATGCATTTTACTTGCATTTGGATGGGGAATATTGATCGATGCCCAATTCAAAACAATTCCATTTACTATAATTTTTTTTTGATTAAATGTTTTTTCATGACTTTTCAATATTAGTTTAATATTCTTATAAGTTGTATATTTTTTATTTGGAACTTACATTTTTTTTTCATTTACCTGCACCATTAAGATGTAATTTGTGTGGTAAGAATTTTGATGTATTTTATGATCTTAAGTCTACTGAATTATATTTTAATTTTTTTTTTATATTTATCATTATGATTATTTATGATAATTCTATGGAGCATATTTTGCTGATAGTATACTGGTACTCTACAATTTATGCATTTTTGGAGTTTTGTTTGCTGAAATAGTTGAAATTTACTTGAAAATTTGCTGATTAGGTGTAGAAAATGAGATTATATCTTTAGTAAAATGTATATGCTCTCTCTCTCTCTCTCTCTCTCTCTCTCTCTCTCTCCTCTCTCCTCTCTCTCTCTCTCTCTCTCTCTCTCTCTCTCTCTCTCTCTCTCTCTACATGTTTTAGGAGTTAGGAGTTATCTGTGATTCTAAACTTGAAGTGACATTGCTGAACCATATTCAAATGTAGCTTAGGTAATTCCTTTAATTAGTTATCTTTAACTAGAGCCTTCAATCTTTTCTTATTGTCAAACGTCGAAGAAACCTATACTGTCTCTTACAGTGGTGTACTTTGGTGATATTAGTGACTGGAGGCATTATTGCTATATTGGACTATTTGGAGTCATTGGTTATAAATGATGCGAAAGAGAATTGCTGTTTTCTTGTCGAGTTTGTATGTCTGACCTTTTCGTGTGGGTTCTTGGTAAAGAGCAGATAATTCAGAACTTTTGTTAATGTCAGTGACTTCCGTTGGAATTTCTATGCATGCAAGTTCTCTCTCTCTCTCTCTCTCTCTCTCTCTCTCTCTCTCTCTCAAAATTATTTGAAAGATTTGTTGTTTGAACGTATCAATTTTTAGAAAAGTTGGAAAGAATACAAAAGTTTTCTTTAGTTGTACACAGTTGGTATCATTTTAATGTCATATAACTTTTAGATAAGGTTTACCTGTTTTTCTCAGATGCTATTAGACAGCAAAATCAACATATTGCATATATAAAAAACTGAAAATTTTGAAACTTATAAATTATCCTGGAAGTTACTCGCTAAAATTTCCTATAAATATCATCGTTT
>NC_090762.1:4141164-4153664 GCF_036898095.1 Palaemon carinicauda | reverse complement strand
GACACACGAGTTTCTGCTGAAGGGCCAACACCAACTGTATTGTGACGACTGTTTAGTACCTCTAACAGTGAGGCATTTGTTGAACGAATGCCCCAATTATAACAACTTAAAGGAATAGATATTTGTTTGAGGCCTGAGGTGAGGGTGGCAGGGTCATCCTTGCCAAGATTCTTGGACATGATGTGTCCTACTATGCAAGTGGCATTTTTAGATTTATTTTAGAAGCAGGTTTTCTGAAAACTAACTTTTATAATGACATTCAACTTTTATGGTTTTAATTGAATATTTAATTTTTTTTTATATATAAACTAAATTGATATCGGCATCAATGACCTTAGATGTCAGGATGCCTGAAAACCTTAAATCAATCAATCAATCATCGTTATTAGTCCAGTACAGGACAAAGGTCTAAGACATGCCCTTCTACACTCGTCTGTTCATGGTTTTAACGGGCAAATTTTCTTAGTTCGTCAATCAACTCATCGTCTTCTCTTTGTTTCCACTGTTTCGTTTGCAATCTTTAGGGACCAATTCTGCTACTCTTCTTTTCCATCTTATTATCTGTCGTTCTGTTTATATGTCCGGTCCCGTGTCAATTTCTTTTTCTTGAACGTTTTCACAATATCCTCTACTTTAGTTTTTCTCTCATATCCATGTTGCGTTTTTCATGAATAATTTTGTGTGTGTGTATATATATATATATATATACATAGATATATATAGATATATATAAATATAGATATATATATAATATAATATAGATATATATATATATATATATTTATAGATATACAGTATATATATATATATATATTATGTATATATATATATATATATATATATATAGATATATATATATATATATATAGAGAGAGAGAGAGAGAGAGAGAGATACAGTATATATATATATATATATATGTGTGTGTGTGTGTGTGTTAATGAGATTAAGAATTATAATAACAATAGTTTTAATCCTATTCGTGAAGAGATGCAAACCATGCATTTAGGTTTGTTGCCATTAAGTTTCCTATAATTGAATTTCTGTATATGTGCAAAATATTTGAAACTGCAGTGTAACATCCATTATTTTAAAGAAAGTAAGAAAACTAGTCCTTTAAACTCTTGCTGTAATACTTGAAATATAAGATAGTAAACCAGGCCTATAGCGTGTTTATTATATTTATAGAGGATAAAACTATAGAGAATGATATTAGGAGTGTTGCTTGGTCTGTCTATTGATAGCAGATATAAATGTTTCATAAAACTTGTAGGTCATTGGGACTGATCTGGGATAGAATCTACGCCCAATGATTGTGTGTTAACTGGACAAAAAAAAATACGGTAGTGAACATTGGGAGGAGGACTAAGATAGAAAGAGTAAACAGTCATATCCATGCCCGATAGAAACTGGTATTAATTAAATTCCGGTTTGTGTCGTTATTTCTGAGGTTGGGGTGACTTCTATATATTATAAAATCTATATATATATATATATATATATATATTTTATTTATATATATTTATATATATACACAATATATATGTATATATATGTTATGTGTAATATATATATAATATATATATACATATACTGTACATACATATATATATACACACATATATATATAGTATATATTCATCATTCATCATCAGTTGTATCTAGTCCACTGCTAGACAAAAGGACTCAGGATGCAGTCTGAGCAAAGATATGGCAGTAATTTTGGTCTAATGGAAGAGTTTTAAACGTTATAAATGCTAAGTGAAAAATCTGGCCGTAATTTTTAGTTTTTTCTGGAAGCTTTTGAAACATTATCGGGTATTATGTCTTTCCACTCGCGTCTTTTCTTAACTCGTCAGTCTATCGTCTTTTCTTCCTTCCTCTACTTCTTTTTCAATCTCAAGAGGACCCATTCTGTTAGTCTTAATGCCTATCTGTTTTCTGCCATTCTCGTTATATGTCTTGTCAATGCCCATTTCTTACATGTTATTGTATCCTCTACATTAGTTTATTTTCGTCTCTAGTGTTATTCCCATCTTTTTTATATTCTCTTTGAGCAGTAAACTACGGTAAGCTTAAATTAAGGCTTTAATAAGGTTCCAAGTTTCCGATGCATAAGTTAATACTAGTAAGACCATCTGAAATTCTTTTCTTTTTTGAGAAAGTGGCATTTTACTTTTCATAATCTCATTTTGCCAAAAAGGTCTCCATCGCATGTTTATTCCATTTAATTTCAGTCTCGTGTCCCTAGGGAAACACTTAATGTCTGTCCTAATTACGTATGTTTATTAACAATGTCTAGAGGTTCATTCATAACAATTTAGTTTTCTTTGCATTTTTCATTAAACATCTAAGTTTTACTCATATTCATTTTCATTCCTACATTTCTGCATTCTCTATTCAAATCTTCTTATCATCTTTTGCAATATATTCTCTTATGATCCACAAAATAGAACCATGTCATCAGCAAATCTTGTTGTTAAGGAATTTCCCATTAATGTTAATTTCTACATTTTCCCAGCCTAAATTCTTAAAAATTTCTACTATAATTACGCTGTAAATGAGGTCTCCTTGTCCAACTCCAAACAACAACAAATGCAGCCGTTTTCATTCCACTGTAGGACAAATGTCTCAGGCATGTCCCTTTATCAGGTCTGGGTTTTGCCAGATTTCATCACCACTCTATATACTGCAGATTGATGGTGGTGGAAGAGTTTTGTCTGATTGTTCACATTAGATCAGCCTAGTATAGGCGGGCCGGAACATATATATATATATATATATATACATACATACATACATACATATATATATATATATATATATATATTTGTATTTATTTAAAAATGGAGCGTTACTCTATGACGCTGTGCTCCAGAAAGAAATGTTGCGTTAGTCAGCGGAAACTTCCCTGATAATAACGACATTAAATAAGCCAAGAATCAGTAAAGGTCAAATGCAAAGATGAACGAAGTACATTTGTGAACGTTATAATTTTACACAAACACAAGTGCACATGGGACTGTTTCCGTACACAATGATAAACAAAAAAACTTTGCTTCGGCTGATAAAAAAACTAGAAACATACTATCCATCTCAGATCATAGAGAGAGAGAGAGAGAGAGAGAGAGAGAGAGAGAGAGAGAATCACGGTATCTATAGTCAATTCTTTTTAACGAGGCAGAATTGCACCGACTCGCAGGGGTGCCCCTTTTAGCAAGGAAAAGTTTTCCTAATAGCTGATTGGTCGGACCAAAGTACTTCGGACCAATCAGCTGTTGGGAATTTTTTCCGAGCTAAAAGGGCACCCCTGCGAGTCGGTGCAATTCTTCTTCACTAAAAAGAATATTTCTCATTTATATGAAACGGTTTAAAATATAGAGATTTTACTCCATAATTTACTTTATTAAGCAGAGTCTTTGACACAGCCAGTGACTGAGAATGGGTCACTGGCCGGAGGGTTTTAGTTGCCAAGCTCCAATTACATTCAAGGCCTCTTGCTGTGTGTTTACTTGGTAAAGGCTCGGATTAGCATTTGGATCTCTACAGTGGTTTTACCAAATGGGTGGATCAGTATGGGTGCACGTGGTGTCTGATGGCAGATAATATTCTGACTCGTATTCACTAAGTTCAACTGAAAACGTCCTTTCAACGCTGGTTGAAAATTGCATATTGGTAGATTCTTGGGTATTTCAGCTCTTGTGTGAAATTTTTTGACAAGAGTCTTTTTATAGTTTATTTACGACATATTTGTTTTTGATGTTGTTAATAGTTTATATATGACATGTCTGTTTTGACGTTGTTGCCTTTTTTTAGAATGATTTATTGTTAATTTGTTCTCTTCATTTATTTATTTCCTTATTTTCCTTTCCTCACTGGGCTATTTTTCCCTGTTGGAGCCCCTGGGCTTATAGCATCTTGCTTTTCCAACTAGGGTTGTAGCTTGGATAATAATAATAATAATAATAATAATAATATTGCTGTGGATTTTCAGATATGATTATACTATTCTCTCTCTCTCTCTCTCTCTCTCTCTCTCTCTCTCTCTCTCTGTATGAATTAAAATTGAACTCAATACGTATCACTGTTGAAATAGAAAAAGTTCAAGGTGTGAGTGACAGTTCGCGGTGGATATTGGATGCGAGTCGTGAGCAGAGTCCTGTTTCTGGGATATCTGGACTTTCCCCCCCTCCCCTCCCCTCCCCCTAGCGCCTCTTCCCCAACCTCTTTTCCCCAACGTTAGTCCTCAAGATGCCTCCTCGTTCTTCCTCCCCCTACCCTCTCCCCCCCTTGCTCTTCTCTTAGGCTATCGTGTTACGACTTTTGAATAAAGGAAAGTACCCTATAAAGGAGGAGGAAGTCAACCGGATTTTTCTCTTGTTCAGAAAGCAGAACCTGATTTCTTCTGAAGGGAAATTATTTCCAATAATATATTTTTTGTATTTCTGAAATTGGATGTCATATGTAGACAACCGCTTTTTTTTTTTTTTTTTTTTTTTGTTGGCTGGAAGACAAAAGTTATGTCCTAAAGAAGTTACATTTGCAGTGAAAGAAAACCCTGTTGCAACCCGTAAGTCTGTGCAACGGCATATGAAATGGGGTTATTTGCAATACAAATTGGTTGGATTAATATTTGTTATTCAACCTATAAAAAATAGTAGATTTTATTAATGTTTCTCGGAATTAATTTGAATATAAGTTGCCGAAATGATCACAGCTTAATTGGTTTTTGACAGGTTTGATAAACCCCGACTTTGATATGATATATCGAGAGGCTTATATATTGAATCTTTTTGGAAGTTGCAACACTACAAATGATGCCGAATGTAGTTTTGTATCAGAGCCGTTGTTGCTGTTTGGAAGATTTTGAGTCTACAGATTTCTTAAGCTTTTCGATGCTGTTTCATCTTTAGAAAAGAAAATTTTTTTGTTAGTCATGGTTTTTCTCTTATTGTTTGTGTAAAGTTTTTTTTTATATGCTTTTAATTTTTTGGCTTTTGTTGCAATGAATGATTTTATCTTGTTGCTAAAAAATATGTAAAATTATATTTGTATTTTTTTTTTGTAGTAATGAACATTTTCCATTATTTTCCCAAGGAAATTACATTTTTTTTTTCTTTTTTTTTTTTTGCCGCAGTGAACATTTTGCAATATTTCCCCCAAGGATGTTTCGTAGTTTCATTTCTTATCGATTCATTATCTAATATTCCACAATTGCCATTCAGTAAGGCAAAGAAAAACTTATGAAAATCTAAGAAAATAAAGCGACTTCGTTCCCCCCGTCAAGTTTTGCCTCAAACACGTGTAGCCACCCGCCGCCATTTGTCTCCTGCTGAGGTCTGCCAGTGCCGCCGTTCCTTGTCCTACCCCCCTCTCCCCTCCTTTCCCCCTCCCCCTCCTTTCCCCTTCCTCAACAGAGGGAGAATGAGAGAAGGGGAAAGGAGGGGGAGGCAACATCCCCCCCCCCCTTATCCCCCAAAACCGTTTAAAACTTGGGTGGGTGGAGGCCCCGAAGGGCATGATTTAAGAGTTCCCCTTCCCCAAGTTCGTCCTGTGAAGTAGTTTATGACAAGTGCTAACCAAGCATTTGTATTAGATGTAGTTAGTCATAGTGAGAGACTTCTAGTGGTCGGTGAACGATTCTCTCTCTCTCTCTCTCTCTCTCTCTCTCTCTCTCTCTCTCAAGTGTTAGTGTGGCGTTGACCTAAAAAAAGTGATGCTTGTAGGAGTTATAGGGAAATAAGTGTTAAGATTTCATCTGGAGTGGATGCCGGCAACCTCGTGCTTTTCGAAGTTCGCGTTGAGTCCGAAGACATACTTGTCTCAACAGAAGTTATCTAGTTCACTTTTCGTCTGGTTTTGCTATCTAGATTTTAATCAAGGTTTCATTTCCTGTGGTAAGTAGAGTTTTATTTTTTTTGGTTTTAAAGAGTTTTTATAGTTTTTAGGTATTGGAAGGATTCAGTGGCAAACAGGGTTTTACTTTGTGGTGAATCACGATTTTGTGTGGAAAATTTAATGTGCTTTTTTTAAGAACAATACCAATTTAATTTTTATATAAATATTCTTTTTTCTATTTTATGAATATTCCCTTTACGCGACGAATGCAAGGAAAATCTATTTTAAGAATCTAGTATCCATTGTATTTCCTAGAAATCATCAACTTAATTTTATGCAGATTTAAGCATAGAAGGCTTGAAGCCGGGTTTTCATGAGAGAGAGAGAGAGAGAGAGAGAGAGAGAGAGAGAGAGTTCATCTACATATTATGCACCACCCCTTAAGGGCTTTGGCGTTAGAGAAGATTAAGGGGGCGGTTGAGGGGATAGAATGTCCTGTTAGGGGAGGGGGGGGAGGGGAGCAAAAGACCAAGAGACTAGACGTTGATGATTCATTAGTTATTGGGCTGCAAGAGAGTGGGACTTTTCAGTGGGATTTCTTATATCTTTCCTAAGTTTAGCTTTAAGTTTTCAGTTTTTCCATTGAAGAGTATGTAAAGAATTAATTTTATTTTGAGGAATATGTAAAGAAATAATTCTATTTGGGAGAATATGCAGAGTTAATTCTATTTTGAAGAATATGCAAAGAATTCTATTTTGAAGAATATACAAAGAATTAACTCTATTTTTAAGAATATGCAAAGAATTAATTCTATTTGGAAGAATATGCAAAGAATTAATTATATTTGGAAGAATATGCAAAGAATTAATTTTATTCGGAAGAATATGCAAAGAATTAATTTTATTCGGAAGAATATGCAAAGAATTAATTCTATTTTGAAGAATATGCAAAGAATTAGTTTTATTTGGAAGAATATGCAAAGAATTAATTCCATTTGGAAGAATATACAAAGAATTATATTTGGAAGAATATGCAAAGAATTAATTCTATTTGGAAGAATATACAAAGAATTATATTTGGAAGAATATGCAAAGAATTAATTTTATTCGGAAGAATATGCAAAGAATTAATTCTATTTTGAAGAATATGCAAAGAATTAGTTTTATTTGGAAGAATATGCAAAGAATTAATTCCATTTGGAAGAATATACAAAGAATTATATTTGGAAGAATATGCAAAGAATTAATTCTATTTGGAAGAATATGCCAAGAATTAATTCTATTGGAAAGAATATGCAAAGAATTAATTCTATTTGGAAGAATATGCAAAGAATTTATTCTATTTGGAAGAATATGCAAAGAATTCTATTTGGAAGAATATGCAAAGAATTAATTCCATTTGGAAGAATATGCAAATAATTCATGTTGTTTTGAAGAATATGCAAAGAATTAATTCTATTTGGAAGAATATACCAAGAATTAATTCTATTTGGAAGAATATACCAAGAATTAATTCTATTTGGAAGAATATACCAAGAATTAATTCTATTTAGAAGAATATACAAAGAATTCATTCTAGATTTATTTACGTTTATATTTTAATAACTATATTTTAGGCAATTGGAAATCTGACAATTATTTTTATTCCTGCTATATTGTTACTTCTTGCTTTATATCAATTACTTTTTTATGGGGAAAGGTCGGTTTTTTCGAGATGTAGACTATAGTTATGATATAAACATTTTCCTGCTTTGCACAGAAATTCGTTAATTATTTTACTTTTAAACCCTTTTACACTAATGGCGTTTAATTTTGAATGTCTTCAGGGCGTATATACGTTATTAATAACTTCTGAAATAGAAAACCTAATAGGTAATTTTTAGCCTAGTGATATTAAATCTTAGATTTAAACTGTGCAAAATATCTCGCACACACACACACATATATATATATATATATATATATATAATTATATATATGTATATATAATTATATATATATACAGTATGTGTGTGTATATATATATATATATATATACAGTATATATATATATATATATATGTATATATATATGCGTAAAAATCACAGGAAAACGTGATGCTCAGATGCAGAAGAACCACAGGGAAAATGAAAATACGAAATATACACTTAAGTCCTGACTAGTTTCGTGATACTTCCTCAGAGGACTGATTTATTGAGAGAGGTTTCTTTACAATTTATATGGAAAGCAAGCGTACGAACATACATATAGAGATTTAGAGAACAATGACACTCCCTTACCAACTACCTGGGTCAGGTGTTGAGTAGGAGGAGTCCCCCAAGCTCATTAGACACCTGCTAAAAAGGGTCATTTCTAGTGGCGGTTATATTCTTGTTTTTTTTTTTTTTTTTTTTTTTTTTTTCCAGTACAGTTTATTTATATGACAATACGGTATCCATATCTATATAAATACATAAGCAAAACATAAACACCTTAAATATATTCCTTGTAACTTATCAGTGCTAAAATTCTATGATGTTAAGAAAGAGTTGGGAGGTTCTTTCTCAAAACCACGACTCATGTCATAAGTTAGCAAATTCTTTTTACATTCTAAGCTATCTCCCTTCGATCTTTTTAGGGTCTGTGACCTGTTGTGAGGTCATTTTTGAGGGCTACTTAAATTGTTTTGATGTTATTACTCAAGGTTCCTTTAAATTATCTCTATCATAATAAAGGTTCCCAAAGTTTTGTTTACTTGCTATTTTAAAGGTTCCCGTTAATTGCGCTTTGATGTTATTGTAAGGTTTCCCTTAAACTTTCTTTTGATGTCGTTTTAAAGGTTGCCTTAATTTTTTTTTTTTTCATTTTAAAGGTTGCCCTATTTTTTTTTCATTTTAAAGGTTCTCTTATATTTTCTTTGATATAATTTGGAAGGTTCCCTTGAATTTTTCTTTGTCCTTTTGAAGGTTCCCTTAAATTTTCTTTGTCCTTTTTGAAGGTTCCCTTAAATTTTCTTTGTCCTATTGAAGGTTCCCTTAAATTTTCTTTGTCCTTTTGAAGGTTCCCTTAAATTTTCTTTGTCCTTTTGAAGGTTCCCTTAAATTTTCTTTGTCCTTTTGAAGGTTCCCTTAAATTTTCTTTGACGTCTTTTTGAAGCTTCTATTAAATTTCTTTGACGTTATTTGAAGGTTCCATTAAATTTCCTTTGACGTCATTTTAAAGGTTCCCTTAAATTTTCTTTGATGTCATTTGAAGGTTCCCTTAATTTCTTTTACGTCATTTGGAAGGTTCCCTTAAATTTTCTTTGGCGTATCTTGAGAGTTCCCTTACATTTTCTATGACGTCATTTGAAGGTTCCCATAAATTCTTTTTGACGTCATTTTCAATGTTCCCTTGAATTTTCTTTGTCATTTTAAAGGGTTCCTTATATATATATATATATATATATATTTCAGTGCCCTTTTTTAGGTTACCTCAAGTTCTTTCGATGTCTTTCCCAAGATTCCCTTGAATTTAGATAGTTTGATTTCATTTCAGGTTTTAACGAGAATATTGTATGTCATTCAAAAAGGTTCCCTTAAATTTATCATGGTTTGATTTCATTCTTCAGTTTCCTTTTAAACGATGGTGTATTGTTATTCCTGATGGTCTCATAAATGATGATGGTTACATCGAATTTTATTATTATTATTATTATTATTGTTATTATTACTAGCCAAGCTACAACCCTAGTTGGAAAAGCAAGGGGCTCCAACAGGGAAAAATAGCCCAGTGAGGAAAGGATATAAGGAAATAAAAATGATGAGAATAAATTGACAATAAATCATTCTAAAAACAGTGACAAACGTCAAAACAGATATGTCCCATATACTGTAAACTATTAACAACGTCAAAGACAGATATGTCATATATAAACTTTAAAAAGACTCATGTCAGCCTGGTCAACATAAAAACATTTGCTCCAACTTTGAACTCTTGAAGTTCTACTGATTCAACTACCCGATTAGGAAGATCATTCCACAACTTGGTAACAGTTGTGGTTCTTAATCATCCTTTGAATACTGATGTTTTTTAATATACTTATCTTGATTAATCTTTCGACCATCTACTTATGCTAATTGTTGCAAATCAAACGTGCAAAAATGTTCTTACTCCTTGGGGGGCATTGTGGATAAGCCCAAAGACACTCATTTTGACCATCATGAATGTGACTTCATCTAAACAACTTAATAAATAAATAAGTTTTTAGGGATAGGAAATTGCATGATTCGAAAGTAATTGGAAAGAGAATGACTCAGAATTTCTGAAAGCATTAAGGCGCGTTTGTAATCACATGATGTGTTCAAGTATGATTTCAGGTTCTTTGCTTTTTAGCTTTAACCGTATTCACGATGCTGTTATATTTGCTTCACGGAATAATCTATTTTTTGATTTAAAGGGGCGATGATTATTTACAATTGTGGGTTTTAGTTTGAAATAGGTTTACAATTTGTGGATTATTTTGAAAACTATTCCTCTTTCCTTGGAACACACCTACACACACCTAGCTACTCGCCCTCTTCCTAGCTACTCACTTTCCCCTAGCTACTCTCGCCCTCTTCCTAGCTACTCGCCCCTCTTCTTAGCTACTCGCTTTCCCCTAGCTACTCGCCCTCTTCCTAGCTACTCGCTTTCCCCTAGCTACTCGCTTTCCCCTAGCTACTCGCTTTCCCCTAGCTACTCGCCCTCTTCCTAGCTACATCGCTTTCCCCTAGCTACTCGCCCTCTTCCTAGCTACTCGCTTTCCCCTAGCTACTCGTCCTCTTCCTAGCTACTCGCTCCTCTTCCTAGCTACTTGCTTTCCCCTAGCTACTCGCCCTCTTCCTAGCTACTCACTTTCCCCCTAGCTACTTGCCCTCTTCCTAGCTACTCGCTTTCCCCTAGCTACTCGCCTTCTTCCTAGCTACTCGCTTTCCCCTAGCTACTCTCGCTTTCCCCTAGCTACTCGCCCTCTTCCTAGCTACTCACTTTCCCCTAGCTACTCACCCTCTTCCTAGCTACTCGCTTTCCCCTAGCTACTCGCCCTCTTCCTAGCTACTCGCCCTCTTCCTAGCTACTCACTTTCCCCTAGCTACTCACTCCTCTTCCTAGCTACTCGCCCTCTTCCTAGCTACTCGCTTTCCCCTAGCTACTCGCCCTCCCCCCTAGCTACTTCCCCTATCCCCAGCTACCTACCTCCAACCCCCTCTGCTCAAGGCAGTTTTTCTCCCCTGTTCTTGGCAATTTCACCCTACCCTAGGGTAGCTCATAGTAAAGCCAGTTTGGATATCACTTAATTTTTGTATATCTAAATATCTATTTTGAATGATGTGTAAATATGTTATAATTCCTGAGTCCTACTTGTATAATTTCATGCTTGCATGAATACTAAGAAATTATTTTTTAAAGTGACTAATAGTATAACGTCATCATGTAACCTTAAGTCTAGGAGTGTGTGAAAATTTTCACGACTTGGATTAAGTGTGCACATAATTTCACCGTTGCCAGATTATTCAAATGATAAGGGGGGTTCTAGCTATTGCGTTTGTTCTTAAAATGTATATTATACCCATTATATATTGGGTCGAATAGAAAGATAACTAGACTTTAATCACCAAGAGAGTAGGCAGGCTTTAAAAGTATGTATTTAACAACCGATATGCATGTAATTACCCAGCTAATGAAAAAAAAATCAATTATTATTATTATTATTATTATTATTATTATTAGCCAAGCTACAACCCTAGTAGGAAAAGCAAGATGCTATAAGCCCAAGGGCTCCAACAGGGGAAAAAATAGCCCATTGAGGAAAGGAAAATAAATAAATGATGAGAGGAAATAAGGAAATAAATAAATGATGAGAATAAATTAACAATATATCATTCTAAAAACAGTAATAACGTCAAAACAGATATGTCCTATATATAACTATTAACAATGTCAAAAAACAGATATGTCATATATAAACAATAAAAAAGACTCATGTCAGCCTGGTCAACATAAAAAAATTTGCTCTTACTTTGAACTTTTGAAGTTCTACTGATTCAACTACCCGATTAGGAAGATCATTCCACAACTTGGTAACAGCTGGAATGAAACTTAAGTAGGACAAACCAGTATGTATGGCATTTATAAACTGAGGAACCTTTTGATTCTGTCAAAAACTTCAGTAGTAATGAAAGCCCCTTCAAAACCAAGGAATACATCTTATGTTAGTACACTTGAAGGTACAGGTAGTACAAGCAATCCAAAAACAACATGAATATAAAAAGTGAATTTTCATTGAGAGAGGCGTTAGATAGGGAGACCCCATCTCTCCTAGGTTACTCAGCATTCTTAGAAAAAAAAAACGTTTTAAGGATTTAGATTGGGAAAATATAGAAATTAACATTAATGGGAAATATCTTGACAACTAAAAATTTTCAGATGACATAGGTTAATTCTATTTAGTGAATCATGGGAGTAAATGCAAAATATAATAAAGATAGGAATAGAGAAAGCAGAAACATAGAGCTGAAAATGAATATGAGTTAAACTAAGATAATGTTCAGTGAAAATGCAGACATAACAAGTAAGAGTTGTGGATGAGCCTCTAGAGATGGTTAATAAATAAACGTACTTAAGACAGACTGCATTGTGTTTTCCCAGGACGAGACAAAAAACTAA
>NC_090762.1:4083664-4138664 GCF_036898095.1 Palaemon carinicauda | reverse complement strand
ATATATATATATATATATATATATATATAGTTTTATTACCAGCTGGTTGTATATTTACATAGCTACAATTTATAACATCCTTAGTATCCATGGTCCGTATTTTCTAATCTCCCCAATTCCAAATCATAAGGTTTGTAGTTAATTGAATTCACGATAATTATGACCATCTGGTTTGTACAACTTAGTTTATTTACTACGTCGATCAGATTAATCTGTTCTTATGGACTGCGAATTCTGATCTTTGGTTCCATTTACTGATGGAGTTTATGTAAATGTCTTGCTTATGAAACTGGGTGAAATTTTTAACGAACTTACTTACTTACTTTTACGGGTTTCTTTCTCGCCCTCCGTCAGACACTAAAAGTCTGTTCAGGCGGGCCTTGGTGTGTGAAAAAATAATTTCTTTCCAGTTAATATTTTGCTCTGTATCTTATCAGTTATTTCGCTAGCATTTGTATTCAGGCTTAATAGTTTTCAGGTCACTATTATAACACTTTCTAAAAAGATAAGTCACTTGTCATGGAGATTGAATAAATTTTTTTTATATACTACAGTATATATAAAGTTTTTTTTAGAAATTATTTTTTTTTATACAATTCCTTCCCCTGTCGGGTGTGGTAATGCCATTGGTGCACTTCAGGTGTTACACTGTATGCATTACACGAAAATACCTTTGAAGCGTTCCTTCGGTCCTTATCTTTATATCCTTCTACTTTACGTCCGTTCACACTTCATTTTCCTATCTAGTTGTCCTACCAAATCTGACTTTAACCTGACCTCAGTGTAATTCTAAGGTTTTACAATCTGCAATTTGGCACTGAAAGGCCTCACGGTCCAGCATCGTAGCTATATACCCCAAATCATATAGCGAGTTATTACCGTGTACAAACGTCAATGATTTACTGTGAAAACTGTGTAATCCTGAAATGGGTTGCTGTGGCCTGATTGGTAACGTCTCTGCCTGGTGTTTGCCAGTCGGGGGTTCGAGTCCCACTCAGACTTGTTAGTGCCATTAGTGTCTGCAACCTTACCATCCTTGTAAGCTAAGGTTAGGGGGTTTGGGGGAGCCTGTAGGTCTATCTGCCGAGTCATCAGCAGTCACTGCCTGGCCCTCCCTGGTCCTAGCTTGGGTGGAGAGGAGGCTTGGACGCTGATTATATAATATATGGTCAGTCTCTAGGGCATTGTCCTGATTGCTAGGGCAATGTCACTGTCCCTTGCCTCTGCCATTCATGAGCGACCTTTAAACCTTTAAATGTAATATCTGGTTGAAAATTTGCAAGATATTACTATATCCTGACTTTTGGATTGTGGACTCTTAAATTGACATTCGTTGTACGGCCTTAATTTTTCTAAAACTCTACACAATTAAATTGATGTTCGAAATCTGGAGATTGACGTGGACATCGTCTAAACTTGTGTGTAACCTCCGATAATCTTTTGACAGTTATCATTATATGTTCTAGCACGGGCTCTCACACTTTTCTTTTCATTTGATTTACTAGCTGTGAATGTTTTTGGCAAATTTAAAAATAAAAAGCACATTACTTTCATTTATGGTGTAGGACACTTGTTAGTTTTCCTTATTGTTCCTCGTAAATTTGCATTATACTGTACATAAGCTGTTGTATGGTCGTAGTTCTATTTTGAGTTGTAATATGTATCCTAGATTTGTTGAATTTTTAAGAATTGGGAACTGTCAATAGACATTAAAATTTGAATTGTAATTGAAGAGAAATTTTGATACTGAATAGTAATTTTAGACGAGAAATCTGAATTGAAAACCTCTTTTAATTAGTTCTGATTAAAAGAATTCAGAACGGATTGGGAAATTAAAGGGAATAGGAATTGAATGGTTATGAAAATAAGAATTATTCAGAATTAAGTATTTTTCTTAAGTAATGGGAACAATTTATAAGATTATTAAATGTAGTTAAGAAATAAAACAACAACTCCAAAAAATTAGGTTATCATACATATTTGAATGAGAAGAAATGAAAAGAATAATTGAATAAAACCAAGATGAAACAAGAAAGGTAAAGTGGAGATAAGAATTTAATTTGGAATAAACGATGAATGGAAACAAAGTGGATAGAAACATGGCATTGATATTGCGCAAGCCTAACGGAGGGAGACCGTCTTATCTATGCCATATCGGAGCCCAGTTTGGGATTCGAAGACTACAGGATGGGTCCTTATCACGTGCTCTCGCATACCCACCTGCCTTCCAAATTGAGCAAGCTCTCTCTCTCTCTCTCTCTCTCTCTCTCTCTCTCTCTCTCTCTCTCTCTCTCTAACGCCAGTTGCCTATCTTGAACTTTTAATTCAATACTTCTCCATTCATCATCTCATACTTCATGATTCATATTCCTCAGCCATGTAGGCCTTGGACTTATAACTCTTCTTGTGCCTTGTGGAGCCCATTTAAAAGTTTGAACAAATTTATCTCTTACAGTTCAATTTCTAATCCTCTCCTGCTATTTAACTCTCAATATTCTTCTGAGGGCTTTGTTTTCAAATCTACAAAATCTTTTGGATATTGTTTCGTTGTCATACCACGACTCGCGTCCATACAGTAACACCAATGTCACTAAATACATATAGCCTTATTTTTATATGTAATTTCAGGTGATTTGATTACCAAATTTTACTTGACCTAGCTATTGTTTGATTTGCTTTTTTCTGTCTTTCATTAAACTCAAATTCTAAAGATCCTGTATTAGAGATCATACTTACTAAATATTTAAATGATTCTACCTCATTAATCTTTTTTCCTTTCAATTGTATTTCATCTTTCATTGGATATTCCATTCTCATCAGTTGTCTTTCTTGTTTATCTTGAACTCAACCTCATGTGATACTTCATGGATTCTGGTAAGCAAGTAAAGCAAATCCTGTGGTGTTCTTCTAATAAGGACAGTGTCATCAGCATACTTTAGGTCAACTAATTTCTTGTTACCAACCCAGTCCAATCCTTCACCATCCTCACCTGTTCTATGCATTACAAAATCCATGAGGAGGATAAACAACATAGGTGACAACACATTCCCATGGAGTACTCTGCTGTTCACTGGAAATTCATTTGATAGGACTCCACTAACGTCATCTTGGCACTAGCTATGCTCATGAATAGATTTAATCAAATTTACATATTTAAGAGGAATTCCATAATAATGCAATAGTCCTCAAATGCCATCAAAGGTGGATTTCTATATTCTACGCATTGCTGTACAAGTCTTAAAGTGAAAATTTGGTCTTCACAACTTCTACCTTTTCTAAATCCTGCTTGTTTATCTTGGCTTTTCATCAATCTTTCTCTCTAGTGTCTTTAAAATAAGCATACTATATATTTTTATGACAACTTGTGTAAGTGTGATGCCTTTATAATTATTGCAATCAGTCAGGTCTCCTTTTGTTTGCCATTTTCACCAATGAATATATATATTTATATATCAGTACATAATGTATCAGGTATTTTTTTAATGTAGAGTATTGCTAGTTATGCCATTCGAAGTCTTAAACTACTGACTTGTGTCTTCTTTCTTGATTGGTTAGTCAACATGTAATTTACTCAAGGTAGATATATATGGATTGACTCACGAAAAATAGCAGGTTAAAGTAAAATCTCTCACATTTTTTATGAAGATTACAGAAAGTAATAATATCGTCATGTATTTTCCAGGTATGTAGAAGAACATGTCCAAAGAACGGGTGTGGCCATTGAAACTCAGGGCTTCAGTTTCGTCACCAGTGGCCGAAAGCGAGAATCTCTTACCGTAAGTTGTTGACACATGTTGGTGGAAGTATGTGGGGGAATATAAGTAATTAGAATTGCTGTTTCAATCCTACTGTCAGCATTGCTTCAGGAAGTCATAGGTAGGCTGCAGTTATCTTGTCTGATTGGCATGAAATTGTGTCATCCAGGAGACACAGTATTGCACCACTTGCATTTCCTAGTTTAACCCTTAAGTACATGATTGTTAACCCGTCAATGAATAATTGTGTTATGTTTACCCGTGTATGAATAAGCGTGTTATGTTTGTGCTGTCTTAGCTATTCGTTGAGTAAATGTTTTTCTTTGGTTTCCACATTTAACACCTCTACCAATGGTATATTTTGTGTTGGGCCTCTTGTAAGTTCTGACATGTTATCAAATGTAAATTCTGTAATGGTGAAGGGTACCCAGTTATTTGCTTCTTTGAAATGCTGTATGCCATTTGACTGATTACTGTTTTAGTTTCCAGTTTTTATTCCATGTTAAATTTATCTTGATGTGCGTAGAATTTTTACCTGTTTGTTATGTGATTGTTTATGAGTGTATAATTATGGAGAAAACTGAATAGATTATGAATCTGCAGAGAAGAATGCATAATTTAAAAAATGCGAAAAAGGAAAACAATTACCGAAATGGTTTCTAACAACAACAAATTGTCAAATCTTCATTGATATTACCAAGCTTATGTAACATAAAGTAATGTATTTTGGGGTTGGAATTGAGAGAACGGAACAGAAAAAAACTAGCAATAGCCCATTTATAGAAGATCGTACATATGAACATCCTGTTAATGAACAGAGTGCAATTTCATGATGAAGTACTGTAAGAATTGTCGTTGATTTATACTCAATATATTTTGCTTACAAAGCAAGTGAAGGATATTTCAATAAGGGCTAAAATTTTGAGGTAGAGCACACAGAGAAAGTTACATTTTTTATGAAGAAGTAACTGATATGTGTAGTTGGTTGAAATAATTGTGAATTGTGTAGATATTGAAAGTTGGAGAAGAGTTGTCAGAGGGGATAGAGAGGTATTGAAGTAACATGTAATTTAATTGGAAAGTTCACAAGACACTGGAGATAGTGCAAAGATAAATGAGGATTTGGGGAAAATATGAATTCAGGCAGACTGTGCTTCAGGTGAATGAGAGTAGACAGAACTAGTCTGGCATACAGCATAGTAAAGAGAAATCTAGCCTGATGTATGGCAAAGGTGCTTAGTTGGGCAATTGATTACTATTTTGCTTATTGAAAGGCACAAAACATAGTTGAAAATATTTTGAATTATGAAATATAAATGGTGACAAAAACTCAAGAGACTGGTGTTGATGTATGCTGTATTGTATACTTAGATAACGTAATTTTCTTATTCAAAATTCAAACTAGCACCATCTGCAAATTATATCCATATTGATGGTATTGTAGACTTGTATAGTTGGTGTATTAGATCTTTAGTTGCAGTGTGGATAATATGCAAACATGTACAAGAAATAACTTAAATTTAAGTCATTCCAATTCCTGGTATGCTCACTTGCAGTTTTTTGACCCGCAGACTTGTCCTCCAAGAACTCGAAGTACAATAGTAGTGCAAAAATCAGTATCATATAAAGGGTAACTCTGTCACAAGCATTTGCTTTTCTGTTAAGCATGAGTAATTGAATATGCAACACAGTCAAAGGATAAAAAGTTGTTTTGCTTAGTTTGTCTACAGCTGCAATCTTTTGATGTTAACCCTTTTACCCCCAAAGGACGTACTGGTACGTTTCACAAAAGCCATCCCTTTACCCCCATGGACGTACTGGTACGTCCTTGCAAAAAAATGCTATAAACTTTTTTTTTCATATTTTTGATAATTTTTTGAAAAAAATTAGGCATTTTCCAAGAGAATGAGACCAACCTGACCTCTCTATGACAAAAATTAAGGCTGGTAGAGCAATTTAAAAAAAATATACGGGGGGTTAAGGGTTGGAAATTTCCAAATAGCCTGGGGGTTAAAGGGTTAATGTCTCCGTTAATTATTATTCTGTGCTTTGAAAAAGCTGGTTGTTGTAGCATTTTTTAGAAGCTGAAGTGCACTTTTTATCTTTTGAAATGCTACTTTTACCCTAAATTTTCTCAACTACTTATTTTAGTAAGCTATAAAGCACTTATGATTTATTGATAACCCACTCACTGTGTCCATGTGGATTTATATTACAAATTTTGTGAACCATCCCAATCTTCTAAGTTTAATTTCTGTTTTATATAACTTGAGGTCACCTTCATTTTAGATTTATATCTTATAAGATCTTGAATGAATGATAACTCGAGCTCTGCAAGCAGTAGACTAGTGCAAATGGAGAAATTACGAATTGTAAAATTTTTGAAAGAATTGTCTTCTAAGGGTTTGATAAAAAGTACGGCACTATAACCACAGGTTAACATTAGATACTCTGCAATGTAAACCCTGTTATGTTTTTTTTTTATTACGGATACCTTGCACCTGCCAAAGTATGTGCCTACTGTACAGTTTTTGACTTTTTTTTTTTTTTTTTGCCAAACAGATTTTTGTTTTTAATCTGCATTGGGAACTCATTTCATGGCGGTTAAGTGAGCACTTCTGTAAATTAGATCCAGGCAAATTGCATGTCTAGTGTAACTCGCTCTTTCTGGTTCTGCAAATAGAATATTCGAGTTTTACTTGTACAGGATATAGCTTACAATGTACAGTTGAACACAGGAATTCCTTGTATGTCTCACTCTGAGGAAGTGCTCTCTGTCACACCCTTATTGAGCGGAGAGTTCCTGCATTGAGCTCCTCTGACCATGGACGCATGTTCTCCCTTCACTATGTTTGGCTACTCACCACACAGGGAGGGTGTAACAGGGTGTACTTCATTAAAGCCAGAAATTCCTGTGTCCATTCATACCTCATTTGGCATATAGATGGTACTAAAAGATATTTACACCACCTTTTAGGTCTCTGATACTTTGCCTTCTCCCTTTTATTTTTTATGGATTACTTTTGTTCTCATCACTGTCTAACTTATGTTGGTGATCTTTCTTTCTGTATATAAAGTTAAATTTATACAGTATTAGTTTTTTCTGCAGCATTTGATGTTTTTTCCTCCAGGTAAGCTTTAGTACCTATCCTGTAATTTGGCATTTTTTACCCATCAGATAGTACCTTATGATGAACACAACTAAACATCAATGTTTTCGTCTTACCTGGCATATGTAATGGTAGTTACGCACTTATTTTTTTCTTTAGAATTTTTCTGTTTCCTTTGTTGAGCAGCAATATATTGAATGTTTTCAAACTGTTGTAATGTGAAATTTTGCTAGTTGCCAGCCAGTTTTGTGTGTACAGTAGATGCTTTCTTTTGCTTTCATGTTTTGTAAGTACAGTACTGTATAAGTTTTTACCAAGAAAATGCATTTTACATTACATTGTATTTATGATATAGAGATTCAGACATTCCCCAATTGTGAACTTTTTTTTTTCTCTCTCAAAACCCATGATAGCAACCATTCAGATTGTGAAAATCTGAGACGAGTTGTAATTTTAGAAAGGTGTGGGTCAGTTATTGATTTGTTTTTCTTGTAGATACAAATTATTCAAAAGTTTTATTTTGTTTTATAAATAATTCTACCCTTTTATATACATTTCATCTTTTGTAACTATATTCCAGACTGTAAAAGTCTATTGCCATCATCTTAAAGATAAAATGTTGATAAGAGAGGATCAATATTTATTTGAATTAATGCATAGTACTGACTAACCCAGGGATTCCAGTGATAGGCCATTAGACTAAACCTTCATAACTGTAAAGGAGGTTAGTGCTGTTGTTGCACCTCATGTGGTACACTGGAGGAGTTATTAAATGTTTTTTGCTGTCTTGATTTGCCCTGGAGCTGCTTTTTCTATCTATGTGTTGTCATTTTCTTGTCATAAATCAAATAGAAATGTTTGTGCTGTGGGATTTTAAAGAACTTTTATCCTGTAATTTTGTTTGCCGTTTCTGAAATACTGATACATGTAGGCTCTCCGATGATAAATGTTTCTCTAGTTTTGCATAATGAATGAGAAGCCAAATTAGCGAAAAGTATGAATGTTATCTGGAATTCAATTAGGTACAACATGTAACACTTAATATTCACGAATCATCGACAAACTTCTGATTTGTCTCTTAGGAATGAATGTGTTGTTACCTTCACATAATAAAAGCAAAGGAAATTTTATTGGATCTTGAATATTATGAATGGGTTACCTGCCTGTAAGTTTGTGCTATTTTTTCTTGTTGTAATAGCTTCAGTTTCTTTGGCAGTAGTTGCATGGAGACACAGGTGTCATTTCAAATGTACAGTACTTTTGAATACTGTAAGTGTTCAGATAAAATAAAAATACAAATGTAATTGCATGTATTCCCATAGCAAGGGATGTTTTAAGTGGGTTGCTGTTATATTTCTGCCACACAAGTTAGAATGAAGGAATGATTTTATATTGGCTTTTGTACAGTTCAGTTTATCATATTAATATGCACACTTCTCATTAGATAGAATTATTTTTTTTCACATCAAACCTTTTACTTTACAATGATAGCCTAATTCTGTAATTGTGAAAAAGTTTATTTTGAAACTTTCCGGGACATTAAGGATAAAAAAAATGGGTTACATCTAAATTGTACTTAAAATATTGTGTGGTAGGATATGTTTTCTTCTGAGAAATTTCTTTATTTGTCAAGTAAAATTATTGCACAGGATACTTTGTACAATGATATACTGTATCAAATTACTTAATTGCATCATCTATTTACAGGGTAATGCCACGCTTCATCTTTACCCACATTTTAAGCCACTGCAGGAAATTGATGGTAAGTTCTATTTCTTGTTTGTGCACAGTATTTATATCTTATTTATATTTGTATTAATGCCAAGGTAAGCATACTTACATCTAGTATTCATGGATGGTAGTGTTTTAAATGTATGTGGATATTAAACTATACTTTTTACCACCTTGGGTGGTTTTTAAGATACGGTACTCTGCAGGCATGCTTATCAGTATCTCGTACTGTCATTATTATTATTAAGTGTTACAAATTCATATCGCTTTCAGAGAAGAGCTGTAGGCTTTCTCTTGAGATGAAAATTCACATTTTGTTCTTGAATCCTCTGCAAGATGTTTTTTCATAACACCTTGTACAATGTAGGCATTAATTACAAGTCTGTTCAGTTTCCTTTAATGCCCTACTGTATATCTGTTCCTGCTTCCATTTTGCTGTCAAATATCTTGGCTCTAACTCAGTGTAATCTAACTTTTAAGTTTTTAATTCAAGAATCTTGGTCACTGAAGACACTAAGAATTGATAAATTTATTATGAAACTGGAGCATAGGTAGGGGTCTTTATTTCCGACTGCCATTTTTTTTTTTTTTGATGATGGAATGTTTACTGTTTGAAATAAATCAGATAATCATTGCCTATTGTGAGGCCAAACAGGGTAACAGGAAAGCTCGTGTAATAGTTAGGACTTAGTGGTAAATTATGGGTATTTAAATGTCTGCAATGTCCCTTAGCTGCACCCACCTTTTGGCCTGCAACACTAATTTACCATACATTATAGGGCAACTGCAGGGTTTTCCTCAGTTGCACATCGACACTAAATGTCCTAAGCATTCCGAATCAAAACCATTCCAATTTTTTGGGTAAAATGTCATATATAAATTGCTGAGGCTTTAACTATAGTCTGTTGTCAAGGTCCTTTCAGACAGTTGTGTAGCCATTTCTTGAAATCAAAATTCTGACTACGATTAGGTTTTTAATTTTGTTTTCGCTGCTCATACTAAAGTGATGGCCATTCATTTGTAATGTACTTGTATTAAACCGAGCTGAGTTCCAGTTATACTGACCTACTAAACTTCTTTTTTCCAAGTTTATTCCAACTGAAGTGCTAGTGCTATTATTCATACATAGATAAGAAGGGTACAGCAATTGTTCAGTGAAACAATAATTAGTTTTGGAGACTAAATAAAAAGTAATTCACAACGTTCAAGTTGAAAAGAAAGAAAAAAGAACAAGTTAATATAAATTAGTATTTACTATTCCTTACAACTTGAAATATTGTTGTTCGGTGATGGTATATAAAGTTTATCTCTGTCTCTGCTATCAATGGTCCCTTCCTGTCTGTCAAACATGGGTGCACGTGTGCGGAAACCACAGCTGTGTATTCTCTCTCTCTCTCTCTCTCTCTCTCTTTTAGGTAATGATTTTTATAAGTTGTTTTAATAAGCAATTTTTGTTATGTATATACTGTTACTTTTATACTAACCTTTTTGGTCATGGCAAATATTAGAAACAGGTGAGGTGACAGCTATTTGAAGTTTATGAACAATTTCATTAGTATAATAAAATTTTTCTCTTTTTGGAAAACTAGTCAGATTCAGTTAACTGTTAAAAACTACAGCATGTAGAAAAACTGAAGGTAAAAATGCACTTATTTATGGGCAGATGTCTTTTCCTCATCAGTACATTAGGGTTTGAACTGATAAGATTTATTAACTATAACCGTACAGTGTACTAGTGTGGTTTTTATGTAGAAACTGAATGAACTGTTGAGAGCATGCCTTTTTGTGTGTGTGTGTGTGTGTGTGAGTGAGAGAGTTTACATAACCAAAGTTTTCTATTGGCATTTGTGACTAGAAAAGAAAATACTGTATTCCCATACCATAATTAATATTTCCAAACTGTTCTTCACTTCTGATTTTACTTATCAACTTCACTCTGTATTTTACATATCAACTTAAATGGTGCACTGCTAAGTAATTATTGATATTATGTACTGCATAAGTCCAAAGATACAAGTTTTCCAGAAAACCACAAAAATTATATAACTGTGATGACAATACTGTGTGTACTATACAATAAATCCAATGTATTGATAATTAGAAGTGGTATGCAGTTGTTATTTGGACCGGTTTTGTGTACAAGCATTTTTGTTTTAATTGGTATCAAATTTTTTCTGCATAATGATTGTTTATTTATGACATAAACACATTAAGTTCATTTTACTTTGGAAATAACAATAATGATGCATGGGCGTGGCAATTTGAATTTAAAAATGGAGAGAAGGGGCATTTCTATGTTGTTGGTAGTCTGGTATCTTTAGGGATAATATTTGATTACCTTATTGGGAGTTATATTCTATGCTCTTGAATTTTCGGTTATATTTATTTCTTGAGAAATTCTGTTAAAAATTTTTTTAAAAAAATCAATTCCTTTCCTGTTTGAATAAGTGATAAGAAAATTTCATTGTTGTTTGAATAAGTGACAAGAAAATTTCATTGTTGTTTGAATAAGTGACAAGAAAATTTTATTGTTCAGTGTTTTTAAAAGCTATGGCAGTTGATTTTCGTATAACATTTTTCTTCATTGCTTGTCATACTTTTCTCAGAAAAGAAAAATCAATCACATGTTATTTTCAGTTTGTCCAACTCCCAATATTGTCTACTATCTGTGTAAAGTGATATGCTTTGGGTAGGTGATAGGTGGCGTTGTGTGACGTCATTGGGAGTGTATAAGTAGTGGGTCCTTGCTTATTCCACTGTCAGTACAGTCACACCCACGGTCATAGGAAGAGGATAAGCTTCCTAATGGTGGCTCTTAGGTGCAAACCGTTTGTTCAGATGCGCAGTACTTCTGTATATTTGCTAGGTTATCATCATGATAGGACAACGGTCGTCATGTCAGAAGTAATTACATTTTATTTTATTTCAGTATTATGTTATTCTTGCTGTAATAATAGATTGTGTGTATTTGCCAAGAAGATAAAATGTCAGAAGTTGATAATCTGAAGTTTGTTGTGTTGAGAATGTCTCTTCTTTGGGCTTCTAGCGAGATTAAATAGCGAGCTGCCCAATGAAGGGCTGTTCTCGGCACAGTAAGTCATCGGTGTTTCTGGAAATGTCAACTTTATACTTCGTTTCTTACCAGTGTTTTTTTTGTTGAGTATTTATATGATATTCATCATGTTTGTATGTCACTGCCATATTTGTATTAATTAGTATGCTTTACTTACAAGAGATGCTTTTTGTTGTTATCCAGTTGCAGTGTGCTATTTTTTTGAATAAGAAATTGGCCACGTATGCAGGATTAGATTATTTTCAATACATATTCTTATATTCACATCTGAGCCAGAACTCATTGTATTTTTCTTATTTGTTAAAGACCATTCATTATATTTCTATACTTAAATTAATGGGAAGAAGTGAATTTAAAGGTGCAAAATATATTTAAAGAAAGGAGCTTGAAAGGAGCTTTTGGGAAGTATTTTACATTTTAATAGGTTCATGTGTTTTTAAAGAGAGCATAATGTGAAATTTTTAATAAATCTGCAGTTTTTCATAGACACTTTTTTGGAAATTATTTGTTTTATTATTGACTTGGGAAAGCATTTCACTTATCAGAGTTGGGTTATGTTGTCTATGTATTGTAGTTATGAAATTTATGTATTGGGGCTTCATGTAGGGTTGCTGCTAGAGGTTTTAGGTATTGATTGTTATTTTAGTTCTAAAGATTCCTTCAATGTATGTTTCATATTGTAGAATATCTTGATGCTTTTATGAACTATGGTATGAAAAATCCAGATGTGTTGATTTATATCTTGTGGAAATAGCATGCCTAAACATATTTGTTTTAATAAAGATTTTGTTTTATTCATCTAGTCATATAAATATTAAAATCGGAATGTTAGCAATTCATGTTTCACCATTGGAACTTGGTGCTGAACACACTTGAAAGGATGAGATTGATTCAAGATTTTTTTTTATGCAAGCAATCTTACCTAGTTAGAATTTTCAAATAGCTCCTCATTAATAACGCTTAGTATATACTTAAAGAACATACTCTTGGAGTATTAGTTCACATTGGTTGTTTCTTTGAATATTTAGTGACCCAAGTCAGGTTCCAAAGAAATAGAAATTCAATTAAGTAGTCACCAAAAACAATCATCGTCAAAAATTGGTACAAGTGGAGACCTCTGTAATTTAGAATTCAGGCAGAAAATGCATGGCGGAAAAAATGAGAGAAATCTTACAGAAAATAACTGATGATTATTTTGCCTAGCAAAAAAACAGGCATTAGAATGCTGTTATGCTTCTGTGAAGCAAAAAAATTTACCTGAAGGTAGCAAGACAAAACCTCATAAATAATATTACAAGTACTGTAATTAAATTATTAAAACATAAAAAATTACCAGTTTAATAAGATTAACGCTAATAAGAAGTTCATTATTCGTAAAGTATATTCTATTAAAGGAAAATATGTACATTAATTTACATGACTGGAAAATTGCATTTTTGAAGACATGCACTCTAGTCTTTTTTTTTTATAAACAATTTGTAGTAAAATATGTTATGAATTCAGCACTTAGTTATTTGCTGCTGTAATTTAAATTAATATTTTGTAGATAGAATGATAATTGAATTCAGGGTTAAACTAATTTTTGCATTTTTTGGTCTATTAGGGTAAACAAGGACATTAGCAATTAAATGTACTGTACTGTGTTTTTGCATAAGGTACTTTACATTAGGGTTTGGATCTTCAGCTAACAGCCTGTTTGAGTTACCTAATAATGTATTTCAGTCATTCAGTTTAAGGATTTTCTTTTATATGTATATATATATATATATATATATATATATATATATATATATATATATGTATATATATATATATATATATATATATATATATATATATATTAAATTCCAATTGGTACACACCTTTGTTTTAATAATAATACCTGTCTATTCATACTAGAACCCAATGTATTTGTTGTTTAATGGTCATGTGAGTCCTAAACTAGGAAATTTGAAAATATATGTCTCAACAGGTGTTGTGGATTACTTGACGACAGAGATTAGCACTTCTAAACAAAAAAAGTTCAGTCTCGTTACGTTTATTGATACACCTGGCCTTGTGGATGGCGATATGAAATATCCCTTTGATGTCAATCACTCCATGCTTTGGCTAGGTAAGTAGAGACTATTTTTTTAAAAGGTAAATTTGTATGCAGTGGCAACTTTTATTTCATTCTATATGTCATGTAGTACTGTCATGTTCAGTTAACAGTAGTAATAAATGTAGGTTTTTTGATAATTGTAATAAACTTACCCTTATGTAATTTTTGTTTAAGGGTTTTTTTTTTTTCTCGGCTGACATAATTTGTGTTGGGTGATCTGGTTTCAGCAATTTAAAAATATTTGTTATAAAATGATTGTTATTTTGCAAGTTTTTATCCTTTTAATTTTTTTTCAGGTGATTTATGCGACTTGATTTTTGTCTTCTTCGATCCTATTGGTCAAGCGTTATGCAAAAGAACACTCAATATTGTAGAGCAGTTGAATGAAACCCACTCAGACCGCATGCGTTTCTATCTTTCCAAAGCTGATGAAGCTGGCCATGAAAGTGACAGACAAAGGTGAGTAAAGGTTTGAACTTTTCTTCACAAATAACCACATATTTTACTAGTCAAGCAAGGCAATTTTATGAAATTTATATATATAAAAAAAAGCTGAACACTTGCAATTTTCAGTCATTGCACTCAAGATAAATAGGATTTTTTTTTTAATGTAAAGTATTAAAATATCAAAGTCAAGCCCAGCTAAAATCCAATAACTGAAACTTATTTTAAAATGAAAATTTTGGCTCATCCAGGATACATTCTCCTTAGTTCTATTTTAGAAGCCTTAATATTACTGTAAATATAAAGCATAGTACTGTACATTGGGAATTGAATACCAGAAACAGAATTGTATTTTTTCAGGGCTGTCTCCATACAATGATATTTATTTAGGAGAACCTATTACTTTGTGACATGGGTACTTTACTTGAGAAACATTTGTTCGATACTGAGAATGTCGATCTTTGAGCATTTTTTTTCTCAAACGAGCAAATTCATTATTATACCCTATAGGTTTAGTTTAGTCGGATGGTGGTTAGGTTAATGTATCATATACCTTCCCTGTGATACTCATTTGGAAATAACTTAACCCACTGCTATAGCGCCTAATTGGTACCGCTATGGCTGAACTGAAGAACTTATGGTAATAATTCTTATTGATACCCTGACCTCACATTTTACTCCCAATTTACCCTATTTTTACCTCTTTAATGAAATTAGGTATTACTTTAACTACAAACCAAAATACTGAATATACTTGTTTTGAAGACTAATTTTGAAACTAAATTCTAGTAAGACTAGTATGTGCACCCTTTTACTGTGTTAAAAAATACAGCTATATTTGAAATAATCTGGATTTTGATTTAACTGGTGTCTCACTTAAATATATCCAATAATAATTCATGTAATATTCACATTTTAGGATCATATTTATAAATAAAAACATCACATTATAAGCTTTTCCATTGTTTACCTTTAAAAGTCGATCGGCAGTTATTTATGCTTTCCAAACCATCTGATTAAGGCAAACTATCGAAGGATTTTCATATTTCCTAAAATAAACAATTATTACTTGATCTATTATTTTCCAATTAGCATACTAATTTCAGGTTTTATTTGAAACCCTTCTCTCATATTCTGTTTACTGTTGAGTTGAATTGTATACAGAAGTTAATCAGTCTCATTCATGTTGCTGATGGACGTTAATTTATATTTTTCAAATGTGCTTTATTGTAAACCCTATGAAATTATTTATATAATGTTATAATGAAAGTATATTCTCCGGCATCTACATTTAATTACGCGATTTGCACATTCGTACCAAATTTCAATTTTGTTTCCTCCAGTGACGGACACAACTTTCCTGGGTTCCAAACATAATAGTAGCTATGAATGTTGTTTGTTTTCTCACCTCATTTATAGCTTATTAGTTTATATTTTGTTTATTTTTTCTCCATCGTGAATTAGGGTATCATGTAAAAATGTCAGTCTTATGCTACTTTGTTTACTGTACTATCGTATGATGATTGAAATACAAGTAAAACAGCAGTTATTGGATTTGATTGTTCATGACAAAACAGCCGTTTTTTGTTTGGTTAATGTGGCTGTATGCGTTTATGGACTGATTATAACTGTACTAATGATCCTTTTATCTTTTAATTTTCTAACTCAATGAAGTAGATGAGATAAAGAAATGTTAAATAAATAATAGAAATTATACATAAGCCATTATTTACCTACTCAATGACAGCCAGCAATATGTGAATTTCTTGACCAACCAAGGTGGGCTATAGCAGTTATTTAGGGCGTGATAAAGGTATTTGGGTAGCTTTTCATGTTTGCGCATTAGTAGAAAAACGCTTTAGCGGATTGCACTATAGCAGAGGGTTAAGTGTATATTGAATTTTTAGCTTTAGTGAATGTAACAGATGTTATTGTTACAAGCAATGCTGTAACCATATTTGGAAAAGCATAATACTACTAGTCCTAAGGTCTTGATAATGATAGCAGCCCAATTCATAAAAAGAAACTATATCAAAGAATAGAATATGAGAGAAGTAAAAGATAATAATAACAATCTGGATATCCATTGATAGAAATGTAAATCTCCCCAGAATGCTGGCTTTAGTGTACTGTACTTCTGTTCCTCAAAGCCTCTCATGTAAAGTGGTATCATATTGGTAATTCACAGCTAATGTGAACTTAAAAGTAAATTTTAATAATAGAGCATTGTAGTGGAAGGACTATTTGCATGTAACAGTAGTTAGGTTATTTTCACATAACATTATTTACCAATGGCTAAACCAAGTTATACCATTAACACACCTGATGGATCCCCTAAAATACTGTGTCCCTTTATAATGGCCTCCTTGCACATCAGTTTGTAATAGAGGAAAAAATTGCCCAAAAAATCTACTTGAGCACCCTTTAACAATTTAAAAGAACTCAAAACCCTAGACTATAGAAGGTCGTGGGATAGTACATGTAGCATTATCCAAGACTATAAAATATGGAGTTGATTAAGGTGTTTTTTTGGGGGGGTAAATGTTTGCATTTTAAAAAAAAAATTTATGGTAAATGTTTGCATTTAAAAAAAATATATTTTATGGTAAATGTTTGCATTTTTTATTTTGGGGTAAATGTTTGTCTTTTTTTTTTGTCAGCTTATCCTTTATAATTTTCAGGGTGATGATGCAGATTGTTCAAGAGCTGTGTAAGCGTCCAGGACTGAACAAAACTGGCTTTGATATGCCAACGATCTACATACCAAATCCCAATAAAGTATGGTTCAATAATGCATCATTTATTTTCTGCTAGCTCTTGTTAGTAATAAGAATTTTTTCAAACTTCTGAAATAAAATCATTTTAATTTTAACTTAATTTTCTTGTATGAAGGGAAGAATTTTGAGCTAATTGAAATGCATTAATAACTAAATTTTAATTTGCAAATCAGTATATTGAGAGGGAGAGGAAATTACTAATTAGATGAATGTAAATCAGTGTACTATATATTAGTGAATTTTTATCCTCTCTTTTAGAGAATCAAGTAACATTACTACTATTACAGTACAGTATTGCTAGTCAATTACTCTTATTAACACCTTGCTCCACCTTACAGTCTACAAGATGTGTGAACCAAATTGAAGATGTTTGTAAAGACATTGAGAAGACTATCAATCAGACTATACAGAACACATTAAATCAGCTGGAGAAGGATTGCGAGCAGATTTCAAAACTAGTTGATAGTGCTATCAAAGCCGATGACCAGGCTCGATCTTACAACTTCCGTGCTAAGGTATAGTAAAATCAATACTTTTGAAGGTGTTCTAAATCTGTGGAACATACTTTTATTGTCAACTTGAAAAAGTAACTATTTTCATTCATTTACAATGGTTTTTTAAAGTTATTTGAAAAATTTTTGTTGTTTGTAAGTTATGACAGCTATTTGGGATCAGATATATGTAAAGTATTCTAACCAGAACAGAGATTCATTTCTATTCTTGATAAATGACCTAAATGAATTGGAAATTAATGCAAGGAAATGACAAAAAGTTTAGATGGGGTCAGATAGATGATGCCAAGAATCTTTAGTAGACCATTCCAAGAACAGTAGACATCCTTTCTCTTGGCATATCAAATATTATTATTAATATTCTAACCAAACTGCCAGGTTGAAATTAACTCTGGTAAGGCTATTAGTAATGTTTACAAGATTATTATTTTTAATGTCTCTTATGCTAACAACTTAACTTATCCCTTGGTGTCTTGAGAATGCTGTCAGAGTTTCACTATCGATAAAAAATTCAAAATACAGTACTCTTATTTTCTAATATATCAGAATTTTAAGCCTTTTACGATCCTTTAAATCCAAAGGAAATCAATTATTAAAAAGAATTGTTTAGTGAATTTAAATTCCTACTTATTGGTTTATTTAAACTAATGAATCATTTGTTCCTATGCAAATACAAATCTTTATTAATAAATTATTTTTGTACAATCTTATGTGATTTATTTTGTACAGCCAACCTAAGATACTTTTAGATGGAATTTTTTTCTTTAAATTTGTAATGTATTTGTATTTAGTTTTATATTTTCTTTTCCCATTGTTCTTATAGTATTGACAGGATTGAAAGTCACTGCCTATTATAAAACTAAATGCATACCAAAGTAATGTGTTTTTCTTTAGAAAAGTTATCCAGTTTCCACATTTTACCATTTGTTTAAAAATTTGAGAAGGATTCTTCCTCTTATTACAGCTTGTTGTTTTCCAACTTGATAAATCATCGATGCTTAAAATTTTCATATTTCACAGGTTTAGAAGCCTATATAAATACAATGACCATGTTAATTGATTCTTGCATAAACAAGACTAAATTATAAGCCATTTAATAACATGAAACTAAAATACTGTCACTACAAAGAGCTTGTTCTGTTACTAAAGTAGTGATACCACAGCTCTTGATGTAATGCACACAAACATTTTGTGTACCAGAACCAAATTTGGTTTCAATTTATAAAATAACCTCCATTACCATGTCTCAAATCTTGCAACTGAGCTTTATTTAAGATTTTTTATCAATTATCTGGTAAAATTAACTTGGGTATTACAGTAAAATGGAAATACAGAATAACAGATGTAAATAGTTTAGTGCAGCTGAGTATTTCCAGCGTAGCCGATATATTTTCACCGAAATTTATCATCGAATATGAAGAAATATGCCTAGTTTTCAAGTAGACCTTTGAGAGCATAATTTTCAAGATGCAAATCCAATTGATCTATCTCATTAATTGAAAGATTAAACTGATTTCCTCATTGATGCGAAATAAGCTGTCTAGTTTTGTCCTTGATCCATTGAGTTGGTATTGCTGGTGATCGTTGTACTAAACAATGCTTTTCGTGATAAAATGGGCTCATATAAAATTATTTGCTGCAAAAATAATAGATCTATTGATTGATTCCAAATCTTTCATATTCTATGGAACACCTTTGAAGTAGAGGTCTGTAATTTTCCCAGTGAAGTATGCTAACAAAGTGGTCAGGTTCAATAATATTGTAATAATATTTTTTTCATGGACACTGGTTTAAACATGGAACTGGTTATTTTTCGGTCCTAAAATATTTCGATTAGAATCTTAAATGGTGGGGAAATGATTGCTGTTGGAACAACTTTCAATACCAGTTCAGTATTACATTTATTACATGAACAAGCCAATCTTGTGATATCCCACATTGACAGATATGTACATAATTGAAATTTTTTCTCAATTATAATTTCAGGTTAAGGGGATTTCGTTGTCATTGTTTGGTTTTCTTCTGCCTGTTGCACTACTGTTGCAACTCCTTGTAGCTTCTGCTCCAAGAGAGGTCCTCATAAACTTGCTGGGAGAATCTCTAGCTCAATCAACCATCGGTTTTATGGTACAGTATTGCTAAATCATTATTATTTACTTATTCTACATAAGTATAGGTATAAAAAAATGTGTTGAAGCATTTTCATTTTAACTTTTCAAGTACTAGATCATAGAGCATTAATTATAATTTAGAAATTAAATTATTCTAATACCCAAGTTTATGATTTTTCTTCAAAGGAGGAGATTAAGTAATAAATTTGAAAAATCAAATATTTTTCCCATTGTAAGACAGTCTTATCTAGGCAGTGAGGTGACTGGTGTACTTCCGACTAGATCCAATAGCATCTCCCATTTTAAGTATCTCATTCCTTTATATTTGAAATGATCTACGAACTTATCCACTCAGTTCCCAACATGTGATTATGAAAGAGCAGTATCAAAACCTTTTACTAAGAGAACATTTACAAACAATAATGGGGACTTTGATACTAACACTATTTCCAGGAACAAACCTGGATCATTAATAAAACTTGATTGAGAAGATAGCCATACACGACCCATTCCTAATATCTAAAAAATTAGTCCTCTGTTATTTCCTTCTTTAAATTTAGATAAAGCTTCAATCCTTACACCACTAAATTTACTTTAACACTATTTCCAGGAACAAACCTGGATCATTAATAAAAATTGATTGAGAAGATAGTCATACACTACTCATTCCTAACAACTAAAAAATTAGTCCTCTGTTATTTCCTTCTTTAAATTTAGATAGAGCTTCAATCCTTACACCACTAAATTTACTTCAAGGATATGGCTGTGTGGGTAAGAGAAACTTGAGCAGTGGCAGGGATATGATGGTCGTAGAACCAGACTGAACTAATATTCCTCTCTTATTTTTTCTAAGTTATGTTTCCCTGTCCTGCTAAGTTCAGCGATACATAAATACTAATCCATTATATATTCAATCAAGCTTTTGACATGTCTTACAATGAGGCAACGTAGACGATTATGGAACTACATATCATGATGTTAAGTAGCAAGTAAAACATCATATTTATCCTACAAACCACAAAAAAATGTGCTTCAACAAAATTCTGAAACAAGCTGAGGTAGCAACAGTACGGGATTTAGCAATATGAAGCTACATTTGTGGTAGAAAACAGGCAAGGGTGGTTTGTGGCACCCCAGCAGTATCAACCAAATTTTGTTGAATCCCTCATTAGGCTGGGAGAGAGAAGAAAAGTCCCCATTTGTTTTTGTCTTTTTCTGCTATATCCCCAAAAAGGGGTAGGATGTGCCTTGGTAGATAGATAGTTCTTTTTATTATTATTATTCTCTTGCCAGGTATTCTCCAGATAACCTGAAGGTTTCATAACTTACGGGGTAGAGCTATGGCAAGTTAATCCTTCTATTGTGCCTTTATTTAAGTCTAAATTTTAAAATTACATTCTAGGGTTATTACTCTTGGCTGCTTATCTTTTTGGAATTTATTAGTTTCCTTAAAGTAGTATTGAGGTTATAGAAGTAACTCTTTGTTGTTAATTGATTATTATGCATTTGAAAAACTTTCAAGTTTAGATGCAATTTTTATTAATTTTTTTTTATTTTATTTATTAATCTTTTATAGATTTGTCTTAATTCTATTTGGGTCTGAAGGATATTTTGAAGTACCACTCTTATTTATGAACACTCTATTAGAACCCCCAAAGGTGAAGTGCACTTTTAATCCGGATTAAATATATTGCCATAAATAGAGCAGTAATTGTGTTTTACAATTTCATGTTAATCTCTCTATCTCAAATTTTTCTTTTTTAGGCACCAGCAACCGCTTTTTGGGAAACTATTTCAGATGACAATCAGGTTGTGGTCCTTGGTTCAGTTCTTGCCATGTCTGGCCTTTGCCTGCTTGTGTCACGGTTCTTAAACCAGTCTAAACCAACTCTACAAAGACGTTCTAGGAAAATCCTTCTAGAAAAGAGGGAATATGTAAATACACACGTTAAATCTCAGAAGGTGAGAAACTTCCTTATTCCTAAAAGGGTTTGAAAAATCTATGCATAAGTTTAACTAAAGTGAAACATATTACTGGTGTATTATTGTAAAGTGAAAAATTAATTGCAATGTATGCATTTAACTCTTATTTTATTTACTTGCAGCAAAAATTGTATTCCGAATACCTCCAGCAAAGTGTTTCTGATCAAGATCTGTAATTGAATCTCCCAGTGTGAAGAAGGTTCCTACAAACATGACAGCTACAGGAGTACAAAAGACATATTTTCTACAGATCACCTTGTGCCTAAACTTTTTTACTCATATTTTAATTATTAATCACTCAGAATTTTAATTATAATTTACTATTTGTGTGCTATTCAGATATTTACAGTTTTATACAAGTGGACAATAATGAATTTTTATAGTAGGAAAATCGGACTGTTTCAGCTTTCATGTTTTCCTTATATATCTATTGTTTATTTAATTTGTTGATGCCAATGATTTATAGAATTCATTACCGGTACTGTATTATGTAAGAAGCATATTCTTTTAATTAAAATAAAATCACTTATTTCCAACCACGTATAATTTGTCATTTACACTTGCATCTGGCAGGAATACTATGAGAGTATGTAGATATATATCATATGTTTAATGTATATTGTACACATTTTGATGTATATGACTTCTGTCCAAAATCTTAAACTGCTAAAAATGGTGAGAAAATCAAATGGTGCATTACAAATTAACAAAATTTTATTCTACATAATTTCCTTAGTATACATCTTTGTTCCAATGTGAAACAAACCTTCGTCATTCAATAGGGGCATACTCTAGCGTGAGCTGCAAACGGCCAATGAAGAATCATTGAGGTTTTGGCGGCCTTCCTCCAACATGACTCGGCCATGGGTAAGCCATTCTAATTGGCCGTTGTCCTCTTCAGACTTGTGCTTTCATCTGGCCTTTGAAATTGTTTTCTCATGTTTTAATTGCTTTTAATCAGTTTTCCAGTATGTGTGAAGCAAATGACTGTAACGTGTAAGTGTCCTGAGGTTGATGGACGTTGTTGTGGAATGTACAAGAGTTATGAGGATGTTGATCCTCATCCTTTGTGTCTGGCGTGCAGGGGCTATGCTCCTCGTCTGAATCTCCTTGTGTTGTGTATGTAGTAGTTATCATCCCAATGGGAGAAATTTTCATGGAAGGAGAAAAAGAGCAAAGTGTGATCTTTCTCCTTGAGAATCTTTATTGAGGTCGGACAAGACGCTTAGGACAAAGGCCTCGGTCTTCTCTTCTAACATATTTCCCTGCCTGCTCCTTCTTCATCAACTTTTCCCAAAGGGAGATGAGGAAGGATGACAACCAAGTGATGCCTGAGGTCTTCACCCCTTCTGTTGGCATAATTAAACAGATGAGCCTATGCTTGAGGTTGATCTTCAAGCTACATCTTAGTCAGTCATTGAGCATGTTCCAACTGAAGCTCGCCATTCTTTAGTTGAGAAGCACCCTATAGTGCCTATGCTTTCCCCTCTTGCGAGCCGTCTTGATGCCTATGACCAAATGTTTGTATCCAACTATGGAACTTAAGGTGAATTCTCGGGCTACAGCCCGCGATCCTCACCAGTTCATTATGCGAGTCACTCGCTAAAACATTACCACTCGTTGGATTGCTCGCCATTGTTATCGACGAAACATGCACTTCCTTTTGCTCCTAGAGATCAACATACACATATATGTATGACATCAGGAAGGAGTTAGCCTCATCCTTAAAAAAGCCTCTTTGGATAAGTCCATACCGAGGCTGGATGAACCTCGTAGGGTACGTAGAGCAGAGCTCCAACAAAGAGAAAGTGAGAATAAATCTCGGGGACAAGAGCACTCTTCTTGCAGGGTCCTTGTGTTGGTGAGCAACATGTCTCTCAACACTAGAGCAGGTATGCCTGCTCAATCTCTATTGAGCGAGTGCTTGCTCACCAGTTGCGCCTTAAGACCATCCTCCTGAAAGAGTAGAGGAAAACAGTGGCAAGAATACATTTTCTTTCTCAGAGGGAAGACATACCGTACTATACTACATTTAGATATTACGAGCACTCGAGAGTTTTTCCTACCAGAGTGCAGGTTTTGGACTCTTAATGAACGTGTACAAACTTACGAAGTAACGAGTAATGTTGTCATGTCTCCCGAGCACAAGAATCCCCAAGGGAGGAAGAAGAGATTCAGAATTTTGTAAGAGAAGTGCCCTGGCGTGTCATGGCCTTTGAGCATTAACTCCTTATGACAAAAACTTTGTGTCAAGAGTTCTCTACTTGCTCCTCTGGAACTGATGTAAGCAGTTTTCTGGGCTATACCCCAGCTAAGTATACTAGTTTGGCTTCTAAACCAGCAAAGAGCACTCTTGTATCTCTCAGAGATATTATCACAAACCTCCCAGAGCCATGTAAGGTAATATGTATACATCACCATCAACAAGCGTGCCTTTCAGTGTATGTGTGCCATTACATAGAGCATGAACCTCAGAGGAGTGAGGCTCCAGCTGTGAGTAAGCAGCCTATGAGGTAACGAAACGCCAACGTGCAACCAAGAGGAGTGCCAACCATGAGTGAGGGATCCTCAGCCACGAAAGTGCGACCCTCGGAGCATGAACCCTTCAAATTATATTGGTCTTCCACCACAAAAAGACACCCCTAAAGCTCTCTTGGGGAGAAAAAACAAAAAGAAATGGCTCCGTCAGAGAACCAGCCAGTTTCCTTACCCCCTTTCTAAAGGTTGTGATAGACAAGAAAGAGCGCCAATTCAAGCCTCAGCATTGTTCATCGTTCCTATTTAGAATTATATAAAGAAATGTAGTGCTTTAAGATAATAAAACATCCATCAGAGTACTCTGCTCCTCTGAATGTCAAGAATATCCTGCAGATCCCAGATGGCGGTCCCAAGTTTAGGGATGAATATAGGCTCTCTCCTACTCCTATAGAAAATGTTTATCAGAGAGGGTCGAATCTGACCCAATAACCATCACCACAATCATTTCCAGATCCAGTGTTCCCCAATGAAATGGAAGCTACTCTCAACAAACATCCCTTTCTCACTTTTCCAGGGGTGAGGAAGGCAGGGAGAAGAAAGACATCTCTGAGGAGGGCAAGACTTGTCCCCCGTGGACCCATCAAGACTTCTCATGTTGTCGATTCTCTGGGTCCTAATGAGGTGAGACCCAAGGAGTCAACCTCTATCAAGCCTGAATTCTTCTTTCTTGAGTGTCTTACAACTCATGAAAGTCAACAACTTGATGATGTTCCAAAAACCACTTCTCTGGAAGGCAGACCTCCATTGACTACTTACTGCATGTTACCATGGTCGTGTCAGTCCGAGAAGACCATCCAGAAACTAGACTATGCAAGAGGTTCACACCTTGAAGTTCATTCTTCTTGTATTTTCAAAGCCGAGGACTTTCTATGTGACAGAAGAAGCTCATCCCTCATTCTTAGACCCTTAGGTAGAGACCTTAACTTTGGGGATATCAACAGAAAGGTTCACACAACAACCATCACTTTTCTGCGCCTGAGAGGCCATGAATATTGAGGCAATGGCAAAGTCAGTTTTGCAGGCTTCCTATTGGTTAGACCAATGATTTGGCATGCTCTAATATTTTTCGGTATGCTCTAATGTTTTGCAGTATCTCAAAAGCTGGTGGATTTTAAGATACAAAAACGTAGTGACAAAGTGGGAAAAGGCAAGTCAGGCCTCCTCCTTCAGGAGAGCCACTCTTACAGTCTACTAAACGTATGAACTCGCCAAATGGGCAGCTGCTTGTAAGAGCATGGAAGACAAACAATAACTTTTAGTTTAAGTCGTCGACTGACCAGAATCCACCCTTTCACCTAAGGCATTAAGGCAAATGACAACGAGGTAGACAAAGACCATGTTAATGTGGGCAAATCATGCCACCACCTGTGGTGGAATGCCTGCCAGTGGACGAGGTGCCAATTCCATGGGGGGCAGTGCAGGTTTTGCACGTCAGATATCGCCTCTCATTCAGCAACTCTTCATCCAATGCCAATAAGTTACTCATTATTCAAGACAATCTATCCAAGACCTACTCCTTCGGAAGGAGGTCAGACAGATGTTAGGTAAGAAAGCCGCTGTGGAGGTTGACAACTTGTCTTTACGGTTCTACAACAACCTGTTCCTTGTTAAAAGGAAGAAAAAAAAAAAACTGTCGAGAGGTTGGAGACCAGTCATCGACTTGTCCCATCTGAACGGTTTGGTTCTGCAAACGAAGTTCATGATTGAGACCCCCAGCACAGTCCTACAAGCAATAAGACGGAATGACTTAACTGTCCATAAACCTGAAAGACTAACAGTTCCAAATTCCAGTTCTCAGGAACTCAAAGCAACCCTCGGGTTGCCCACCCAAAGAGAGTTCCAGTTTTCAGGTTCTATGCATTGGACTTTCCACAACACCGCAAGTGTTCACCCTTAGTGGCGAGGGAACTCCCAACTTTGCGGGGTTTTCTGATCATAAACATGTCTGCCAAACATCAGCAGTCATTGAGGATGCCTTTCAACACCCATGGGAGGGGATGGACGTATATGTTTCCTCATTTTGTCTGATGAGACGGGTTTAAAGGCAAGGGACAGCGATTGGCCTAGCTAGCAGGACAATGCCCTAAAGACTGATCATATAAACATATAGCACCCAAGTCCCCCTCACTAACAAAGCTAAGACCAGGAGGTCCAAGTGATGGCTAACAAGGATGGTGAGGTTACATCCACAAGAAACTATCAAGCTTGAGTGGAACTCCAAACCCAGTCTGGCAATAGCCAGGCAGGGATGTTTCCAATAGGCCACCACAACCATCAATAAGATCATGTGGACACATAACCTTTGAGTGACGCTAGTTGCCACCAAGTGGCCTCGTGCAGGTGTGAGGCCTCAATCCTCAAACTGCAGGCTTGCTTGAGGGTACACTCGGGAACACTATTCTATCTTATTTCTCTATTGTTTTATTAAGTTTTTATAGTTTATGTAGAAAATATTTATTTTAATGTTGTTACTGTTCTTAAAATATTTTATTTTTCCTTATTTCTTTTTCTCACGGCTATTTTCCCTGATGGGGCCCATGGGCTTATAGCATCCTGCTTTTCCAACTAGGGTTGTAGCTTAACAAATAATGATAATAATAATAGTGAATCTAGTAGTTCATGATTTCATCGTTGCCTGCACACGACTGGCAGGAGTTCTGCAATGCCAATGCCACCTCCAGGGAAACTTGTTTTGAGAAGCCAGAAACTACAGCATCTCATCTCTTCATAACCCAGTTAGCCCAAAGGTTTGCCACCTGGTGGGTAAAGAAGGTGACTGATCGAGTCAGAGAGGCCAAGGCAAAAGCCTCCATAGCCGTCGACTCAGAGCCCAAGAAGGGCGAGCCCTCTGCCTTGAGTCTCTTCATTAAGAGCCTGCCTCCCCATCAGACTGCCCAATGACAGGTCAACCTGTAGAGGTGCAGACGCCGCATTCTCCGGCGCGTAGAACCTCCACTGCCTAGATTGAGGGCAGCTGGATTGGAGTGAATTCTCAGACCATGACAACACCGATGACTTTGATCCTGTTTAAAGGCTTAAAAGTTTAAAGGCCACTCATGAATGGCAGGGGCAAGGGACAGTGACATTGCCCTATCAAGCAGGACAGTGCACTAGAGACTGACTATATATACATATGATCAGCGCCCAAGCCCCTCTCCATCCAAGCTTGGACCAAGGAGGGCCAGGTAAGGGTGGCTAATGACTCAGCAGATAGACTTATAGGCTCCCCCAAACCCCAATCCTTAGCTCACAAGGATGGTGAGGTTGCAGCGACCAAAGGAACTAATGAGTTTGAGCGGGACTCGAACCCCAGTCTGGCATGTTACCACATAGGCCACCTACCTGAAAGAGGTTCCATGGTTATCTCCCCAAGCCATTGCAGTCATAAATGAGACCAAGGACCTTCACAAAGAAACTCTGACTCAGGTTAGTCTGTTTCCTTGGGTTACAGACTGTACACTCTGATCCCCAGACAAGGGTGAGAGTGAGAAAGCATGCTCTGTAGACACTGTCACAGGGTGAGGGGAAGGAAAACTCACAAGGCCCCACAACCCCACTCAGATGCACAACCACTGACAGAATGAACAGGCCCCCTAACACAAGGGTGAGGGGGAGTGTTGGAAATCACTGGCCCCGGGTCAGGGATCAGGGTAACCCCAGGGACGGGTATTGTCTTTACCATTACGACCCACGGCTGGGGACCCGGCACCTTACCTGCCAGTCCAGAAGCTACCTTATTACACTTAACCACCTTTTTGTGTTTTTTTCTAAGGGTAGGAACCACTGGGCTCGCTAACACTGGACACTTGAGACATGCAAATGCACAAGGGGTACCGGGAGAGAAGTAGCCTTCGCTATCAACTTCCTTAACAAAGTCATGGAGAGTCTACCTGAAAGGCTTAAGGAAGTCTTGGACTTTCTTAGGTCAGACTTCGTCGCCAGAAGTCTGCACAGTCTCGAAAGAAGGACATCCAGCCTCTGAAGTTGAGCAGCAAACACTAGGAGTTCCCTACGCACCAGCACAACCTGAAGAGCCTGCCGATGTAGATCAGAATCCTTCAGACCCTTGCAGTGTAGACCCTTGGGACCAATTGAGGGGTGTATGCACAGCAAAAGCAGCAACAGTCACACTACCCAAGAAGAAAGAAGCCATGAAAGACTTCACAAGAGTCATCTTGGGCATTACCCAGTCCAGCTCTGATGAACATTTCACCCGCTTCTTCCTGTTCAAGGCGTACACTTACCCTCCCACCCACTGAGGGCCACGATTTACATTCAGCACATAGGGATGCCTGTGAACAGCCATGCCCCATACGAGATGCACAGAGGGAGTGTTGATCTACAGTCGCCTGTGCAACAAACTGTTTTCAGTATCCATCTTTCCCACAGTAACCACAAAATTTTTTTTTCTTCCATTCTATCACTAACAACCATTCACTTCCTGCAAAAGAGAAAGAAATTTAATAAGTTTGACAGGAATCATCTTTACATCTGTACAAAACAGAGGCCAAAACAAAAGTGAGGTCTCTCCTACTGGAAAGGGACTGGGGCTCTTCCCCCCACACCCTTGCCAGCTGGATAGCCGCTTTATCCAACTTTAGCAACCGATTATTTGCATCAAAAGTCTCCCTTATTAAAAGATGAGGCTTTGTATGATATGTAGAAACAAATAAAATATTCTGTAATGTGTCAAAAAATGTGTATAAATTGCATTACGTTTGTAAAACACATAATGCACACACCTGTAAATTCCAAGTGGTTTTTTTCATATGACATTAAATATTGAAAATGTCATAAGGGAGAAAAGGAACGAAGACCAAAAATAAAATCTAAATTCTAGATGCAGGTAAGAAAGCAGTAATATAACCTTACTTGAGTAACAGTTCTCGACCACCTGAAATTACTGGTTCTTTAGTTTTTATAAAAAAAATAGGTAGTCCGATTATTCTGCCGTATCATTATGACGTTTCTGAATAAATCTATGATGATCAACACACTAACTACCAAAGAATGATCAACACACTAACTACCAAAGAAATGAGCCCTAGTATGGCAGAGGTTAGTATTTTTTTACAGTCTCAGATAAAAATAACTTTTATTATAACAACAAAATTAGTACCACAGATATCTATGAACTAAATTCTTAAAACATATAAGATCATATTAACCAAAGAATCCTTGTTTAAGATATAAACATAGCAAAATAGCTGATACTTTTAGCTATAATTACTACTATACACACAAAAATTTTCATACCAATCCATTACAAACCATGATCTGATCTTGGGCTCCTTCCACATGACTGAACAGTTCGGTAAACTTCGTTTTTCATCAAACCAAGTTCCGTAAAGGTTTTTATGCTAGCATCCAAACGATGGCAGTTGAGCAGTGAAAGCCTGGTGATGATGACAAAAAAAAAAATTGGTGTAAGAGTAACGAGAAAATAAAAGTCGTACGTGCAAAAAGATAATTCTCTTAAATATTATTATTGCTGTGCTAAAAAAAAAAAAGGAAAGAAATTAAGTGCAAAGTGTGTTTGCAAAGGCAACAAAATTTGTTATGTCATGTTACAATACTACGGGAGTTGTAAAGTGAAACAGAACTAGATTTCATAAATTACATGATAATGGATACAAATACGTTTTATACGTCTTATCTCGAAACTGGAACCTACAATCACCAAACAGGATATAAATTATGAGGCAAGGTTTTTTTGTGTTGAAGCACTATTAGAGGCAACATTACTTCATCTGTCAACAGGATGCAACTATAAAGAACTTCATTACATATAAGGATTTCAAAGCAGAGTTTGTGTAAAATTATACCCAAACCTAATAGAGATCTATGAAGTCCTACGAAGAAAGATTTCTTTGACTTGTTCATTTGCCGCATTTCTCGTCTTATGTTAATACGGAGAAGTGCTAGTTTATGCTTCACCTCTTCTAAAAATACCATAATTAATATTAAAGATCCAAGTTATATAATAAATTGCTGCAACTAGTGCATCACTCTATAAACACTGGCTCTAACATCCCAAAGGTTGAAAGTGTGTAGTTTATACAACTATTAAGTTTATTGGTGCCTAACGGCTCCAATAAAACTTAGACGTTTAAACTTAAATGTAAAAGATACATAAATGGTTTATCATTGGCATTGATGACAAACCTAACTTCGTACATCAGGCAATGACATCTCCCCAGTTTTTAACGACAAAAACGAGTACATCTCTTGGTACTTCGGTAATCATACAAAAAAAAATATACCAAACTTTGCTCGCGGCTTCTACGTTTCTGACGTCGCCTCGAACAAAGCTCGTCATATTGTCGGAGCCTCAATAAGCAAATGGGATACAATTTTCAACTCAAATTTTTCCATAGTAGGCAAACTGAAAAACTTACCGTAACATGATATCTTGAACTTATTTCAAAAAAGAAAATTCTTGAGTTTGTAAGATTTTAATTAACAAAGAATGGAGGGCTGTTGCTGTATTTTTTCTTCTGGGCTTTGAGTAATGGTGGACATCTTGTGGATGGGATGCACATTCCTCTACAAGTGGCAACAAAGACGGATATTCTGTAGCCACCCAATCAGGAGGGCTATGCAGTAAACCTTCTGGGATATCTACAGAAAAAGAGGATGAAGACAGCATTCCCTGTAGGATCAAAGGAACCACATTACACACTACTTATAGAGCAAATGTATGACACTATTGTTCCTAATTTCTACAACTATCACTACTACACAATATTTAATGTAATTTTATTTTTGTTCGAACAATTTAGTCATTATTCATACTATTCCTGATCTTGGAATTAAAAAACCGAATTTTAATTATAAAATTTCTTAATCCTACACTCGCCTGATGTCCAATTGCTTCTTCTCCAAAAACTCAGTTTAATTAACCTTTACCCCATAAAATTTTTAAATATTCCCATTTTCTTTCCCTTCAATAACCACATACCTCAGCAAGGGAAAGAACATTCTAGTGGTTAGTGGTAACAATACCAGTGACTGACACTCTACTGGTGGTAGAACTTTTAATGTCTTGGCAAAATGTCTAAATAGATATGCTGAAGGTAATCATCTGTTCCCTAGTTTGCAATTTGGCTTTCATAAAAGCCTTGAAGCATGTGATGTTCTTACAATCTCCAATGTTGTACAGAAATCCCTTGATTCTGGTCAGGAAGTTCATATGCTTGGCCTTGATTTTAGTGCTGTCTTTTCTTAGCATCATTATTGAAATTTAGAGTAATAGATTGCAAAGAGTTGTTGATGGGCACCATAGTGAGTATAGGAATATGATGTCTGGTGTTCCTAAGGGTAGTGTTCTTGGCTCATTACTTTTCATTGCATAAGAGCACGATATGAGTTTTGGACTCGGATACAAGCTAGTTACATATTACTGTTGTTATTACTAGCTAAGCTACAACCCTAGTTGGAAAAACAGGAGGCTATAAACCCAAGGACTCCATTAGGGGGAAAATAGCCCAGTGAAGAAAGAAATATACTACGAGAGAAGTAATGAACAATTAAAATGAAATATTTTAAGAATAACTGTAAAATAGATCTTTCATATATAAACTATAAAAACTTCAAAAAACAAGAGGAAGAGAAATATAATATAGAATAGTGTACCCAAGTGTAACCTCAAACAAGACAGTTGAAGACCATGGTACAGAGGCTAAGACTAAGAGGACAATAGCTTGATTTTGAGTCTCCTTATCCTAGAAGAGCTGCTTACCATAGTTAGATGATGGTACCCTCTTTGCATCAATTCTATCTTCTGACAGGAGATCCGGCATTGCTACATCCCTTAATAGAGATAGCTAAAATGAGTATATGGTGCAAATTATCAGGCTTGAAGTTAAACCCTAACAAAACTCTAAGTATGATTGCAAGTAGGTTGAGGAGTGGCTTCTCAACATCTAGATCTCTGCATTGATATTTCTTTATTTCTGTAAGACTCCTTTAAAATTGTAGGTGTGATTCTTGATCGCAAATTTCCTTTGGGAAACACATTGTCTGTTTCTTCTTCAACTACACAAAAAATTGGCTTGTTGAGAAAGTTTTAAAATTTTTGGTGATCAATCTATTCTGAAGAAATGTTTTATTTCTTTCATTCTGCCTTGTTCAGAGTATTTTTCTCCTGTATGGTCTTCAGACACTGAATCTCGTTTTAATTTGTTGGACAAACGTTATGGTCTAATAAATTTCTTATTCCTGATTTAAATAGTAATCTCTGGCATCGTCATTCAGTTCGTTCTTTATAAATGTTGCATAAGACTATTCATAATTCTGACCATCTTTTACATTCAGATCTTCCCAAAATGTACTATCTTGTACGTAGTACTAGGTATGCAGTTAATTCTAACAGTCATGCCTTCATCATCATAAAGTTTAACACTACACAGTATTCTAGAAGTTTTATTCCCGCTTTGACTGACCAGATTGTGGAATGATCTTTCTAATCAGGCAGTTGAATCATTGGGACTTCAGAGGTTTCAACTTGCAACCATTGTTTTTTATGTTGAACAGGTTGCCATAAGTCTCTCCATAGCTTATGACAGACCTATTTCAACATTGTTACTAATCTTTAGATATTTTATATTCATTATTCATCACTGCTCATATAGTTTATCTATTTACTTGTTTCATTTCTTCACTGGGCTATTTTTCCCTGATATAGCCCTTGGCTTTTAGCATCCTGTTTTCCAACTAGAGTTGTAGCTTAGCTAGTAATAGAAATATTTTTGGGCTAAAGTCATGTCGTTCTGATGGAAGGTTCCTTCAGTAGCTTCCTTAGGGTATATATGACTACAGTAGATATTCCCAGAGAATTAAACTAAAGGTTACACAGAATTCTAACTTCTGGGGCGACTACCCTAAAGGTTTCCCTCTAGGATATCGTATATCAACAGGGGACGTATGCATTAACACGCCACATGGCTATCTACACCCCACATAGCGTTTACGCTTCGTGGGGGAAAGGTGGAGAGATAACTGAGGAGCCGCTCCAAAGTTACCCTCCTTCGTTACTGTTACGGTACTCGCAACGTAAACAAATAGCGGCCATAGCTGTCCGCCATACTGTGTGACGTCACGTCCGTCCTCATTCCTACTCCTGTAGCTTTCTACAACAGTTGGTTTTTCCCAGTGATCGCAATTTATATTTTGCCTCCTTCGCCATGTCGCAACCTTCAGCCTCGCCTTCTTCTGGAAAGGAGGAGAACGTGAAGTGTGAGAGCTCCTTCTGCGGAGTTCGCCGCCCGGACTTCTACTGGCATAAGGCGTGCCGGACCCACACCCCCTGTGCAGCAAAATAGGGCAATCTCAAGTACTGGGATCTGCAGCCCTGTTCAACCTGCAAAGGCCTTCTTGATGAGGAGTTCGACAACCCTCCGTCCGCGGAGGCCAGGGAAAACGCTCGAGTGAAACTGCGCAAGTGGGTGCGCGGTTTCCAGAAGAACGCCACCGGGCCTTATCTCCCCGACGAGAAGATGCGGGCCTTGCTTTTCCCAAAAGCTCTTTTGGACTCTGTGATTCCCCAGGATCAGATTCCCTGCGTCCAACTAGTGGTTGAACCCGACATTTCCGCTACACTCCGAAAGTGTCATCTCGACGAGGTGGAGAAGATGTCGGAAGTCTCCAACAACAATGAGAGGACCCTCATGGCTGAGAATCTGGAGGAAGATGATCAGGTGGAGTTCCCTGATTCGGAGGGCGAGGTCGCCCAAACACCTCCAGTAACCCCTGTTGTGGTCGAGGAGCCAGTCCCCTTTACCTCCGCCGCCTCGCAACCCCTGCTGCCCGCCACCGAAGATGCCATCCGGGTATTGGTGGCACTGATGGACAAAAAGCTCCGTAAGAACCAAGAGGAGGTTGAAGCTCATCTTTTGGGTATGAAACTACCGAAGAAGATCTCGGTTAAGGATCTTCCCCCCTGCTCGGAATCTAACCCTTGGAGGTACGCCGAGCATATGCCAATTACAACTGGCAAGATCTTTATCAATGATAGGCTTGGGTCCATCCTCTTGTAAGAAGTGGAATTCTTCCCCAGCTTTGAGGCTTACCCGGACTGTTACGTCCGGCTCAAGTCCGAACCGGCCTCCAAGGAAGAGACCGAACCCAAAGAAGGGATCGTGTTCGATCACTCGAAAGCCCAAGCCATGCTGGCAGAATGTCTTAAGAGTCGAGGTTATACCAACTCTAAAATGCCGGCATTGAGTAAGAAGCACCCGTCCTTTCTTGCTCCCACTACTGCGACCTTTCCCTTCGTAGAAAAGGCCTTTCATGTGGTCATGAAGGCACTGGAGGAAGGAAAGCCCTGCCCTACCCTGGAGGAGTGTAGGCCTCTCTCCCTCGCCCTTCACCCCGACGACAGATTCTGGAAAGATATCCAGTTTACTTTCACGGTCGGGAAACTGGAACCTGACGCGGCTGGCCGTCAGTTCAACGAGGATCTTCCGAAGCTGAACAACCACCTTCTTCGTCGGGAACAGGAGACCAAGGAGAGACTAGCTGCCTCCCTGTCTCATCAAATTCAGCTTGAAGTCATGGCCGGGGATGTTAGGGTCCCAGATTTGTATATGGCTCTCGCGAAGACCCACCTAGTGACTGTGATGAAGGACTTGTATAGCTTCCTCAAGGCCCGGAGAGCCTGCAGAGATTTCGTGTTTGCCAACATGGCAGTAAAACACGAACCCCGGAAGCTTATCTCCTCCAACATCTGAGGCAAACATCTCTTCCCAACAGCTCTGGTGAAAAATTTCGTGGACAAAGCCACTTCTGAGAACCGGAACCTTCTCAATAAGTGGGGCATGTCCCGCAAAAGGAAATCCTCTCAGGAAGAAGGCCCTCAGCCTAAGAGGGAATCTTCCAAACCAAGACCCCAGTAGCATCAACCCAAACGCCAGTTTCCGGCTCCCGCTACTCCCCAAGTGGTTGCACAACCACAACAGACCTTTCACTTGGTCCCCCAGCCGGTGGTGTCCCAATCACCGGTCTTCACCCCGCCTATGAACGACCATCCACTACCTTTCGTCCCAGAGGTAGAGGCTCCGGCAGAGACTCCTTTCACCGCCCCTCCACGGGCAGAGGAGGAAGGGGAGCTAGCGGCCGAGGTGGCAAACCCTCGGGAAACCAGAAGCAATAAAGTGCTTCCGGTGGGAGGAAGACTCCGCCACTTCCAGGATCGTTGGACCTTCGATCCTTGGGCACACAGCGTCATCAAGAAGGGACTAGGTTGGAGCTGGACGCAACCACTTCCAACCTTCAACCAATTCTTCCAGCCTTCAACCCCCATCTTGGAAGAATATGTCCTAGAACTCTTGAACAAGAAGGTGATCAAGAGGGTAAAGTCCATCAGGTTCCAAGGAAGACTATTTTGTGTTCCCAAGAAGGACTCAGACAAGCTCAGAGTCATTCTCGACTTGTCCCCCCTCAACAAGTTCATTGCGAACAACAAATTCAAGATGCTGACTCTTCAACAAATAAGAGCCCTACTGCCTCACAAGGCCTACACGGTCTCAATAGACCTGGCGGATGCCTACTGGCACATCCCAATGAACCACCACGCTTCCTCCTACCTAGGATTCCGGCTCCAAAGAAGAAGCTACGCCTTCAGAGCCATGCCCTTCGGGCTCAACGTGGCTCCGAGAATCTTCACTAAGCTAGCAGACACAATCGTCCACCAGCTACGCCTTCAGGGCGTCCAAGTGATGGCCTACCTCGACGACTGGCTGGTCTAGTCGACATCTCCAGAAGAATGTTTGAGAGCTTGCAGCAAAGTGACCCAGTTCCTGGAACATCTAGGTTTCAAGATAAACATCAAGAAGTCTCGCCTCGCTCCAGCTCAGAAGTTCCAATGGTTAGGAATCCACTGGAATCTTCAGTCATACCGCCTTTCCATCCCACTGAAGAAAAGGAAAGAAATAGCCGGGTCTGTCAGAAGACTTCTCAAATCCACACGGATCTCAAGATGACAGCAGGAGCAAGTACTCGGCTCCCTACAGTTCGCCTCAGTGACAAACCCAGTGCTACGAGCACAGCTAAAGGATGCCTAAGGAGTCTGGAGACGAAACGCATCCATCGCTCGAAGAGATCTCAAGAGACCCCTACCGAACAGGCTTCGCTCCCTTCTAAGACCGTGGTCAGAAGCAAGGAACTAGAAAAGATCCATCCCTCTTCAACCTCCGCCTCCATCGACCAACATCCACACGGACGCCTCTCTGGAGGGTTGGGGGGTCACTCCCATCAACGACAGGTTCAAGGAACATGGTTTCCCCTATTCAAGACGTTTCACATCAACATCTTGGAGGCCATGGTGGTTCTTCTCACCCTGAAGAAATTATCCCCGCGTCCCTCGATACACATCCGTCTAACTCTGGACAGCTCGGTAGTAGTCAGATGTCTCAACCGTCAGGGCTCGAGATCACCCCACGTGAACCAAGTGCTATTACCCATCTTCCGCCTGGTGGACAGGAAGAAGTGGCACTTATCTGCAGTTCACCTACAAGGATTCCGCAAAGTGACGGCGGACGCTCTATCAAGGACAAGCCCCATAGAGTCGGAATGGTCCCTAGACGCAAGATCATTCTCCTTTATCTCTCGTCAAGTCCTGGAACTACAGATCGACCTCTTCGCGACGAGCGACAACAAGCAACTTCTCGATATGTGGCCCCTTACGAGGACCCCAAAACGGAAGCAGTGGACGCCATGTCCCTGGACTGGATCAGATGGTCCAAGATTTATCTGTTCCCTTCACCCAACCTTCTGCTGAAAGTCCTCTCCAAACTGAGAACCTTCAAAGGGACAGCAGCCCTAGTGGCTCCCAAGTGGCCTCGGAGCAACTGGTTTCCCCTAGTCCTGGAGCTACAGCCCAAGCTGATCCCCCTGCCGGGCCCAGTTCTCTCCCATCAGGTGCAGAAGTCGACTGTCTTCGCTTCATCAAAGAAAGTCAAAGACCTTCCTCTCATGACTTTCTCTCCCTAGCTGTGAAGAAAAGGTTTGGGATCTCAAAGAAAAGTTTAGACTTCCTGGAGGAATACAAAACAAAGTTTACCAGAAAGCAATATGAATCATCCTGGAAGAAGTGGGTATCCTTCGTCAAGGCGAAAAACCCAACGGAAATCTCTATAGATTTCTGCATGTCCTTCTTTATTCACCTTCATGGACAAGGCTTAGCAGCCAATACGATTTCCACCTGCAAATCGGCCTTGACTAGACCACTTCTGTAAGCCTTCCAAATAGATTTATCCAACGAAATCTTCAATAAACTCCCGAAGGCGTGCGCTAGACTCCATCCAGCACCTCCACCGAGACCTATCACCTGGTCCCTGGATAAGGTGCTCCATTTTGCTTCTAACCTGGACAACGAATCTTGCCCTCTGAAAGACTCAACTCAAAAAGTGATCTTCCTTTTTGCTCTCGCCTCGGGAGCCCGAGTCAGTGAAATAGTGGCATTATCAAGAGAAGAGGGCCAGATACAGTTCGCCGACACGGGGGAACTTCACTCTTCCCCGACCCCACATTTCTCACTAAAAATGAACTTCCCACCAAAAGATGGGGCCCTTGGAGAATCTGCCCCCTGAAGGAAGATGTCTCTCTATGCCCAGTAGAGCCTTAAGGTCTATCTTCAAAGAACTTCAGACTTTGGCGGAGGACAACTCTTTAAAGGAGAAACTTCGGGTAGTGACCTGTCACTAAAACAACAAAGAGCAAAAATCACCTACTTTATTCGCAGAGCGGATCCTGACAGTACACCCGCAGGTCATGATCCTAGGAAAGTCGCCTCTTCCCTGAACTTTTTCCAAGGAATGGATTTTGAAAGCCTCCGATCCTTCACAGGCTGGAGGTCACCTAGAGTATTCTTCAAACACTATGCGATGCAGGTGCACGAAATAAAACGATTCGTGGTAGCAGCAGGTAGTGTGATGAAACCGGCTGTTTAGTGCTGCATAGAACAGTGAGTTTTTTCGGGACTTCAACTCAAACGGGTGCCTGTGTTGACCCTAGTGCGATACATAGTGATTTCAAAGGACACTTAGTGTCACTAATAGACTGTTCTTCATCAAGGTGAAGTGACATAGATTCTTACACGTGTGCCACATGTTCTTGGACATAAAGTGTATAATGATTTTAAAGACTGGCGTTCCCCCGGGAACTTGTGCTTAAAGGCAAAATATTTCCCTTTCAGATTCCACATCACCGTCTTACTGAAAATCTATGTCTATTATCCGATATTATTATTGTAAATAATTTTCCATAATTCCATGCAATTTTCAAATAAAATAATTATTTTATTTACCATACGCGTCTTATTTCGCTTCTATCTTTCATATGAAAATAAATTGCTGTTATTGTTTTATTTGCTCCTATTTCTATGGTTGTTTATAATTAATATACCTACTTCCTAATATACACTCACCTAATGGTATAAATTTGTTCCTACACAAATATCTAACCTTCCGATCTGTCTTCGAGACCGGCACGATCTCTTCATCCAGGTGAGTCTATCTTTGTCAGGTTACTTCAAGATGTTCCTCTTGTCCAATTAGGACTTCCCTGCCAGGGGGCCTGGAAGCCAGGTCATTGTAATGCCACTGGTAGTGACATTTAACGGAGATGTCGCAGTCTCTTCAGCCACCAGACCGCAGGAATATTAGTTGAAGTAGAAGGCACTTGAAATGGGGAAAAAATCCACGATACATTAATTCTCTGGTACACTTCCATCAGGACGCCATGGCTTGAGCCCAAAAAACGGATTTTGAGCGAAGCGAAAAATCTATTTTTGGGTGAGATGGTCATGTCGTCCTGATGGACCCGCCCGACTGTTCCAGTTCAGCCTGCCAGGCCCCTCCCTGCTATACTGTATCGCGGAGGCCGGTAGAAAGCTGGACTTCGGAATGAGGACGGACGTGACGTCACACTGTATGGCGGACAGCTATGGCCGCTGTTTGTTTACGTTGCGAGTACCGTAACAGTAACGAAGGAGGGTAACTTTGGAGCGGCTCCTCAGTTATCTCGCCACCTTTCCCCCACAAAGCGTAAACGCTATGTGGGGTGCAGATAGCCATGTGGCGTGTTAATGCATACATCCCCTGTTGATATACGATATCCTAGAGGGAAACCTTTAGGGTACTCGCGCCAGAAGTTAGAATTCTGTGAAACCTTTAGTTTAATTCTCTGGGAATATCTACTGTAGTCATATATACCCTAAGGAAGCTACTGAAGGAACCTTCCATCAGGACGACATGGCCATCTCACCCAAAAATAGATTTTTCGCTTCGCTCAAAATCCGTTTAATAATACTGCATATGAAGGATACTCTGATACATAGACTAACATGCTGCTCAATTCCTTACTACAGGATCCTAAGATTTTATCTATAGTGCTTCCAAAAAGCCCTGAGCAAGTTTTTCAAATATGGATCCAGCTAATTTCAATCTGTGAATGAAGATATTTTTGGGATTTCCTTCTCCAGTTACCATGTGAACACTTCTTAATAGGAACAGAATCATTACCATCAGTAATTTCTGAATGAATCAAAGTGTGAGGCTCATAGATCTAGAGAAGAGATATTTCCTACCCTGATTACAACCAATGCTAAGAAAAGATGTTTGCTGATTGGCTCACACGCTATAACTTTGAACTTTCTTATAAATAATTAACAATCCTTTTGTCCACAAGTGCATTTACAACTTCACAGTACCTTATCCCATGCATAACTTTGCAGACAACAACTTCTAAACTTGTGTTGTACCACATTCCATTGAAATAATATGTAAGCTTCCATATGAAATAAAACAAGAATTTTAGATAAAATGACAAGATAAGGAGTCAATATAACAAAATATTGTACAGTACAGTAATACCTCTCAATATAAAAGTTTCTGTATACGAAGAGATATGAAGATTTTTTCGTCTTGTATTGCAAAAAAACCTCTCGTGATACAAAACGAGATTCGCCCGACCACTAAAAAATTTGTTTAAAATTTATGCGCCGCAAAACTGTAAACTCGCCATCATCGTCCTGCTCTCCCATTGGTTATCTCCCTACCTTGACGCTAGTTACCGCCATAAGATCTGCTCTCCCATTTTATATCAAGTATATTTTTTACAATGAACAGTACTATATTGTGTGTATGTATGTATGTATGCACAATGCTACTATGCAAGTGATATATTTTTCTTTCATTTCAGTAAATAAATAACAGATCATAAAATATATTTTCCTTTCAATGTCATGATTATTCATTTACAATTAATTTTATATCAATAAAGGGATTTTTTTAATAAAAAAAACACGATCAGAACTGTATTGTATGTACGAACGCACAATGCTACTAAGCATATTAAAAACAGTGGCGATATATTTTTCGTTTCGGCAAATATTGTAAATAACACATCGTAACATATTTTTTCCTTTTAATGCCATTATTATTTATTTACAATTAATTATATATTAATAAGTAATTTTTTAAATTATAAAACACAATGAACAGAACTGTATTGTATATACAAACGCACAATGCTACTACGCATATCAAATACATTAGCGATATATTTTGTATGAATCAGATTTTTACAGTTGGGCAGATATGCAAGAAAAATTTAGCAAAAGATAAGGAGGTGTATGTTGCGTTTATGGATCTGGAGAGAGTGTATGATAGAGTTGATAGGGAAGCAATGTGGAATGTGATGAGGTTATATGGAGTTGGTGGAAGGTTGTTGCAAGCAGTGAAAAGTTTCTACAAAGATAATAAAGCATGTGTTAGGATAGGAAATGAAGTGAGCGATTGGTTTCCGGTGTGAGTGGGGCTGAGACAGTGATGTGTGATGTCGCCGTGGTTGTTTAACTTGTATGTTGCTGGAGTGGTGAGAGGTGAATGCTCGAGTGCTTTGCTTGGACGAGGATTGAAACTGGTAGACGAGAATGACCATGAATGGGAGGTGTGACAGAATTTGGAAGGGTGTGTGAGAGAAGGAAGTTGAGAGTTGATGTGGGTAAGAGTAAGGTTATGAGATGTACGAGAAGGGAAGGTGGTGCGAGGTTGAATGTCATGTTAAACAGAGAGTTACTTGAGGAGGTGGATCAGTTTAAGTACTTAGGGTCTGTTGTTGCAGCAAATGGTGGAGTGGAAGCAGATGTACATCAGAGAGTGAATGAAGGCTGCAAAGTGTTGGGGGTAGTTAAGGGAGTACAGTAGTAAAAAATAGAGGGTTGGGCATGAATGTAAAGAGAGTTTTGTATGAGAAAGTGATTGTACCAACTGTGATATATGGATCGGAGTTGTGGGGAATGAAAGTGACGGAGAGACAGAAATTGAATGTGTTTGAGATGAAGTGTCTAAGGAGTATGGCTGGTGTATCTCGAGTAGATAGGGTTAGGAACGAAGTAGTGATGGTGAGAACGGGTGTAAGAAATGAGTTAGCAGCTAGAGTGGATATAAATGTGTTGAGGTGGTTTGGCCATGTTGAGAGAATGGAAAATGGCTGTCTGCTAAAGAAGGTGATGAATGCAAGAGTTGATGGGAGAATTACAAGAGGAAGGCCAAGGTTTGGGTGGATGGATGGAGTGAAGGAAGCTCTGGGTGATAGGAGGATAGATGTGAGAGAGGCAAGAGAGCGTACTAGAAGTAATGAATGGCGAGCGAATGTGACGCAGTTCCGGTAGGGCCTGCTGCTTCCTCCAGTGCCTTGGATGACCGCGGAGGTAGCAGCAGTAGGGGATTCAGCGTTATGAAGCTTCATCTGTGGTGGATAACGGGGGAGGGTGGGCTGTGGCACCCTAGCAGTACCAGCCGAACTCGGTTGAGTCCCTTGTCAGGCTGGGAGGAACGTAGAGAGGAGAGGTTCCCTTTTTTGTTTAATTTATTTGATGTCGGCTACCCCCCAAAATTCGGGGAAGTGCCTTGGTATATGTATGTATGATGTAAATAAATAACAAATCGTGACATTTTTTTCTTTTAATGTCATGATTATTTGTTTTCAATTAATTTTGTATTAATAAATACATTTTTAAATTAAGAAACACAATGAACAATATTGTATTGAATGTACAGTATGTACGTACAGTACCCACAATGCTATTACGCATATCAAAACATTAGCAATACATTTTTCTTCCATTTCAGTAAATAAATAAGTTGAACAACTACCAAACAATTTTAATTTATTCATTCTGCAAAGTACACGTATGTATGTATTAACATCAATGAATCTTGGTTGTATTACAATAAAATAACTTAAAAATATGGGTGTAAAAAAAGAAACATGTTATTTTTATTAATAAAATAAATTTTTGAATATACTTACCCGGTGATCATATAAGCTGTCAGCTCTGCTGCCCGACAGAAAAACCTAAGGACAAAATACGCCAGCGATCGCTATACAGGTGGGGGTGTACATCAACAGCGTCATCTGTCGAGCAGGTACTCAAGTACTCCATGTAAACACAGAACCAATTTTCTCCTCGGTCCACTGGGTCTCTATTGGGGAGGAAGGGAGGGTCCTTTAATATATGATCACCGGGTAAGTATATTCAAAAATTTATTTTATTAATAAAAATAACATTTTTCAATATTAAACTTAGCCGGTGATCATATAAGCTGATTCACACCCAGGGGGGTGGGTAGAGACCAGCATTACATGTTTACATTATTAAGAGCTAAGTATTTTGTATTTCATTTTAGCAGTTATTCAAAATAACAAACATAAAATGAATAAGTACCTGGTAAGGAAGTCGACTTGAACAATTACTCTGCCTTTTTAAGTACGTCTTCCTTACTGAGCCTCGCGATCCTCATAGGATGCTGTGCGACTCCTAGGAGCTGAAGTATCAAGGGTTGCAACCCATACTAAAGGACCTCATCAAAACCTCTAATCTAGGCGCTTCTCAAGAAAAGAATTTGACCACCCGCCAAATCAACCAGGATGCGAAAGGCTTCTTAGCCTTCCGGACAACCCAAAAACAACAATAAAAAACATTTCAAGAGAAAGATTAAAAAAGGTTATGGAATTAGGGGAATGTAGTGGTTGAGCCCTCACCCACTACTGCACTCGCTGCTACGAATGGTCCCAGGGTGTAGCAGTTCTCGTAAAGAGACTGGACATCTTTAAGATAAAAAGACGCAAACACTGACTTGCTTCTCCAATAGGTTGCGTCCATTATACTCTGCAGAGATCTGTTTTGTTTGAAGGCCACTGAAGTTGCGACAGCTCTAACTTCATGTGTCCTTACCTTCAGCAAAGCATGGTCTTCCTCATTCAGATGGGAATGAGCTTCTCGCATCAACAGTCTAATATAATAGGAAACTGCATTCTTCGACATAGGTAAAGAAGGTTTCTTAATAGCACACCATAAAGCTTCTGACTGTCCTCGTAAAGGTTTAGTTCATTTTAAATAGAACTTAAGAGCTCTAACAGGGCACAAGACTCTTTCTAGTTCATTTCCAACCAAATTAGAAAGGCTTGGAATATCGAACGATTTCGGCCAAGGACGAGAAGGTAGTTCGTTTTTGGCTAGAAAACCAAGCTGCAAAGAACATGTAGCCGTTTCAGATGAAAATCCGATGTTCCTGCTGAAGGCGTGTATCTCACTGACTCTTTTAGCTGTAGCTAAGCAGACGAGGAAAAGAGTCTTTAAAGTGAGATCTTTAAAGGAGGCTGATTGTAGCGGCTCGAACCTTTCTGACATAAGGAATCTTAGTACCACGTCTAAATTCCAACCTGGTGTGGCCAAACGACGCTCCTTCGAGGTCTCAAAAGACTTAAGGAGGTCCTGTAGATCTTTGTTGTTGGAAAGATCTAAGCCTCTGTGACGGAAGACTGCTGCCAACATGCTTCTGTAACCCTTGATAGTGGGAGCTGAAAGAGATCTTTCCTTCCTCAGATATAAAAGGAAGTCAGCTATTTGAGTTACAGAGGTACTGGTTGAGGATACTGATACCGACTTGCACCAGCTTCGGAAGACTTCCCACTTCGACTGGTAGACTCTAAGAGTGGATGTCCTCCTTGCTCTAGCAATCGCCCTGGCTGCCTCCTTCGAAAAGCCTCTAGCTCTCGAGAGTCTTTCGATAGTCTGAAGGCAGTCAGACGAAGAGCGTGGAGGCTTGGGTGTACCTTCTTTACGTGTGGCTGACGTAGAAGGTCCACTCTTAGCGGAAGTGTTCTGGGAACGTCCACTAGCCATTGCAGTACCTCGGTGAACCATTCTCTCGCGGGCCAGAGGGGAGCAACCAACGTCAACCTTGTCCCTTCGTGAGAGGCGAACTTCTGCAGTACCTTGTTGACAATCTTGAACGGGGGGAATGCATAAAGGTCTAGATGGGACCAATCCAGAAGAAAGGCATCTATATGAACTGCTGCTGGGTCCGGGATTGGCGAGCAATAATTTGGGAGCCTCTTGGTCATTGAGGTTGCAAAGAGATCTATGGTAGGTTGGCCCCATGTGGCCCAAAGTCTCTTGCATACATTCTTGTGAAGGGTCCATTCTGTTGGGATGATTTGACCCTTCCGACTGAGGCGGTCCGCCATGACATTCATGTTGCCTTGAATGAACCTCGTTACTAGAGACAGGTTTAGATCTCTTGACCAGGTGAGGAGGTCCCTTGCGATCTCGTACAACTTCAGAGAATGGGTCCCTCCTTGCTTGGAGATGTACGCCAAGGCCGTGGTGTTGTCGGAGTTCACCTCCACCACCTTGCCTAGAAGGAGGGACTTGAAGCTTTTCAAGGCCAGATGAACTGCCAGTAGCTCCTTGCAGTTGATATGTAACGCTCTTTGCTCCGCGTTCCAGGTGCCCGAGCATTCCCGACCGTCTAATGTCGCACCCCAGCCCGTGTCCGATGCGTCCGAGAAGAGAACGTGGTTGGGGGTCTGAACAGTCAGTGGCAGACCCTCTCTGAGGTTGATGTTGTCCTTCCACCAGGTCAGTGATGACTTCATCTTCTCGGAAATAGGGATCGAGACCGCTTCTAGCGTCTTGTCCTTTCTCCAGTGAACAGCCAGGTGAAATTGAAGGGGACGGAGGTGCAGTCTCCCTAACGCAATGAACTGGTCCAGTGATGAAAGCGTCCCTATCAGACTCATCCACTGTCTGACTGAACATCGGTCCTTCAGTAGCATGTTCTGGATGCATCCTTGGGCTTGACTTATTCTGGGGGCCGACGGAAAGGCCCGAAAAGCTTGACTGTGAATCTCCATCCCTAGGTACACTATAGTTTGGGATGGGACCAGTTGGGACTTTTCCATATTGACCAGGAGACCCAATTCCTTGGTCAGATCTAGAGTCCACTTTAGATTCTCCAGACAGCGACGACTGGACGAAGCTCTTAAAAGCCAGTCGTCCAAATAGAGGGAGGCTCTGATGTCTGCTAAATGCAGGAATTTGGCAATATTCCTCATCAGTTTCGTAAAGACAAGAGGTGCCGTGCTTAGGCCAAAGCACAGGGCTTGAAATTGGTAGACAACCTTCCCGTAAACGAACCTTAGAAAAGGTTGGGAATCTGGGTGGATGGGGACGTGAAAGTAAGCGTCCTTGAGGTCTAAAGAGACCATCCAGTCTTCCTTCCTGACCGCTGCTAGAACAGACTTTGTCGTCTCCATGGCGAACGTCTGCTTGGTGACAAAGACATTCAGAGCACTGACGTCTAGCACCGGTCTCCACCCTCCTGTCTTCTTTACCACTAAGAAGAGACGGTTGTAGAAGCCCGGGGATTGATGGTCCCGGACTTTGACTACCGCTCCCTTTTCTAGTAAGAGAGACACCTCTTGCTTCAAAGCTAGACGCTTGTCCTCCTCTCTGTACCTGGGAGAGAGGTCGATGGGAGTCGTTGCTAGAGGGGGCTTGCGCAAGAATGGGATCTTGTACCCCTCTCTGAGCAACTTCACAGATTGTGCATCTGCGCCCCTGTTCTCCCAGGACTGCCAGTAGTTCTTGAGTCTGGCTCCCACTGCTGTCTGAAGAATGTGGCAGTCAGACTCTGCCTCTAAAGGACTTGGTACCTTTCTTCTTGCTCCCACGTTTCCCTTCGGCACGAGCACCTCCTCTGCTGGAGGCTCTGCCACGAAAGGGCGGAATGAATCTTGACGCTGGAGTATCCATCCTGGGTCTAGACACGGAAGGCAAAGGGGTGGCTTTGCGTGCGGATGACGCAACCAGGTCATGCGTGTCTTTTTGAATCAAGGAGGCAGCAATCTCCTTGATCAACTCCTCTGGGAAAAGGCACTTCGAGAGAGGGGCAAACATAAGCTCCGACCTCTGACATTGAGTTACTCCAGCTGACAAGAAGGAGCAAAGGTTTTCTCGTTTCTTGAGGACCCCGGAAACGAACGAAGCCGCAAGCTCACTGGAACCGTCCCGTATGGCCTTGTCCATGCAGGACATAATGAGCATGGAAGTTTCCTTGTCAGAAGGGGAGGTCTTCCTGCTCAACGCTCCCAAACACCAGTCCAAAAAGTTAAACACTTCGAACGCTCTGAACACTCCTTTCATCAGATGATCTAAATCTGAAGGAGTCCAACAAATCTTGGAGCGTCTCATGGCCAGCCTGCGGGGAGAGTCTACTAGACTTGAGAAGTCGCCCTGGGCAGAGGCAGGAACTCCCAAGCCGAGAACTTCTCCCGTGGCATACCAGACGCTCGATCTGGAAGCGAGTTTCGCAGGGGGAAACAAGAATGCTGTCTTCCCCAGGTGCTTTTTGGACTGCATCCAATCTCCCAACACCCTTAAAGCTCTCTTGGACGAGCGGGCGAGGACGAGCTTCGTAAAGGCAGGCGCGGATGACTGTGTGCCTAAAGAGAACTCAGATGGAGGTGAGCGTGGGGCCGCAGAAACAAACTGATCTGGATACAAGTCCTTGAACAGTGCAAGTACTTTTCTAAAGTCCAGGGAGGGAGGCGTGGTCTTGGGTTCGTCGATGTCCGTGTGCGGGTCGTCATGAGTTTTTATTGAAAAAGGGCCTTATTTTTGGGTCCGAAACGAGTAAGGGCCGGGGTCAGATATAATGCCCCAATATTTTCGGTGTCAGATTTTGTGTTAGACTACAGCATAGAGTCGTTTTATGGGTATAAATGTGGTCATCGCATATTTTCGCTCTACGGCTAAAATTATAGAAGATATACGAGTTTTTATTGAAAAAGGGCCTTATTTTTGGGGTCCGAAACGAGTAAGGGCCGGGGTCAGAGATAATGCCCCAATATTTTCGGTGTCAGATTTTGTGTTAGACTACAGCATAGAGTCGTTTTATGGGTATAAATGTAGTCATCGCATATTTTCGCTCTACGGCTAAAATTATTGAAGATATATGAGTTTTTATTGAAAAAGGGCCTTATTTTTGGGGTCCGAAACGAGTAAGGGCCGGGGTCAGAGATAATGCCCCAATATTTTCGGTGTCAGATTTTGTGTTAGACTACAGCATAGAGTCGTTTTATGGGTATAAATGTGGTCATCGCATATTTTCGCTCTACGGCTAAAATTATAGAAGATATATGAGTTTTTATTGAAAAAGGGCCTTATTTTTGGGGTCCGAAACGAGTAAGGGCCGGGGTCAGAGATAATGCCCCAATATTTTCGGTGTCAGATTTTGTGTTAGACTACAGCATAGAGTCGTTTTATGGGTATAAATGTGGTCATCGCATATTTTCGCTCTACGGCTAAAATTATAGAAGATATATGAGTTTTTATTGAAAAAGGGCCTTATTTTTGGGGTCCGAAACGAGTAAGGGCCGGGGTCAGAGATAATGCCCCAATATTTTCGGTGTCAGATTTTGTGTTAGACTACAGCATAGAGTCGTTTTATGGGTATAAATGTGGTCATCGCATATTTTCGCTCTACGGCTAAAATTATAGAAGATATTTGAGTTTTTATTGAAAAAGGGCCTTATTTTTGGGGTCCGAAACGAGTATGGGCCGGGGTCAGAGATAATGCCCCAATATTTTCGGTGTCAGATTTTGTGTTAGACTACAGCATAGAGTCGTTTTATGGGTATAAATGTGGTCATCGCATATTTTCGCTCTACGGCTAAAATTATAGAAGATATATGAGTTTTTATTGAAAAAGGGCCTTATTTTTGGGGTCCGAAACGAGTAAGGGCCGGGGTCAGAGATAATGCCCCAATATTTTCGGTGTCAGATTTTGTGTTAGACTACAGCATAGAGTCGTTTTATGGGTATAAATGTGGTCATCGCATATTTTCGCTCTACGGCTAAAATTATAGAAGATATATGAGTTTTTATTGAAAAAGGGCCTTATTTTTGGGGTCCGAAACGAGTAAGGGCCGTGGTCAGAGATAATGCCCCAATATTTTCGGTGTCAGATTTTGTGTTAGACTACAGCAGAGTCGTTTTATGGGTATAAATGTGGTCATCGCATATTTTCGCTCTACGGCTAAAATTATAGAAGATATATGAGTTTTTATTGAAAAAGGGCCTTATTTTTGGGGTCCGAAACGAGTAAGGGCCGGGGTCAGAGATAAAGCCCCAATATTTTCGGTGTCAGATTTTGTGTTAGACTACAGCATAGAGTCGTTTTATGGGTATAAATGTGGTCATCGCATATTTTCGCTCTACGGCTAAAATTATAGAAGATATATGAGTTTTTATTGAAAAAGGGCCTTATTTTTGGGGTCCGAAACGAGTAAGGGCCGGGGTCAGAGATAATGCCCCAATATTTTCGGTGTCAGATTTTGTGTTAGACTACAGCATAGAGTCGTTTTATGGGTATAAATGTGGTCATCGCATATTTTCGCTCTACGGCTAAAATTATAGAAGATATATGAGTTTTTATTGAAAAAGGGCCTTATTTTTGGGGTTCGAAACGAGTAAGGGCCGGGGTCAGAGATAATGCCCCAATATTTTCGGTGTCAGATTTTGTGTTAGACTACAGCATAGAGTCGTTTTATGGGTATAAATGTGGTCATCGCATATTTTCGCTCTACGGCTAAAATTATAGAAGATATATGAGTTTTTATTGAAAAAGGGCCTTATTTTTGGGGTCCGAAACGAGTAAGGGCCGGGGTCAGAGATAATGCCCCAATATTTTCGGTGTCAGATTTTGTGTTAGACTACAGCATAGAGTCGTTTTATGGGTATAAATGTGGTCATCGCATATTTTCGCTCTACGGCTAAAATTATAGAAGATATATGAGTTTTTATTGAAAAAGGGCCTTATTTTTGGGGTCCGAAACGAGTAAGGGCCGGGGTCAGAGATAATACCCCAATATTTTCGGTGTCAGATTTTGTGTTAGACTACAGCATAGAGTCGTTTTATGGGTATAAATGTGGTCATCGCATATTTTCGCTCTACGGCTAAAATTATAGAAGATATATGAGTTTTTATTGAAAAAGGGCCTTATTTTTGGGGTCCGAAACGAGTAAGGGCCGGGGTCAGAGATAATGCCCCAATATTTTCGGTGTCAGATTTTGTGTTAGACTACAGCATAGAGTCGTTTTATGGGTATAAATGTGGTCATCGCATATTTTCGCTCTACGGCTAAAATTATAGAAGATATATGAGTTTTTATTGAAAAAGGGCCTTATTTTTGGGGTCCGAAACGAGTAAGGGCCGGGGTCAGAGATAATGCCCCAATATTTTCGGTGTCAGATTTTGTGTTAGACTACAGCATAGAGTCGTTTTATGGGTATAAATGTGGTCATCGCATATTTTCGCTCTACGGCTAAAATTATAGAAGATATATGAGTTTTTATTGAAAAAGGGCCTTATTTTTGGGGTCCGAAACGAGTAAGGGCCGGGGTCAGAGATAATGCCCCAATATTTTCGGTGTCAGATTTTGTGTTAGACTACAGCATAGAGTCGTTTTATGGGTATAAATGTGGTCATCGCATATTTTCGCTCTACGGCTAAAATTATAGAAGATATATGAGTTTTTATTGAAAAAGGGCCTTATTTTTGGGGTCCGAAACGAGTAAGGGCCGGGGTCAGAGATAATGCCCCAATATTTTCGGTGTCAGATTTTGTGTTAGACTACAGCATAGAGTCGTTTTATGGGTATAAATGTGGTCATCGCATATTTTCGCTCTACGGCTAAAATTATAGAAGATATATGAGTTTTTATTGAAAAAGGGCCTTATTTTTGGGGTCCGAAACGAGTAAGGGCCGGGGTCAGAGATAATGCCCCAATATTTTCGGTGTCAGATTTTGTGTTAGACTACAGCATAGAGTCGTTTTATGGGTATAAATGTGGTCATCGCATATTTTCGCTCTACGGCTAAAATTATAGAAGATATATGAGTTTTTATTGAAAAAGGGCCTTATTTTTGGGGTCCGAAACGAGTAAGGGCCGGGGTCAGAGATAATGCCCCAATATTTTCGGTGTCAGATTTTGTGTTAGACTACAGCATAGAGTCGTTTTATGGGTATAAATGTGGTCATCGCATATTTTCGCTCTACGGCTAAAATTATAGAAGATATATGAGTTTTTATTGAAAAAGGGCCTTATTTTTGGGGTCCGAAACGAGTAAGGGCCGGGGTCAGAGATAATGCCCCAATATTTTCGGTGTCAGATTTTGTGTTAGACTACAGCATAGAGTCGTTTTATGGGTATAAATGTGGTCATCGCATATTTTCGCTCTACGGCTAAAATTATAGAAGATATATGAGTTTTTATTGAAAAAGGGCCTTATTTTTGGGGTCCGAAACGAGTAAGGGCCGGGGTCAGAGATAATGCCCCAATATTTTCGGTGTCAGATTTTGTGTTAGACTACAGCATAGAGTCGTTTTATGGGTATAAATGTGGTCATCGCATATTTTCGCTCTACGGCTAAAATTATAGAAGATATATGAGTTTTTATTGAAAAAGGGCCTTATTTTTGGGGTCCGAAACGAGTAAGGGCCGGGGTCAGAGATAATGCCCCAATATTTTCGGTGTCAGATTTTGTGTTAGACTACAGCATAGAGTCGTTTTATGGGTATAAATGTGGTCATCGCATATTTTCGCTCTACGGCTAAAATTATAGAAGATATATGAGTTTTTATTGAAAAAGGGCCTTATTTTTGGGGTCCGAAACGAGTAAGGGCCGGGGTCAGAGATAATGCCCCAATATTTTCGGTGTCAGATTTTGTGTTAGACTACAGCAGAGTCGTTTTATGGGTATAAATGTGGTCATCGCATATTTTCGCTCTACGGCTAAAATTATAGAAGATATATGAGTTTTTATTGAAAAAGGGCCTTATTTTTGGGGTCCGAACCGAGTAAGGGCCGGGGTCAGAGATAATGCCCCAATATTTTCGGTGTCAGATTTTGTGTTAGACTACAGCATAGAGTCGTTTTATGGGTATAAATGTGGTCATCGCATATTTTCGCTCTACGGCTAAAATTATAGAAGATATATGAGTTTTTATTGAAAAAGGGCCTTATTTTTGGGGTCCGAACCGAGTAAGGGCCGGGGTCAGAGATAATGCCCCAATATTTTTGGTGTCAGATTTTGTGTTAGACTACAGCATAGAGTCGTTTTATGGGTATAAATGTGGTCATCGCATATTTTCGCTCTACGGCTAAAATTATAGAAGATATATGAGTTTTTATTGAAAAAGGGCCTTATTTTTGGGGTCCGAAATGAGTAAGTGCCGGGGTCAGAGATAATGCCCCAATATTTTCGGTGTCAGATTTTGTGTTAGACTACAGCATAGAGTCGTTTTATGGGTATAAATGTGGTCATCGCATATTTTCGCTCTACGGCTAAAATTATAGAAGATAAGAGTTTTTATTGAAAAAGGGCCTTATTTTTGGGGTCCGAAACGAGTAAGGGCCGGGGTCAGAGATAATGCCCCAATATTTTCGGTGTTAGATTTTGTGTTAGACTACAGCATAGAGTCGTTTTATGGGTATAAATGTGGTCATCGCATATTTTCGCTCTACGGCTAAAATTATAGAAGATATATGAGTTTTTATTGAAAAAGGGCCTTATTTTTGGGGTCCGAAACGAGTAAGGGCCGGGGTCAGAGATAATGCCCCAATATTTTCGGTGTCAGATTTTGTGTTAGACTACAGCATAGAGTCGTTTTATGGGTATAAATGTGGGTCATCGCATATTTTCGCTCTACGGCTAAAATTATAGAAGATATATGAGTTTTTATTGAAAAAGGGCCTTATTTTTGGGGTCCGAAACGAGTAAGGGCCGGGGTCAGAGATAATGCCCCAATATTTTCGGTGTCAGATTTTGTGTTAGACTACAGCATAGAGTCGTTTTATGGGTATAAATGTGGTCATCGCATATTTTCGCTCTACGGCTAAAATTATAGAAGATATACGAGTTTTTATTGAAAAAGGGCCTTATTTTTGGGGTCCGAAACGAGTAAGGGCCGGGGTCAGAGATAATGCCCCAATATTTTCGGTGTCAGATTTTGTGTTAGACTACAGCATAGAGTCGTTTTATGGGTATAAATGTGGTCATCGCATATTTTCGCTCTACGGCTAAAATTATAGAAGATATATGAGTTTTTATTGAAAAAGGGCCTTATTTTTGGGGTCCGAAACGAGTAAGGGCCGGGGTCAGAGATAATGCCCCAATATTTTCGGTGTCAGATTTTGTGTTAGACTACAGCATAGAGTCGTCTTAAGGGTATAAATGTGGTCATCGCATATTTTCGCTCTACGGCTAAAATTATAGAAGATATATGAGTTTTTATTGAAAAAGGGCCTTATTTTTGGGGTCCGAAACGAGGTAAGGGCCGGGGTCAGAGATAATGCCCCAATATTTTCGGTGTCAGATTTTGTGTTAGACTACAGCATAGAGTCGTTTTATGGGTATAAATGTGGTCATCGCATATTTTCGCTCTACGGCTAAAATTATAGAAGATATATGAGTTTTTATTGAAAAAGGGCCTTATTTTTGGGGTCCGAAATGAGTAAGGGCCGGGGTCAGAGATAATGCCCCAATATTTTCGGTGTCAGATTTTGTGTTAGACTACAGCATAGAGTCGTTTTATGGGTATAAATGTGGTCATCGCATATTTTCGCTCTACGGCTAAAATTATAGAAGATATATGAGTTTTTATTGAAAAAGGGCCTTATTTTTGGGGTCCGAAACGAGTAAGGGCCGGGGTCAGAGATAATGCCCCAATATTTTCGGTGTCAGATTTTGTGTTAGACTACAGCATAGAGTCGTTTTATGGGTATAAATGTGGTCATCGCATATTTTCGCTCTACGGCTAAAATTATAGAAGATATATGAGTTTTTATTGAAAAAGGGCCTTATTTTTGGGGTCCCGAAACGAGTAAGGGCCGGGGTCAGAGATAATGCCCCAATATTTTCGGTGTCAGATTTTGTGTTAGACTACAGCATAGAGTCGTTTTATGGGTATAAATGTGGTCATCGCATATTTTCGCTCTACGGCTAAAATTATAGAAGATATATGAGTTTTTATTGAAAAAGGGCCTTATTTTTGGGGTCCGAAACGAGTAAGGGCCGGGGTCAGAGATAATGCCCCAATATTTTCGGTGTCAGATTTTGTGTTAGACTACAGCATAGAGTCGTTTTATGGGTATAAATGTGGTCATCGCATATTTTCGCTCTACGGCTAAAATTATAGAAGATATATGAGTTTTTATTGAAAAAGGGCCTTATTTTTGGGGTCCGAAACGAGTAAGGGCCGGGGTCAGAGATAATGCCCCAATATTTTCGGTGTCAGATTTTGTGTTAGACTACAGCATAGAGTCGTTTTATGGGTATAAATGTGGTCATCGCATATTTTCGCTCTACGGCTAAAATTATAGAAGATATGAGTTTTTATTGAAAAAGGGCCTTATTTTTGGGGTCCGAAACGAGTAAGGGCCGGGGTCAGAGATAATGCCCCAATATTTTCGGTGTCAGATTTTGTGTTAGACTACAGCATAGAGTCGTTTTATGGGTATAAATGTGGTCATCGCATATTTTCGCTCTACGGCTAAAATTATAGAAGATATACGAGTTTTTATTGAAAAAGGGCCTTATTTTTGGGGTCCGAAACGAGTAAGGGCCGGGGTCAGAGATAATGCCCCAATATTTTCGGTGTCAGATTTTGTGTTAGACTACAGCATAGAGTCGTTTTATGGGTATAAATGTGGTCATCGCATATTTTCGCTCTACGGCTAAAATTATAGAAGATATATGAGTTTTTATTGAAAAAGGGCCTTATTTTTTGGGGTCCGAAACGAGTAAGGGCCGGGGTCAGAGATAATGCCCCAATATTTTCGGTGTCAGATTTTGTGTTAGACTACAGCATAGAGTCGTCTTATGGGTATAAATGTGGTCATCGCATATTTTCGCTCTACGGCTAAAATTATAGAAGATATATGAGTTTTTATTGAAAAAGGGCCTTATTTTTGGGGTCCGAAACGAGTAAGGGCCGGGGTCAGAGATAATGCCCCAATATTTTCGGTGTCAGATTTTGTGTTAGACTACAGCATAGAGTCGTTTTATGGGTATAAATGTGGTCATCGCATATTTTCGCTCTACGGCTAAAATTATAGAAGATATATGAGTTTTTATTGAAAAAGGGCCTTATTTTTGGGGTCCGAAATGAGTAAGGGCCGGGGGTCAGAGATAATGCCCCAATATTTTCGGTGTCAGATTTTGTGTTAGACTACAGCATAGAGTCGTTTTATGGGTATAAATGTGGTCATCGCATATTTTCGCTCTACGGCTAAAATTATAGAAGATAAGAGTTTTTATTGAAAAAGGGCCTTATTTTTGGGGTCCGAAACGAGTAAGGGCCGGGGTCAGAGATAATGCCCCAATATTTTCGGTGTCAGATTTTGTGTTAGACTACAGCATAGAGTCGTTTTATGGGTATAAATGTGGTCATCGCATATTTTCGCTCTACGGCTAAAATTATAGAAGATATATGAGTTTTTATTGAAAAAG
>NC_090762.1:4072461-4077461 GCF_036898095.1 Palaemon carinicauda | reverse complement strand
TATATATATATGTATATATATATGTGTGTGTGTGTGTATTAATGAGATTAAAAATTATGATAACACTAGTTTTAATCCTGTTTGTGAAGAGATGCAACCATGCATTTAGGTTTGTTGCCATTAAGTTTCCTATAATTGAATTTCTGTATATGTGCAGATATTTGAAACTGCAGTGTAACATCCATTATTTTAAAGAAAGTAAGAAAAATAGTCCTTTAAACTTTTGCTATAATACTTGAAATGTAAGATAGTAAATCAGGCCTATAATGTTGGTTATATTTACAGATGATAAAACTATAGAGAATGATATTAGGAGTGTTGCTTGGTCTGTCTATTGATAGCAGATAAAATTTTCTTAAAGCGATAGAATATTGACCTGGAATAGAATCTACGCCAATGATTGTGTTAACTGGAGAAAATAATACGGTAGTGAACATTGGTAGGAGGTAAAATAGAAAGAATAACAGTCGAATCCTTGCCCGATAGAAACTGGTATTAATTGAATTCCGGTTTGTGTCATTAGTCCTGAAGTTGGGTGAATTCTTTATATATATATATATATATATATATATATATATATATATATATATATATATATATATATATATATATATATATTATATATATATACTATATATATAATATATATATATGTATATATGTATATATATGTATATATATATATATATATATATATACTATATATATATAATATATATATATAATGTATATATATATATATATATATATATATATATATATATATATATATATACATCCATATATATATTCATCATCATCATCAGTTGTGTCTAGTTCACTACAAAACAAAGGACTCAAGGTGCAGTCTGAGCAAAGATCTGGCAGTAATTTTGGTCTTCTGGGAGAGTTTTTAAACGTTATAAATGCTGTCTAAGTGACAAATCTGGCCGTAATTTTAGTTTTTCTGGAAGCTTTTGAAACGTTATCAGGTATTATGTCTTTCCACTCGCGTCTTTTCTTAACTCGTCAGTCTATCGTCTTTTCTTCCTTCCTCTACTTCTTTTTCAATCTCAAGAGACCCATTCTTGTTATATGTCCTGTCAATGTCCATTTCTTTTTCTTAAATGTTAATGTCTCCTCTACTTCAGCTTGTTTTCGTCTCTATATTTAGTGTTATTCCCATCATTATTATTTTTCTCTTTGAGCTGTAACTAGCTTAAATTAAGGCTTTAGCAAGGCTCCAAGTTTCCGATGCATAAGTTATTACTAGTAGGACCATCTGAAATTCTTTTTCTTTTTTGAGAAAGTGGCATTTTACTTTTCATAATCTCATTTTGTTTACCAAAAGGGTCTCCATCGCATGCTTATCCTTTTAATTTCAGTCTCATGTCCCTAGGGAAACACTTATTGTCTGTCCTAATTATGTATATTCATTAACATTCGCTAGAGGTTCGTTCATAACCATTTTAGTTTTCTTTGCATTTTCATTAAACATCTTAGTTTTACTCATATTCATTTTCATTCCTACATTTCTGCATTCTCTATTCAAATCTTATCATCTTTTGCAATATCTCTCTTATGATCCACTAAATATGACTATGTCATCAGCAAATCTTAAGATGTCAAGGTATTTCCCATTAATGTTAATTTCTACATTTTCCCAGTCTTAATTCTTAAAAACTACTGCTATAATTACGCTGTAAATGGGTTCTCCTTGTCCAACTCCAAACAACAAATGCAGCCGTTTTCATTCCACTGTAGGACAAATGTCTCAGGCATGTCCTTTTATCAGGTCTGGGTTTTGCCAGATTTCATCACCACTCTATATACTGCAGATTGGTGGTAGTGGAAGAGTTTTGTCTGATTGTTCACATGAGATCAGCCTAGTATAGGCCTGCCCGGACAAATAGAGCTTTGGTGATCATGGCGATACATAAACTCTTTCACCACGAAGATATCCACTCACATATGGACACACACAAATATATATATATATATATATATATATATATATATATATATATATATATATATATATATGTATATATATATGTATGTATATGTGTATATATATATATATGTATGTATATGTGTATATATATACATATATATAATATATATATATATACATATATATATAATATATATATATATATATACATATATATATATATATATATATATATATATATATATATATATATATATATATATATAATGTATGTATTTATTTAAAATGGAGCGTTACTCTATGACTCTATGCTCCAGAAAGAAATGGTGCGTTTGTCAGCGGAAATTTCCCTGATAATAACGACATTAGATAAGCCAAGATCAGTAAAGGTCAAATGCAAAGATGAACGAAGTACATTTGTGAACGTATGCATAATTTTACACAAACACAAGTGCACATAGGACTGTTTCCATACACAATGATAAACAAAAAACTTTGCGTCGGCTGATAAAAACTAGAAACATGCTATCCGTCTCAGATCATAGAAAGAGAGAGAGAGAGAGGAGAGAGGAGAGGAGAGAGAGAGAGAGAGAGAGAGAGAGAGAGAGAGAGAGAGAGAGAGAGAGAGAGAGAGAGAATCACGGCATCTATAGTCAATTCTTTTTAACGAGGCAGAATTGCACCGACTCGCAGGGGTGCCCTTTTAGCAAGGAAAAGTCTCCTAATAGCTGATTGGTCGGACCAAAGTACTTCGGACCAATCAGCTGTTGGGAATTTTTTCCGAGCTAAAAGGGCACCCCTGCGAGTCGGTGCAATTCTTCTTCACTAAAAAGAATTGACTAGAGTTAAGAATATTTTTCACTTATATGAAATGGTTTCAAATATAGAGATTTTACTCCATAATTTACTTTATTAAGCCGATTCTTTGACACAGCCAGTGACTGAGAATGGGTCACTGGCCGGAGGGTTTTAGTTGCCAAGCTCCCAATTACATTCAAGGCCTCTTGCTGTGTGTTTACTTGGTAAAGGCTCGGATTAGCATTTGGATCTCTACAGTGGTTTATACCAAATGGGTGGATCAGTATGGGTGTACGTGGTGTCTGATGGCAGATAATATTCTGACTCGTATTCACTAAGTTCAACTTAAAAACGTCCTTTTCAACGCTGGTTGAAAATTGCATATGGTAGATTCTTGGGTATTTCAGCTTTTGTGTGAAATTTTGCTATTTTTTTTATCTTTTATTATGAAAATACAATTACATTTTCTTAACATACAATTTTTTTCCTTTTATAAAGAAAGATTTCCTTAAATTATATTTTACATTTTTGTATATACATTATAACATCTAATATATGATTAGTACTGCTGTGGATTTCAGATATGATTATACTATTCTCTCTCTCTCTCTCTCTCTCTCTCTCTCTCTCTCTCTCTCTCTCTCTCTCTCTCTCTCTCTCTCTGTGTATGAATTAAAATTGAACCCAATACGTATCGCTGTTGAAATAGAAAAAAGTTCAAGGTGTGAGTGACACCTCGCGGTGGATATTGGATGTGATTCGTGAGCAGAGTCCTGTTTCTGGGATATCTGGACTTTCCCCCCCCCTCCCCCCTCCCCCTAGCGCTTCTTCCCCAACCTCTTTTCCCCAACGTTAGTCCTCAGATGCCTCCTCGTTCTTCCTCCCCCTACCCCCCTCCCCCTTGCTCTTCTCTTAGGCTATCGTGTTACGACTTTTGAATAAAGGAAAGTACCCTATAAAGGAGGAGGAAGTCAACCGGATTTTTCTCTTGTTCAGAAAGCAGAACTTGATTTCTTCTGAAGGGAAATTACTTTCAATATAGTTTTTGCCTTTCTGAAATTGGATGTCATAATGTAGACAACCGCTTTAGTGTTTTTGTTGGCTTGAAGACAAAAAGTTATATCCTAAAAAAGTTACATTTGCAGTGAAAGAAAAAACCCTGTTGCAACCTGTAAGTCTGTGCAACTCCATGATATGAAATGGGGGTTATTTGCAAATTTGCAATGCAAATTGGTTGGATTTAATATTTGTTACTCAACCTATATAGAATAAGTTGATTTTATTAGTTTCTCGGAATTAATTTGAATATAATTTGCCGAAATGATCACAGCTTAATTGGTTTTGACAGGTTTTATAAACCCCGACTTTGATATGATATATCGAGAGGCTTATATATTGAATCGTTTTGGAAGTTGCAACACTACAAATGATGTCGAATGTAGTTTTGTATCAGAGCTGTTGTTGCTCTGTTTGGAAGATTTTGAGTCTACAGATTTCTTAAGCTTTTAGATGCTAACTCATCTTTAGAAAGAAATTTTTTTTTATTAGTCATGGTTTTTCTCCTATTGTTGGTGTAGAAGTTTTTATATGCTTTTAATTTTTTGGCCTTTGTTGCAATGAATCATTTTATGTTGTTGCTAAAAATATGTAAATTATATTTATAATTTATATGTAGCAATGAACATTTTCCATTATTTTCCCAAGGAAATGACAGATATGATTTTTTTTTTCTCAGTGAACATTTTGCAATATTTCCCCCAAGGATGTTTCGTAGTTTCATTTCCTATCGATTCTATATCTAATATTCCTCATTGACCCTCGGTAGAGCAAAGAAAAACTTATGAAAATCTAAGAAAATAAAGCGACTTTGTTCCCCCCGTTCAAGTTTTTGCCTCAAACACGTGTAGCCACCCGCCGCCATTTGTCTCCTGCTGAGGTCTGCCAGTGCCGCCGTTCCTTGTCCTACCCCCCTCTCCTCTCCTTTCCCCCTCCCCCCTCCTTTCCCCTTCCTCAACAGAGGGAGAATGAGAGAAGGGGAAAGGAGGGAGGAGGCAACACTCCCCCCCCCTTATCCCCCAAAACCGTTTAAAACTTGGGTGGGTGGAGGCCACCGAAGGGCATGATTTAAGAGTTCCCCTTCCCCAAGTTCGTCCTGTGAAGTAGTTTGACAAGTGCTAACCAAGCATTTGTATTAGATGGTAGTTAGTCATAGTGAGAGGACTTCCTAGTGGTCGGTGAACGATATTCTCTCTCTCTCTCTCTCTCTCTC
>NC_090762.1:3997461-4062461 GCF_036898095.1 Palaemon carinicauda | reverse complement strand
TTTGCAAGATATTACTATATCCTGACTTTTGGATTGTGGACTCTTAAATTGATATTCGTTGTACGGCCTTCATTTTTCTAAAACTCTACACAATTAAATTGATGCTCGAAATCTGGAGATTGACGTGGACATCTTCTAAACTTGTGTGTAACCTCTGATAATATTTTGACAGTTATCATTGTATGTTCTCGCACGGGCTCTCACTTTTCTTTTCATTTGATTTACTAGCTGTGAATGTTTTTGACATTTAAAAATAAAAAGCAAATTACTTTCATTAATGGTGTAGGACACTTGTTCGTTTTCCTTATTGCTCCTCGTAAATTTGCATTATACTGTACATAAGCTGTTGTATGGTCGTAGTTCTATTTTGAGTTGTAATATGTATCCTAGATTTGTTGAATTTTTAAGAATTGGGAACTATCAATAGACGTTAAAATTTTTATTGTGATTGAAAAGAAATTTTGATACTGAATAGTAATTTTAGATGAGAAATCTGAATTGAAAACTTCTTTTAATTAGTTTTGATTAAAGGAATTCAAAACCGATTGGGAAATGAATAGGAATTGAATGGTTATGAAAATAAGAATTATTCAGAATTAAGTATTTTTCTTAAGTAATGGGAGCAATTTATAAGATTATTAAATGGAGTTAAGAAATAAAACAACTCTCCAAAAAATTAGGTTATCATACATATTTGAAAGAGAAGAAATGAAAAGAATAATTGAATAAAACCAAGATGAAACAAGAAAGGTAAAGTGGAGATAAGAATTTAATTTGGAATAAACGATGAATGGAAACAGAAAGTGGATAGAAACATGGCATTGATATTGCGCAAGCCTAACGGAGGGAGACCGTCTTATCTATGCCATATCGGAGCCCAGTTTGGGATTCGAAGACTACAGGATGGGTCCTTATCACGTGCTCTCGCATACCCACCTGCCTTCCAAATTGAGCAAGCTCTCTCTCTCTCTCTCTCTCTCTCTCTCTCTCTCTCTCTCTCTCTCTCTCTCTCTTTAACGCCAGTTGCCTATCTTGAGCTTTTAATTCGATATTTCTCCATTCATCATCTCATACTTCATGATTCATATTCCTTAGCCATGTAGGCCTTGGACTTATAACTCTTCTTGTGCCTTGTGGAGCCCATTTAAAAGTTTCAACTAATTTCTCTTATAGTTCAATTTCTAATCCTGTCCTGCTATTTAACTCTCAATATTCTTCTGAGGGCTTTGTTCTCAAATCTACAAAATCTTTTGGAAATTGTTTCATTGTCATACCACGACTCGTGTCCATACAGTAACACCAATGTCTCTAAACTGATGTATAGCCTGATTTTTATATGGAATTTCAGGCGATTTGATTTCCAAATTTTACTTAACCTAGCCATTGTCTGATTTGCTTTTTTTCTGTCTTTCATTAAACTCAAATTCTAAAGATCCTGTATTAGAAATCATACTTCCTAAATATTTAAATGATTCTACCTCATTAATCCTTTTTCCTTCCAATCGTATTTCATCTTCCATTGCATATTCCATTCTCATCATTTGTCTTTCTTCATGCATTTTGGTAAGCAAGTATAGCAAATCCTGTGGTGTTCTTCTAATAAGGACAGTGTCATCAGCATACTTTAGGTCAACTAATTCCTTGTTACTAACCCAGTCCAATCCTTCACCATCCCCAACTGTTCTATGCATTACAAAATCCATGAGGAGGATAAACAACATAGGTGACAACACATTCCCATGGGGTACTCTGCTATTCACTGGAAACTCATTTGATAGGACTCCACTAACGTCAGCTTGCCACTTGCTATGCTCATGAATAGACTTAATCAAATTTACATATTGAAGAGGAATTCCTTGATAACGCAATACTCTCCACAAAATAGGTCGGTGCACACTATCAAAGGCTTTTTCATAGTCCACAAATGCCATCAAAGGTGGATTTCTATATTCTACGCATTGGTGTACAAGTCTTAAAATGAAAATTTGGTCTTCACAACTTCCACCTTTTCTGAATCCTGCTTGTTTATCTTGTCTTTTCATCAGTCTTTCTCTCTAGTGTCTTTAAAATAAGCTTTCTATATATTTTTATGACAACTGACGTAAGTGTGATGCCTTTAATTATTGCAATCAGTCAGGTCTCCTTTTGTTTGCCATTTTCACCAATGAAAATATATATTTATATATCAGTACATAATGTATCAGGTATTGATTTAATGTAGAGTATACTATAGTATTGCTAGTTGGGCCATTCGAAGTCTTAAACTACTGACTTGTGTCTTCTTTCTTGATTGGTTAGTCAACATGTAATTTACTCATGGTAGATGTATATGGATTGACTCACGAAAAATAGCAGGTTAAAGTAAAATCTCTCATATTTTTTATGAAGATTACAAAAAGTAATATCGTTATGTATTTTCCAGGTATGTTGAAGAGCATGTCCAAAGAACGGGTGTGGCCATTGAAACTCAGGGCTTCAGTTTCGTCACCAGTGGCCGAAAGCGAGAATCTCTTACCGTAAGTTGTTGACACATGTTGGTGGAAGTATGTGGGGGAATATAAGTAATTAGAATTGCTGTTTCAATCCTACTGTCAGCATTGCTTCAGGAAGTCATAGGTAGGCTGCAGTTATCTTGTCTGATTGGCATGAAATTGTGTCATCCAGGAGACACAGTATTGCACCACTTGCATTTCCTAGTTTAACCCTTAAGTACATGATTGTTAACCCGTCAATGAATAATTGTGTTATGTTTACCCGTGTATGAATAAGCGTGTTATGTTTGTGCTGTCTTAGCTATTCGTTGAGTAAATGTTTTTCTTTGGTTTCCACATTTAACACCTCTACCAATGGTATATTTTGTGTTGGGCCTCTTGTAAGTTCTGACATGTTATCAAATGTAAATTCTGTAATGGTGAAGGGTACCCAGTTATTTGCTTCTTTGAAATGCTGTATGCCATTTGACTGATTACTGTTTTAGTTTCCAGTTTTTATTCCATGTTAAATTTATCTTGATGTGCGTAGAATTTTTACCTGTTTGTTATGTGATTGTTTATGAGTGTATAATTATGGAGAAAACTGAATAGATTATGAATCTGCAGAGAAGAATGCATAATTTAAAAAATGCGAAAAAGGAAAACAATTACCGAAATGGTTTCTAACAACAACAAATTGTCAAATCTTCATTGATATTACCAAGCTTATGTAACATAAAGTAATGTATTTTGGGGTTGGAATTGAGAGAACGGAACAGAAAAAAACTAGCAATAGCCCATTTATAGAAGATCGTACATATGAACATCCTGTTAATGAACAGAGTGCAATTTCATGATGAAGTACTGTAAGAATTGTCGTTGATTTATACTCAATATATTTTGCTTACAAAGCAAGTGAAGGATATTTCAATAAGGGCTAAAATTTTGAGGTAGAGCACACAGAGAAAGTTACATTTTTTATGAAGAAGTAACTGATATGTGTAGTTGGTTGAAATAATTGTGAATTGTGTAGATATTGAAAGTTGGAGAAGAGTTGTCAGAGGGGATAGAGAGGTATTGAAGTAACATGTAATTTAATTGGAAAGTTCACAAGACACTGGAGATAGTGCAAAGATAAATGAGGATTTGGGGAAAATATGAATTCAGGCAGACTGTGCTTCAGGTGAATGAGAGTAGACAGAACTAGTCTGGCATACAGCATAGTAAAGAGAAATCTAGCCTGATGTATGGCAAAGGTGCTTAGTTGGGCAATTGATTACTATTTTGCTTATTGAAAGGCACAAAACATAGTTGAAAATATTTTGAATTATGAAATATAAATGGTGACAAAAACTCAAGAGACTGGTGTTGATGTATGCTGTATTGTATACTTAGATAACGTAATTTTCTTATTCAAAATTCAAACTAGCACCATCTGCAAATTATATCCATATTGATGGTATTGTAGACTTGTATAGTTGGTGTATTAGATCTTTAGTTGCAGTGTGGATAATATGCAAACATGTACAAGAAATAACTTAAATTTAAGTCATTCCAATTCCTGGTATGCTCACTTGCAGTTTTTTGACCCGCAGACTTGTCCTCCAAGAACTCGAAGTACAATAGTAGTGCAAAAATCAGTATCATATAAAGGGTAACTCTGTCACAAGCATTTGCTTTTCTGTTAAGCATGAGTAATTGAATATGCAACACAGTCAAAGGATAAAAAGTTGTTTTGCTTAGTTTGTCTACAGCTGCAATCTTTTGATGTTAACCCTTTTACCCCCAAAGGACGTACTGGTACGTTTCACAAAAGCCATCCCTTTACCCCCATGGACGTACTGGTACGTCCTTGCAAAAAAATGCTATAAACTTTTTTTTTCATATTTTTGATAATTTTTTGAAAAAAATTAGGCATTTTCCAAGAGAATGAGACCAACCTGACCTCTCTATGACAAAAATTAAGGCTGGTAGAGCAATTTAAAAAAAATATACGGGGGGTTAAGGGTTGGAAATTTCCAAATAGCCTGGGGGTTAAAGGGTTAATGTCTCCGTTAATTATTATTCTGTGCTTTGAAAAAGCTGGTTGTTGTAGCATTTTTTAGAAGCTGAAGTGCACTTTTTATCTTTTGAAATGCTACTTTTACCCTAAATTTTCTCAACTACTTATTTTAGTAAGCTATAAAGCACTTATGATTTATTGATAACCCACTCACTGTGTCCATGTGGATTTATATTACAAATTTTGTGAACCATCCCAATCTTCTAAGTTTAATTTCTGTTTTATATAACTTGAGGTCACCTTCATTTTAGATTTATATCTTATAAGATCTTGAATGAATGATAACTCGAGCTCTGCAAGCAGTAGACTAGTGCAAATGGAGAAATTACGAATTGTAAAATTTTTGAAAGAATTGTCTTCTAAGGGTTTGATAAAAAGTACGGCACTATAACCACAGGTTAACATTAGATACTCTGCAATGTAAACCCTGTTATGTTTTTTTTTTATTACGGATACCTTGCACCTGCCAAAGTATGTGCCTACTGTACAGTTTTTGACTTTTTTTTTTTTTTTTTGCCAAACAGATTTTTGTTTTTAATCTGCATTGGGAACTCATTTCATGGCGGTTAAGTGAGCACTTCTGTAAATTAGATCCAGGCAAATTGCATGTCTAGTGTAACTCGCTCTTTCTGGTTCTGCAAATAGAATATTCGAGTTTTACTTGTACAGGATATAGCTTACAATGTACAGTTGAACACAGGAATTCCTTGTATGTCTCACTCTGAGGAAGTGCTCTCTGTCACACCCTTATTGAGCGGAGAGTTCCTGCATTGAGCTCCTCTGACCATGGACGCATGTTCTCCCTTCACTATGTTTGGCTACTCACCACACAGGGAGGGTGTAACAGGGTGTACTTCATTAAAGCCAGAAATTCCTGTGTCCATTCATACCTCATTTGGCATATAGATGGTACTAAAAGATATTTACACCACCTTTTAGGTCTCTGATACTTTGCCTTCTCCCTTTTATTTTTTATGGATTACTTTTGTTCTCATCACTGTCTAACTTATGTTGGTGATCTTTCTTTCTGTATATAAAGTTAAATTTATACAGTATTAGTTTTTTCTGCAGCATTTGATGTTTTTTCCTCCAGGTAAGCTTTAGTACCTATCCTGTAATTTGGCATTTTTTACCCATCAGATAGTACCTTATGATGAACACAACTAAACATCAATGTTTTCGTCTTACCTGGCATATGTAATGGTAGTTACGCACTTATTTTTTTCTTTAGAATTTTTCTGTTTCCTTTGTTGAGCAGCAATATATTGAATGTTTTCAAACTGTTGTAATGTGAAATTTTGCTAGTTGCCAGCCAGTTTTGTGTGTACAGTAGATGCTTTCTTTTGCTTTCATGTTTTGTAAGTACAGTACTGTATAAGTTTTTACCAAGAAAATGCATTTTACATTACATTGTATTTATGATATAGAGATTCAGACATTCCCCAATTGTGAACTTTTTTTTTTCTCTCTCAAAACCCATGATAGCAACCATTCAGATTGTGAAAATCTGAGACGAGTTGTAATTTTAGAAAGGTGTGGGTCAGTTATTGATTTGTTTTTCTTGTAGATACAAATTATTCAAAAGTTTTATTTTGTTTTATAAATAATTCTACCCTTTTATATACATTTCATCTTTTGTAACTATATTCCAGACTGTAAAAGTCTATTGCCATCATCTTAAAGATAAAATGTTGATAAGAGAGGATCAATATTTATTTGAATTAATGCATAGTACTGACTAACCCAGGGATTCCAGTGATAGGCCATTAGACTAAACCTTCATAACTGTAAAGGAGGTTAGTGCTGTTGTTGCACCTCATGTGGTACACTGGAGGAGTTATTAAATGTTTTTTGCTGTCTTGATTTGCCCTGGAGCTGCTTTTTCTATCTATGTGTTGTCATTTTCTTGTCATAAATCAAATAGAAATGTTTGTGCTGTGGGATTTTAAAGAACTTTTATCCTGTAATTTTGTTTGCCGTTTCTGAAATACTGATACATGTAGGCTCTCCGATGATAAATGTTTCTCTAGTTTTGCATAATGAATGAGAAGCCAAATTAGCGAAAAGTATGAATGTTATCTGGAATTCAATTAGGTACAACATGTAACACTTAATATTCACGAATCATCGACAAACTTCTGATTTGTCTCTTAGGAATGAATGTGTTGTTACCTTCACATAATAAAAGCAAAGGAAATTTTATTGGATCTTGAATATTATGAATGGGTTACCTGCCTGTAAGTTTGTGCTATTTTTTCTTGTTGTAATAGCTTCAGTTTCTTTGGCAGTAGTTGCATGGAGACACAGGTGTCATTTCAAATGTACAGTACTTTTGAATACTGTAAGTGTTCAGATAAAATAAAAATACAAATGTAATTGCATGTATTCCCATAGCAAGGGATGTTTTAAGTGGGTTGCTGTTATATTTCTGCCACACAAGTTAGAATGAAGGAATGATTTTATATTGGCTTTTGTACAGTTCAGTTTATCATATTAATATGCACACTTCTCATTAGATAGAATTATTTTTTTTCACATCAAACCTTTTACTTTACAATGATAGCCTAATTCTGTAATTGTGAAAAAGTTTATTTTGAAACTTTCCGGGACATTAAGGATAAAAAAAATGGGTTACATCTAAATTGTACTTAAAATATTGTGTGGTAGGATATGTTTTCTTCTGAGAAATTTCTTTATTTGTCAAGTAAAATTATTGCACAGGATACTTTGTACAATGATATACTGTATCAAATTACTTAATTGCATCATCTATTTACAGGGTAATGCCACGCTTCATCTTTACCCACATTTTAAGCCACTGCAGGAAATTGATGGTAAGTTCTATTTCTTGTTTGTGCACAGTATTTATATCTTATTTATATTTGTATTAATGCCAAGGTAAGCATACTTACATCTAGTATTCATGGATGGTAGTGTTTTAAATGTATGTGGATATTAAACTATACTTTTTACCACCTTGGGTGGTTTTTAAGATACGGTACTCTGCAGGCATGCTTATCAGTATCTCGTACTGTCATTATTATTATTAAGTGTTACAAATTCATATCGCTTTCAGAGAAGAGCTGTAGGCTTTCTCTTGAGATGAAAATTCACATTTTGTTCTTGAATCCTCTGCAAGATGTTTTTTCATAACACCTTGTACAATGTAGGCATTAATTACAAGTCTGTTCAGTTTCCTTTAATGCCCTACTGTATATCTGTTCCTGCTTCCATTTTGCTGTCAAATATCTTGGCTCTAACTCAGTGTAATCTAACTTTTAAGTTTTTAATTCAAGAATCTTGGTCACTGAAGACACTAAGAATTGATAAATTTATTATGAAACTGGAGCATAGGTAGGGGTCTTTATTTCCGACTGCCATTTTTTTTTTTTTTGATGATGGAATGTTTACTGTTTGAAATAAATCAGATAATCATTGCCTATTGTGAGGCCAAACAGGGTAACAGGAAAGCTCGTGTAATAGTTAGGACTTAGTGGTAAATTATGGGTATTTAAATGTCTGCAATGTCCCTTAGCTGCACCCACCTTTTGGCCTGCAACACTAATTTACCATACATTATAGGGCAACTGCAGGGTTTTCCTCAGTTGCACATCGACACTAAATGTCCTAAGCATTCCGAATCAAAACCATTCCAATTTTTTGGGTAAAATGTCATATATAAATTGCTGAGGCTTTAACTATAGTCTGTTGTCAAGGTCCTTTCAGACAGTTGTGTAGCCATTTCTTGAAATCAAAATTCTGACTACGATTAGGTTTTTAATTTTGTTTTCGCTGCTCATACTAAAGTGATGGCCATTCATTTGTAATGTACTTGTATTAAACCGAGCTGAGTTCCAGTTATACTGACCTACTAAACTTCTTTTTTCCAAGTTTATTCCAACTGAAGTGCTAGTGCTATTATTCATACATAGATAAGAAGGGTACAGCAATTGTTCAGTGAAACAATAATTAGTTTTGGAGACTAAATAAAAAGTAATTCACAACGTTCAAGTTGAAAAGAAAGAAAAAAGAACAAGTTAATATAAATTAGTATTTACTATTCCTTACAACTTGAAATATTGTTGTTCGGTGATGGTATATAAAGTTTATCTCTGTCTCTGCTATCAATGGTCCCTTCCTGTCTGTCAAACATGGGTGCACGTGTGCGGAAACCACAGCTGTGTATTCTCTCTCTCTCTCTCTCTCTTTTAGGTAATGATTTTTATAAGTTGTTTTAATAAGCAATTTTTGTTATGTATATACTGTTACTTTTATACTAACCTTTTTGGTCATGGCAAATATTAGAAACAGGTGAGGTGACAGCTATTTGAAGTTTATGAACAATTTCATTAGTATAATAAAATTTTTCTCTTTTTGGAAAACTAGTCAGATTCAGTTAACTGTTAAAAACTACAGCATGTAGAAAAACTGAAGGTAAAAATGCACTTATTTATGGGCAGATGTCTTTTCCTCATCAGTACATTAGGGTTTGAACTGATAAGATTTATTAACTATAACCGTACAGTGTACTAGTGTGGTTTTTATGTAGAAACTGAATGAACTGTTGAGAGCATGCCTTTTTGTGTGTGTGTGTGTGTGTGTGAGTGAGAGAGTTTACATAACCAAAGTTTTCTATTGGCATTTGTGACTAGAAAAGAAAATACTGTATTCCCATACCATAATTAATATTTCCAAACTGTTCTTCACTTCTGATTTTACTTATCAACTTCACTCTGTATTTTACATATCAACTTAAATGGTGCACTGCTAAGTAATTATTGATATTATGTACTGCATAAGTCCAAAGATACAAGTTTTCCAGAAAACCACAAAAATTATATAACTGTGATGACAATACTGTGTGTACTATACAATAAATCCAATGTATTGATAATTAGAAGTGGTATGCAGTTGTTATTTGGACCGGTTTTGTGTACAAGCATTTTTGTTTTAATTGGTATCAAATTTTTTCTGCATAATGATTGTTTATTTATGACATAAACACATTAAGTTCATTTTACTTTGGAAATAACAATAATGATGCATGGGCGTGGCAATTTGAATTTAAAAATGGAGAGAAGGGGCATTTCTATGTTGTTGGTAGTCTGGTATCTTTAGGGATAATATTTGATTACCTTATTGGGAGTTATATTCTATGCTCTTGAATTTTCGGTTATATTTATTTCTTGAGAAATTCTGTTAAAAATTTTTTTAAAAAAATCAATTCCTTTCCTGTTTGAATAAGTGATAAGAAAATTTCATTGTTGTTTGAATAAGTGACAAGAAAATTTCATTGTTGTTTGAATAAGTGACAAGAAAATTTTATTGTTCAGTGTTTTTAAAAGCTATGGCAGTTGATTTTCGTATAACATTTTTCTTCATTGCTTGTCATACTTTTCTCAGAAAAGAAAAATCAATCACATGTTATTTTCAGTTTGTCCAACTCCCAATATTGTCTACTATCTGTGTAAAGTGATATGCTTTGGGTAGGTGATAGGTGGCGTTGTGTGACGTCATTGGGAGTGTATAAGTAGTGGGTCCTTGCTTATTCCACTGTCAGTACAGTCACACCCACGGTCATAGGAAGAGGATAAGCTTCCTAATGGTGGCTCTTAGGTGCAAACCGTTTGTTCAGATGCGCAGTACTTCTGTATATTTGCTAGGTTATCATCATGATAGGACAACGGTCGTCATGTCAGAAGTAATTACATTTTATTTTATTTCAGTATTATGTTATTCTTGCTGTAATAATAGATTGTGTGTATTTGCCAAGAAGATAAAATGTCAGAAGTTGATAATCTGAAGTTTGTTGTGTTGAGAATGTCTCTTCTTTGGGCTTCTAGCGAGATTAAATAGCGAGCTGCCCAATGAAGGGCTGTTCTCGGCACAGTAAGTCATCGGTGTTTCTGGAAATGTCAACTTTATACTTCGTTTCTTACCAGTGTTTTTTTTGTTGAGTATTTATATGATATTCATCATGTTTGTATGTCACTGCCATATTTGTATTAATTAGTATGCTTTACTTACAAGAGATGCTTTTTGTTGTTATCCAGTTGCAGTGTGCTATTTTTTTGAATAAGAAATTGGCCACGTATGCAGGATTAGATTATTTTCAATACATATTCTTATATTCACATCTGAGCCAGAACTCATTGTATTTTTCTTATTTGTTAAAGACCATTCATTATATTTCTATACTTAAATTAATGGGAAGAAGTGAATTTAAAGGTGCAAAATATATTTAAAGAAAGGAGCTTGAAAGGAGCTTTTGGGAAGTATTTTACATTTTAATAGGTTCATGTGTTTTTAAAGAGAGCATAATGTGAAATTTTTAATAAATCTGCAGTTTTTCATAGACACTTTTTTGGAAATTATTTGTTTTATTATTGACTTGGGAAAGCATTTCACTTATCAGAGTTGGGTTATGTTGTCTATGTATTGTAGTTATGAAATTTATGTATTGGGGCTTCATGTAGGGTTGCTGCTAGAGGTTTTAGGTATTGATTGTTATTTTAGTTCTAAAGATTCCTTCAATGTATGTTTCATATTGTAGAATATCTTGATGCTTTTATGAACTATGGTATGAAAAATCCAGATGTGTTGATTTATATCTTGTGGAAATAGCATGCCTAAACATATTTGTTTTAATAAAGATTTTGTTTTATTCATCTAGTCATATAAATATTAAAATCGGAATGTTAGCAATTCATGTTTCACCATTGGAACTTGGTGCTGAACACACTTGAAAGGATGAGATTGATTCAAGATTTTTTTTTATGCAAGCAATCTTACCTAGTTAGAATTTTCAAATAGCTCCTCATTAATAACGCTTAGTATATACTTAAAGAACATACTCTTGGAGTATTAGTTCACATTGGTTGTTTCTTTGAATATTTAGTGACCCAAGTCAGGTTCCAAAGAAATAGAAATTCAATTAAGTAGTCACCAAAAACAATCATCGTCAAAAATTGGTACAAGTGGAGACCTCTGTAATTTAGAATTCAGGCAGAAAATGCATGGCGGAAAAAATGAGAGAAATCTTACAGAAAATAACTGATGATTATTTTGCCTAGCAAAAAAACAGGCATTAGAATGCTGTTATGCTTCTGTGAAGCAAAAAAATTTACCTGAAGGTAGCAAGACAAAACCTCATAAATAATATTACAAGTACTGTAATTAAATTATTAAAACATAAAAAATTACCAGTTTAATAAGATTAACGCTAATAAGAAGTTCATTATTCGTAAAGTATATTCTATTAAAGGAAAATATGTACATTAATTTACATGACTGGAAAATTGCATTTTTGAAGACATGCACTCTAGTCTTTTTTTTTTATAAACAATTTGTAGTAAAATATGTTATGTATTCAGCACTTAGTTATTTGCTGCTGTAATTGAAATTAATATTTTGTAGATAGAATGATAATTGAATTCAGGGTTAAACTAATTTTTGCATTTGTTGGTCTACTTATTAGGGTAAACAAGGACATTAGCAATTAAATGTACTGTACTGTGTTTTTGCATAAGGAACTTTACATTAGGGTTTGTATCTTCAGCTAACAGCCTGTCTGAGTTACCTAATAATGTATTTCAGTCATTCAGTTTAAGGATTTTCTTATATATATATATATATATATATATATATATATATATATATATATATATATATATATATATATATATTAAATTCCAATTGGTACACACCTTTGTTTTAATAATAATACCTGTCTATTCATACTAGAACCCAATGTATTTGTTGTTTAATGGTCATGTGAGTCCTGAACTAGGAAATTTAAAAATATATATGTCTCAACAGGTGTTGTGGATTACTTGACGACAGAGATTAGCACTTCTAAACAAAAAAAGTTCAGTCTCGTCACGTTTATTGATACACCTGGCCTTGTGGATGGCGATATGAAATATCCCTTTGATGTCAATCACTCCATGCTTTGGCTAGGTGAGTAGAGACTATTTTTTTAAAAGGTAAATTTGTATGCAGTGGCAACTTTTATTTAATTCTATAAGATGTCATGTAGTACTGTCATGGTCAGTTAACAATGGTAATAAATGTAGTTTTTTTTTTATAATTGTAATAAACTTACCCTTATGTAATTTTTGTTTAAGGGTTTTTTTTTTTTTTTTCTCGGCTGTCATAATTTGTGTTGGGTGATCTGGTTTCAGCAATTAAAAAATTTTTGTTATAAAATGATTGTTATTTTGCAAGTTTTTATCCATTTAATTTTTTTCAGGTGATTTATGCGACTTGATTTTTGTCTTCTTCGATCCTATTGGTCAAGCGTTATGCAAAAGAACACTCAATATTGTAGAACAGTTGAATGAGACCCACTCAGACCGCATGCGTTTCTATCTTTCCAAAGCTGATGAAGCTGGCCATGAAAGCGACAGACAAAGGTGATTAAAGTTTTGAAAAGTTTTTTACAAACAACCACTTTGTATTATTTAAGCAAGGCAATTTATGAAATTTATAAAAAAAAAAAAAAAAAAAAAAAGCTAAGCACTTGCAATTTTCAGTCATTGCACTCAGGGTAAATTGGAATTTTTTATGTAAAGTATTAAAGTATCAAATTTAAGCCCAGCTAAAATCCAATAACTAAAACTTATTTTAAAATAAAAATAGCTCATCCATAGCCTCAAGTGGTTTATGGGATACATTCTCCTTGATTCTATTTTAGAAGCTTTTTTGTTACAGTAAATATAAAGCAGAGTACTGTACATTGGAAATTGAATACCAGAAACAGAATTGTATTTTTCCAGGGCTGTCTCCACACAATATCAATTTAGGAAAACCTATTACTTAGTGACATAGGGTACTTTACTGGAGAGACATTTGTTCAATATTGAGAATGTCGATCTTTGAGCATTTGTTTTCTCAAACGTGCAAATTCACTATCATACCCTGTAGGTTTAGTTTAGTAGGATGGTGTTTCGGTTAACGAATCATATACCTTCCCTGTGATACTGATTTGGAAAAGTGTTTAACACACTGCTGTTGCGTCTATTTGTTACCGTTTATGCCGAACTGAAGAACTTTATGGTAATAATTCTTATTGATACCCCGACATCAAATTTTACTCCTAATTTACCCTATTTTTACCTTGTTAATGATATTAAGAATTACTTGAACTACCAACCAAAAAACTACTGTATATAATTGCGCAATTTAACTCACTAATTTTGATGACAAATTTTGAAGCTAAATTCTAGGGGGTTGTATTATACACAAGATATAAGATTAGTATGTGCACCCTTTTAACAGTGTTAAAAAAATACAGCTATATTTGAAATAAACTGGATTTTCATTGAACTGGTGTTTCACTTAGACATATCCAATAAGAATGCGAGCAATATTTACATTTTAGTATCGTATTAATAATGAAAAACAGCAAATTGTAAACTTTTCCATTGTTTACATTTACAAGTTGATCGACAGTCATTTATGCTTTCTAAATCATCTGATTAAGGCAAACTATCGAAGGATTTTCTTATTTCCTAAAATAAGAAATTATTACTTGATCTATCATTTTCCAATTAGCATACTAATTCAAAGTTTTATTTGAAACACTTCCGACCATATTTCATTTATTGTAGAGTTGAATCGCATATAGAAGTTAACCGGAGTTTCATTCATGTTGCCGATGCACGATAATTTATAGTTTTTAGATGTGGTGCTTTATTGTTAAGCTTAAGTTATTTATATCATGTCATAACAAACTAAATTCTCATTTACATTTAATTACGCGACTTGCACATTCATAGGTTCGCACTAATTTCAATTTTGTTTTCTCGCCTTCATTTACAGTTTGTTAGTTTATATTTAACAGTAGATTTTCTTTATTTTTCTCTATTGTGATTAAGGCTTATCATGTAAAAATGTCAGTCTTATGTTACTTTGTTTACTATCGTACGATGATTGAAATTGTTCATGACAAAACAGCTGATTTTTTTGTTTGGTCGTTATTGTGGGTGTATGCGTTTAAGCAATGATTAAAACGTTACTAATGATAAAAGTATCATTATCTTTTAATTTTCTAACTCATTGAAGTAGATGGGATAAATAAATGTTAAATCAATAATAAAAACTAAACATAATGAGCCATTACCTTATTTTATTTACCTACTCACTGATGGAGCCAGCAATACAGTATATGAATGTCTTGACCAACCAGGGTGGGGTATAGCAGTTATTTATGGTGCGCTAAAGGTATTTGGTAGCTTTCTAAGTATGTGCGATAGTAGAAAAACGCTATAGCAGAGTTTTTAGTGAATGTAACAGTTGTTATTACAAGCAATACTGCAACCATATTTGGAAAAGAATACTAAAAGCCCTAAGGTCTTCATAATGATAGCAGCCCAATACATAAAAAGAAACTATATTAAAGAATTGAATGTAAGAGAAATAAAAGATGATAATAACAATGTGCACGAACATTTTTGTGGATATCCATGGCTAGAAATGTAAATATCCACAGAATACTGGCTATAGAGTACTGTACTTTACTTATGTTCCTCAAAGCCTCTCATGTAAATTGGCAACATATTAATAATTGACAGCTAAAATGAACTAAAGATAAAATATAATTTTAATAATAGAGTATTGTAGTGGAAGGACTATTTGCATGTAACAGTAGTTGGGTTATTTTCACATATTATTTACCAATGGCTAAACCAAGTCCTACAGGAAAAAATTTCCAGAAAAGTCTACTTTAGCACCCTTTAACAATTTAAAAGAACTCAAAAACCCTAGACTGTAGAAGGCCATTGGATAGAGCTTGTACCATTATCCAAGACTATAAAACAGAGTTGATTAAGGTGGTTTTTTGTGTGATAAATGTTTGCATTCAAAAAAATATATTTTATGGTAAATGTTTGCATATTTTAATATTTTGTGATATATTTTTTATTTTATGGTCAAGTCATCCTTTACAATTTTCAGGGTGATGATGCAGATTGTTCAAGAGCTGTGTAAGCGTCCAGGACTCAACAAAACTGGCTTTGATATGCCAACGATCTACATACCAAATCCAAATAAAGTATGGTTCAATAATGCAGCATTTATTTTCTGCTAGGTCTTGTTAGTAATAGGAATTTGCTCAAACTTTTGAAATAAAATCATTTTAATTTTAACTTAATTTTCTTGTATGAAGGGAAGAATTTTGAGCCGTCTAATTGAAATGCATTAATCACTAAATTTTAATTTGCAAATCAGTATATTGAGAGGGAGAGGAAATTACTAATTAGATGAATGTAAATCAGTGTACTATATATTAGTGAATTTTTATCCTCTCTTTTAGAGAATCTAGTAACATTACTACTATTACAGTACAGTATTGCTAGTCAATTACTCTTATTAACACCTTGCTCCACTTACAGTCCACAAGATGTGTGAACCAAATTGAAGATGTTTGTAAAGACATCGAGAAGACTATCAATCAGACTATACAGAACACATTAAATCAGCTAGAGAAGGATTGTGAGCAGATTTCAAAACTAGTTGATAGTGCTATCAAAGCCGATGACCAGGCTCGATCTTACAACTTCCGTGCTAAGGTATAGTAAAATCAATACTTTTGAAGGTGTTCTAAATCTGTGGAACTTATTTTTATGTCAACTTAAAAAAGGAATTATTTTCATTTATTCCTTTACTTGTCTGTTTTTTTTATGCATTGGCATATAAAGTTAATTGAAAATAATTGTTGTTTGTAAGTTATGACAGCTATTTGGGATGAGATATATGTAAAGTATTTTAACCAGAACAGAGATTCATTTCTATTCTTGATAAATGACCTAAATGAATTGGTAATTGATGCAAGGAAATGACAAAAAGTTTAGATGGAGTCAGATAGATGATGCCAAGAATCTTTAGTAGACCATTCCAAGAACAGTAAACATCTTTTCTCTTAGTATATCAAATATTATTATTAATATTCTAACCAAACTGCCAGGTTGAAATAAACTCTGGTAAGGCTATTAGTAATGTTTACAAGATGATTATTATTAATGTGTCTTATGCTAACAACTTAACTTATCCCTTGGTGTTCTGAGAATACTGTCAGAGTTTCACTATCAAAAAAAAAAAAAAATCAAAATACAGTACTCTTATTTTCTAATATATCAGAATTTTAAGCCTTTTACGATCTTTAAAATCCAAAGGAAATCAATTATTAAAATTAATTGTTTAGTGAATATAAATTCCTACTTATTGGTTTATTTAAACTAATGAATTTGTTCCTATGCAAATACAAACCTTTATTAATAAATTATTTTTGTACAATCTATGTGATAACTTATATTGTAAACCCAACCTAAATTACTTTTAGATGGAATTTTTTTTCTTTAAATTTGTAATGCATTTGTATTTAGTTTTATATTTTCTTTTCCCATTGTTCTTATCATGATATTGACAGGTTTGAAAGTCGCTGCCCATTATAAAACTAAATGCATACCAAAGTAATGTGTTTTTCTTTAGAAAAGTTATCCAGTTTCCACATTTTGCCTTTTGTTTAAAAATTTGAGAAGGATTCTTCCTCTTACTACAGCTTGTTGTTTTCCAACTTAATAAATCATCAATGCTTAAAATTTTCATATTTCACAGGTTTAGAAGCCTATGTAGATACAATGACCATGTCAATTGATTCTTGTATAAACAAGACTAAATTATTAGCCTTTTAATAACATGAAACTAATATACTGTCAATACAAAGAGCTTGTTCTGTTACTAAAGTAGTGACACCACAGCTCTTGATGTAATGCTCACAAACATTTTGTGTACCAGAACCAAATTTGATTTTAATTTATAAAATAACTTCCACTGTCATGTCTCAAATCCTGCAACTGAGCTTTATTTAATATTTTTTATCAATTAAGTGATAAATTTAACTTAGGTATTACAGTAAAATGGAAGTACAGAATAACAGATGTAAATAGTTTAGTGCAGCTTAGTATTTCCAGTGTAGCCTATATATTTTCACCGAAATTATTATTGAATATGAAAAAATATGCCTAGTTTTCAAGTAGACCTTTGAGAGCATAATTTTCAAGATGCAAATCCAATTGATCTATCCCATTAATTGGAAGATTAAACTGATTTCCACATTGATGCTAAATAAGCTGTCTAGTTTTGTCCTTGATGCATTGAGTTAGTATTGCTGGTGATCGTTGTACTAAACAAGGCTTTTTATGATAAATGGGTTCATATAAAATTATTTGCTGCAAAAATAATAGATCTATTGATTGATTCCAAATCTTTCATATTCTGTGGAACACCTTTGAAGTAGAGGTCTGTAATTTTCCCAGTGAAGTATGCTAACAAAGTGGTCAGGTTCAATAATATTGTAATAATATTTTTTTCATGGACACTGGTTTAAACATGGAACTGGTTATTTTTCGGTCCTAAAATATTTCGATTAGAATCTTAAATGGTGGGGAAATGATTGCTGTTGGAACAACTTTCAATACCAGTTCAGTATACATTTATTACATGAACAAGCCAATCTTGTGATATCCCACATTGACAGATATGTACATAATTGAAATTTTTTCACAATTTTTATTTCAGGTTAAGGGGATTTCGTTGTCATTGTTTGGTTTTCTTCTGCCTGTTGCACTACTGTTGCAACTCCTTGTAGCTTCTGCTCCAAGAGAGGTCCTCATAAACTTGCTGGGAGAATCTCTAGCTCAATCAACCATCGGTTTTATGGTACAGTACTGCTATATCATTATTATTTTATTTTACATAAGTATAGGTATAAAAAATGTGTTGAAGCATTTTCATTTCAACTTTTTTTAGTACTAGATCATAGAGCATTAATTATAATTAATTTAGAAATTAAATTATTCTAATATCCAAGTTTGAAATTTTATGATTTTTCTTCGAAGGAGGAGAGTAAGTAATAAATTTGAAAAATCAAGTATTTTTCCCATAGTAAGAGTTCTATCTAGGTAGTGAGATGAGCTGGTGTACTTCCGACTAGATCCGACCGCATCTCACATTTTAAATGTCTCATTCCTTAATATTTGAAATGATCTAGGAATTTATCCACTCAGTTTCCAACATGTGATTATGAAAGAGCAGTGTCAAAACCTTTTACTAGGAGAACATTTACAAACAATATTGAAGCAACCTCCATAATTCCATCCAAAGTCTGGGGGACTTTGATAGTAACACTATGTCCAGGAACAAACCTGGATCATTGATAAAACTTGATTGAGAAGATAGCCATACATTACTCCATCCTAACATCTAACAGTCCTCTTATTTCATTCTTTAAATTATTTTAGATTAAGCTTCAATCCTTACACCACAAAATTTACTAAAGGGATATGGCTGTGTGGGTAAGAGAAACTTAAGCAGCGGCAGGGATACGATGGTCGAAGAACCAGACTGAACTAATATTCCTTTCTATATTTTCTAAGTTATGTTTCCCTGCCCTGCTAATTTCAGCGATACATAAATACTAATCCATTATATATTCAATCAAGCTTTGACATGCCTTACAATGAGGTAATGTAGATGATTACGGAACTACATATGATTTTAAGTAGCAAGTAAAACATATTTATCCTTTTATTATGATTCTCCTGCCAGGTATTCGCCAGATACCCTGAGGGTTTCATAACTAAGGGGTCCTTTTATTATGATTCTCCTGCCAGGCATTCACCAGATAACCTGAGGGTTTCATAACTAAGGGGTAGAGCTATGGCAACTTAATTCATTCCATTGTGCCTTTATTTAATAGTCTGGATTTTAAAATTACATTCTAGTGTTATTACTATTAGCTGCTTATCTTTTTGGAATTTATTAGTTTCCTTAAAGTAGTATTGAGGTTATAGAAGTAACTCTTTGTTGTTAACCCTTTTACCCCCAGGCATTTTTTTTTTTTCAAGCACATTTTGCAACATATATTTTTTAAATTGCTCTAACAGCCTTAATTTTCATCATAGAGAGGTCAGGTTGGTCTCATTCTTTTGGAAAATGCCTGAAGTTTCTCATAAAGTTATAAAAAATATGCAAAAAAAAATGTAAATAGCAGTTTTTTGCAAGGACGTACCAGTACGTCCATGGGGAAAAGGGATGAGTTTTGTGAAATGTACCAGTACTAATATTGGGGGTAAAAGGGTTAATTGATTATCATGCATTTGAAAACCTTTCAAGTTTATATGCAATTTTTGTTTTATCAATTTTTTTTTGTTTCCATTAATCTTTTATAGATTTGTCTTAATTGTATTTGGGTCTTTGAAGGATATTTTGAAGTTCCACTCTTATTTATGAACACACTATTAGAACCTCCTAAGGTGAAGTGCACTTTTAATCCAGATTAAATATATTGCCATAAATAGTGCTGTAATTGATCTTTACAATTTCATGTTAATCTCTCTATCTCCTTTTCTTTTTTAGGCACCAGCAACCGCTTTTTGGGAAACTATTTCAGATGACAATCAGGTTGTGGTCCTTGGTTCAGTTCTTGCCATGTCTGGCCTTTGCCTGCTTGTGTCACGGTTCTTAAACCAGTCTAAACCAACTCTACAAAGACGTTCTAGGAAAATCCTTCTAGAAAAGAGAGAATATGTAAATACACACGTTAAATCTCAGAAGGTGAGAAACTTCCTTATTCCTAAAAGGGTTTGAAAAATCTATGCATAAGTTTAACTGAAGTGAAACATATTATTGGTGTAGTATTGTAAAGTGAAAAATTAATTGCAATGTATGTATTTAACTCTTATTTTATTTACTTGCAGCAAAAATTGTATTCCGAATACCTCCAGCAAAGTGTTTCTGATCAAGATCTGTAATTGAATCTCCCAGTGTGAAGAAGGTTCCTACAAACATGACAGCTACAGGAGTACAAAAGACATATTTTCTACAGATCACCTTGTGCCTAAACTTTTTTACTCATATTTTATTATTAATCATTCAGAATTTTAATTATAATTTACTATTTGTGTGCTATTCAGATATTTACAGTTTTATACAAGTGGACAATAATGAATTTTTATAGTAGGAAAATGGGACTGTTTCAGCTTTCATGTTTTCCTTGTATATCTATTGTTTATTTAATTTGTTGATACCAATGATTTATAGAATTCATTACCGGTATTATGTAAGAAGCATATTCTTTTAATTAAAATAAAATCACTTATTTCCAACCACGTATAATTTGTCATTTACACTTGCATCTGGCAGGAATACTATGAGAGTATGTATATATATATCATATCTTTAATGTATATTGTACACATTTTGATGTATATGACTTCTGTCCATAATCTTAAACTGTAAGAAATGGTGAGAAAATCAAATGGTGCATTACAAAGTAAAAAAATTTTACTCTACATAATTTCCTTGGTATACATCTTTGTTCCAATGTGAAACAAACCTTCGTCATTTAATAGGGGCATACTCTAGCGTGAGCTGCAAATGGCCAATGAAGAATCATTGAGATTTTGGCGGCCTTCCTCCAACAGTATGAATGGTTGACAAGGTCTGACTCGGCCATGGGTAAGCCATTCTAACTGGCCGTTGTCCTCTTCAGACTTGTTTTCATCTGGCCTTTGAAAATTGTTTTCCCATGTCTTAATTGCTTTTAATCAGTTTTTCAGTATGTGTGAAGCAAATGACTAACGTATAAGTGTCCTGAGGTTGATGGACGTTGTTGTGGAATGTACAAGTTATGAGGATGTTGATCCTCATCCTTTGTGTCTGGTGTGCAGGGGCTATGCTGCTTGTCTGAATCTCCTTGTGTTGTGTAAGTAGTAGTTATCATCCCAATGGGAGAAATTTTCATGGAAGGAGGAAAAGAGCAAAGTGTGATCTTTCTCCATTATCTTTATTGAGGTCGGACAAGACGCTTAGGACAAAGGCCTCGGTCTTGTCTTCTAGCTCATATTTCCCTGCCTGCTCCTTCTTCATGAACTTTTCCCAAAGGGAGATGAGGAAGGATGACAACCAAGTGATGCCTGAGGTCTTCAACCCTTCTGTTGCCATTATTAAACAGATGAGCCTATGCTTGAGGTTGATCTTCAAGCTACATCTTAGTCAGTCATTGAGCATGCTCCAACTGAAGCTCGCCATTCTTTAGTTGAGAAGCACCCTATTGTGCCTATGCTTTCCCCTCTTGCGAGCCGTCTGGATGCCTATGACCAAATGTTTGTATCCAACTATGGAACTTAAGGCGAATTCTCAGGCTACAGCTCGCGATCCTCACCAGTTCATTATGCGAGTCACTCGCTAAAACATTACCACTCATTGGAATGCTCGCCATTGTAAAAGCTTCTTTGGATAAGTCCATACCGAGGCTGGATGAACCTCGTAGGGTACATAGAGCAGAGCTCCAACAAAGAGAAAGTGAAAATAAATCTCGGGGACAAGAACACTCTTCTTGCAGGTTCCTTGTGTTGGTGAGTAACATGTCTCTCAACACTAGAGCAGGTATGCCTGCTCAATCTCTATTGAGCGAGCGCTTGCTCACCAGTTGCGCCTTAAGACCATCCCCCTGAAAGAGTAGAGGAAAACAGTGGCAAGAATACATTCTCTTTCATGGAAGGAAGACATACTGTACTATACTACATTTCGATATTACGAGCACTCAAGAGTTTTACCTATCAGAGCGCAGGTTTTGGACTCTTAATGAACGTGCACAAACTTACGAAGTGACGGGTAATGTTGTCATGTCTCCCGAGCACAAGAATCCCCAGGAGAGGAAGAAGAGATTCAGAATTTTGTAAGAGAAGTACACAGGTGTGTCATGGCCTTTGAGCATTGATTCCTTATGACAAAAACTTTGTGTCAAGAGGTCTCTGCTTGATCCTCTGGGACTGATGTAAGCAGTTTTCTGGGCTATACCCCAGCTAAGTATACTAGTTTGGCTTCTAAAGCAGCAAAGAGCAGTCCTTAGCATCGGACAGAAACCAACTTATGTCAGATGTTAAGTTGTTGAAGTGTCAGAGTGGTAAAGCAGAAAATCTAAGTGATAAAGTGATAAGTGCGCAAAATGTGTTTAGTGTTGCGACCAAGGGTTCGTCTGTTCGTGCTTGTCGCTCCCCTAGTCCGAGACTTCTTTCAGGCTCCCCTGCACCAGGGAGAAGTAATGTCGTAGGACTTAAGGGGGCGAGAGGTGTAAACCAGCGCACAGACGTTCCCTCTTTGGTATCAGACGTTTCTCGTCAAGAACGTCCTTACCATAAGACGGGTGAGACTAAGTTCTCCTCGTCCTCCGAAGACTTATCGCATAAGAAACCTTGGCGCAAGGTATCTAGGCCCTTAAAGCGCAAGTCAGTCCCTTCAGGACAGGTCCAGCGTCCTGGCTGTAGCCATTGGGGCAGCTCTGACCACTTGCAGTCATCGGATGACTGTTCGCCTGTTAAGCGAAAGCGTAACACGGAGTCCGAGGGTCTCGGTAGAGGCAATGTTTTGCCAGCGCAGACGTTACCGACGTGACGGCCCGTTCCGACTCCCGTTGACCCGAAGTCGGTTGTCCTGCGGGACATGCAGTCTAAGCTTGCCTCCCTTATGGAAGATTATGACCATGAACAGGTTCATGATGATCCTTTGCTTGCGGTTCGCCAGTGCGCTGAACGTGACTCTGGCCTTCAGCCGCCTAAATGAGTGTTTTCTCGTCCGTTTGACGTTAGTGCTAACGTTTCTAGTGCTTTGAAACGCGTTGCTAGTCGTGTTCCTCGTCATTCACGTCAGTCACGTGACGTGGAACCCCCTTTGCTACAGTCTCGGACTGATGTTCTGCAGCTGCCACCGCAGCCCCGCACTGACGTTCGCCGACCGACTCCGTTGCCTCGACGTGACGTTGAGCGTCTGTCACCGCAGTCGGAAGTTGTTTTGCCTGCTCAGACCCTGCAGTCAATGCAGTCTCGACGTGATGTCGAACGACAATCAACTTCAGCTGTTGTTGTTTGTCAGTCACAAGACTTTCAGTCCTTACAGCAGCGGCGTGACGTCGTTTCCTCAGCTGCTGCTGCTGCTCCGTTGCTTGTTGACATTGCCTGTCAAGCGTTGCCTCCTCGGCATGTCTCTCCGTATCATGAGACTCGGCAGTTGTCGGATGAAGTTCCGTCGGATGAGGAAGTCGCTGACCCCCTTCCAACTGATATGCCTTTGGGGACTTTTTCAGATGGAGAGGAGCCTAAAGTTGCTCAGCCCTCTCTTGATTTTAAAAAGATCATGCTGATTTTTAAGGAACTGTTTCCTGACCATTTTGTGACTGCTGCTCCTCGTTCGCCTCCATCAGAGTTTACGCTGGGCCTAGCTGCTTCGACGCCGTCGTTTACTAAGCTAGTGCTCTCTCGCTCTTCTAAGAGAGCTTTGCGTTTACTAGGCGACTGGTTGATCACCAGGAGGAGTTTGGGGAAGACAGCCTTTGCTTTTCCCCCTTTTAAACTGGCTTCTAGAGCGAGCGTCTGGTATGACACGGGAGAAGTTCTCGGCTTGGGAGTACCTGCCTCTGCCCAGGGAGACTTCTCAAGCCCCGTAGACTCTCCCCGTCGTCTGGCCATGAGACGCTCAAAAGTTTGCTGGTCCTCTTCGGACCTTGATCATCTCCTCAAAGGGGTTTATAGGGCCTTTGAAGTTTTTAACTTCTTGGATTGGTCGCTGGGAGCCTTGAGCAGGAAGATCTCTTCGGCCGACCGTGATGTATCTGTGCAAATTATGTCCTGCATGGACAAAGCTATCCGTGATGGCTCTAATGAACTCGCTGCTACGTTTAAGGCAGGAGTCCTTAAGAAGAGGGAGACTCTTTGTTCCTTCCTGTCTGCAGGAGTAACTCCCTGTCAAAGGTCAGAGCTACTCTTTGCGCCGTTGTCGTCTGCCTTGTTCCCACAGCAGTTGATTAAGGATATCGCAGCGTCTCTGGTACAAAAGGATACCCATGACTTGATGGCTACGTCAGCGCGTAAGGCTGCTCCTTCATCATCTTATGTCGTTAGACCTAAGTTCGATACTCCAGCGACGAGATTTATCCCGCCCTTTCGTGGCAGAGCTCCCAGTAAGGGAGGCGTTCGTGCCGATAGTAAGAGAGGTAAGAGGAGAGGATCTAAGTCCTCCCGTGGCAGAGTCTGACTGCCCACGTCCTCAGACAGCGGTAGGGGCCAGACTGAACAACTTCTGGCAGGCCTGGGAGAAGAGGGGTGCAGACCGGGAGTCTGTTTTGTTGCTAAAGGAGGGGTACAAAATACCTTTTGTACGGAGACCTCCTCTAGTAAAAGTCCCTATAGACCTCTCTCCCAGGTATCGAGAGGAGTCAAAGAGACAGGCATTACATCTGCAGGTGTCTCAGTTGCTAGAGAAGGGTGCGGTGGTGAAAGTCTCGGACCTTCAATCACCGGGGTTTTACAACCGTCTTCCTAGTTCCAAAGCATACAGGAGGTTGGAGGCCGGTGCTGGATGTCAGTGCTCTCAACGTTTTTGTTGTCAAAACAAAATTTACGATGGAGATCACCAAATCCGTTCTAGCAGCAGTCCGAGAGGGAGACTGGATGGTCTCTCTCGACCTGCAGGATGCATACTTCCACATTCCTATACACCCGGATTCTCAACCGTATCTGAGGTTTGTATACAGGAATGTGGTGTACCAATTCCGAGCACTGTGCTTCGGCCTCAGCCCTGCTCCTCTTGTTTTTACGAGGCTCATGAGAAATGTAGCAAAATTTCTACATTTGTCGGGGATTCGAGCCTCCCTGTACCTGGACGACTGGCTGCTCAGAGCGTCGTCCCGGCAGGACCTTCAATGGACGTTGGATCTTGCAAAGGAGTTGGGCCTGTTGGTGAACATAGAGAAGTCTCAGCTGACTCCCTCCCAAACCATTCTCTATTTGGGGATGGAGATACAGAGTCTAGCTTTTCGGGCTTTTCTGTCTGCCACCAGGATAGAGCAAGCTTTGCTCAAAGTCTGCCTCATGCTAAAGAAAGACCATTGCTCTGTGAGAAGTTGGATGAGCCTCCTAGGGATGCTATCATCCCTGGAACAGTTTATCTCTCTAGGGAGACTTCACCTTCGCCCTCTCCAGTTCCATTTAGACTCCCATTGGAACAAGAACAAAGCTTTGGAGGCGGTCTCGATCCCGATCTCCGAACCAGTCAAGACTTGCCTGAGCTGGTGGGACAGCAATATATGTCTTCGAGAGGGTCTGTCCCTGGCAGTCAAGAACCCAAACCACGTGTTATTTTCAGACGCGTCGGATTTGGGTTGGGGAGCGACTCTGGACGGTCTGAAATGTTCGGGTCTTTGGACGACAGATCAGAGGAGCCTTCACATCAACTGCAAGGAGCTGTTGGCTGTTCACTTGGCCCTGACGAGTTTCGAGAGTCTACTTCGAAACAAGGTGGTAGAAGTGAATGCGGACAACACCACAGCCTTGGCGTACATCTCCAAGCAAGGAGGCACTCACTCCCACGCTCTGTTCGTCATCGCAAGGGACCTCCTCATCTGGTCAAAAGATCGAGGCATCTCACTGTTGACGAGGTTCGTCCAAGGGAAATTGAACGTCTTGGCGGACTGTCTCAGTCGGAGAGGTCAGGTGATCCCTACAGAATGGACCCTCCACAAGGATGTGTGCAAAAGTCTTTGGATGACTTTGGGTCAGCCCACCATAGACCTCTTTGCAACCTCGCTGACCAAAAGGCTCCCGACCTATTGCTCTCCAGTCCCAGATCCAGAGGCGGCCCACATAGATGCTTTTCTGTTGGACTGGTCTCACATGGACGCTTACGCATTTCCGCCGTTCAAGATCATCAACAAGGTGTTGCAGAAGTTCACCTCTCACGAAGGGACAAGGTTGACGTTGGTTGCTCCCCTCTGGCCCGCGAGAGAGTGGTTCACAGAGGTACTTCTTTGGCTGGTAGACGTCCCAAGGAGTCTGCCCTTACGGATGGATCTCTTACGGCAGCCTCACGTAAGGAGTCTTCATCAAAGCCTCCCCGCGCTTCGTCTGACTGCCTTCAGACTTTCGAAAGACTCTCAAGAGCTCGAGGATTTTTGAAGGAGGCAGCCAGAGCGATTGCGAGGGCTAGGAGATCATCTACTATCAAGGTCTACCAGTCGAAGTGGGAGGTCTTACGAGAGTGGTGCAAGTCCTCCTCTTCCAGTACCTCTGTAGCCCAAATTGCGGACTTTCTCCTGCATCTGAGAAATGTTCGCTCCCTCTCTGCTCCCACTATTAAAGGCTACAGGAGCATGTTGGCGTCTGTTTTCAGACATAGAGGCTTGGATCTGTCAAATAACAAAGATCTCCAAGACCTCCTTAAGTTTTTCGAGACCTCTAAGGAGCGTCGTATGTCAACTCCTGCTTGGAACTTAGACGTGGTCCTACAGTTCCTAATGTCAGACAGGTTTGAGCCATTACATTCAGCCTCCCTGAAGGATCTCACCCTCAAGACACTTTTTTTGGTGAGCTTGGCTTCGGCTAAAAGGGTCAGTGAGATCCATGCTTTTAGTAAGAACATCGGCTTCTCTACGAATAAAGCTATATGTTCTCTTCAACTTGGTTTTTTGGCCAAGAACGAACTGCCGTCTCGTCCTTGGCCTAAATCTTTTGAAATACCTAGTCTGTCAGAAATCGTAGGTAATGAAGTTGAAAGAGTGCTGTGCCCCATTAGACCTCTTAAGTTTTACTTAGCTCGAACTAAACCAATACGAGGTGGTTCTGAGGCCTTATGGTGCTCCGTTAAGAAGCCCTCATTGCCCATGTCTAAAAATGCGTTATCGTACTTTATTAGACTTTTAATCCGGGAGGCACATTCTCATTTAAATGAGAAAGATCATTGTTTGCTTAAGGTCAAGACGCACGAAGTGAGAGCAATAGCAACTTCGGTGGCTTTTAAGCAAAACAGATCTCTTCGAAGTATTATGGACGCGACCTTTTGGAGGAGCAAGTCAGTGTTCGCTTCATTTTACTTAAAAGACGTCCAGACTCTTTATGAGGACTGCTACACCCTGGGTCCATTCGTTGCAGCGAGTGCAGTAGTGGGTGAGGGTTCTACCACTACATTCCCTTAATCCCAATATCCTTTTAATCTTCTCTTGAAATGTTTTTTAATCTTGTCTTGGGTTGTACAGAAGACTAGGAAGTCTTTCTCAATCTTTTTTGATTTGGCGGGTGGTCAAATGTTGTTTCTTGAGAGTGCCCAGATTAAGGGTATTGATGAGGTCCTGTTATAGGGGTGTTCGCCCTGGATATAACAGCTCCTGGGAGTCTTTCAGCATCCTGAGAGGATGGCTGGGCTTCGTGAGGAAAGCGGACTAATGAGGCAGAGTAATCGTCAGAGTCAGCTTCCTTACCAGGTACCTATACTTAAGTTGGTTTTTTATGAAATATTTGTCAAAAAACTCTTGAGCATATACGCCTTTACTGTATTAATACTGGTCTCTACCCACCACCATGGGTGTGAATCAGCTATTATATATTCACCGGCTAAGTTTAATATTTAAAAATGATATTTTCCTTTTAAAATAAATTTTTGAATATACTTACCCGGTGAATATCTGAGATTAAAGGCCCTCCCTTCCTCCCCGATAAAGACCCAGCGGACTGAGAAGAACTGGAGTGGTTGACAAGTATATGCGGTATCTGGCCGATAGTCGGCGCTGGTGGGCACACCCGCAACCTTCATGGCGATCGCTCGCGAGTTTTTGGAATCTGCCGGGCCGTCGGAGACGTCAGCTATTATATATTCACCGGGTAAGTATATTCAAAAATTTATTTTATAAGGAAAATATCATTTTGTGTTTTTTCTAAGGGTAGGAACCACTGGGCTCGCTAACACTGGACACTTGAGACATGCAAATGCACAAGGGGTACCAGGAGAGAAGTAGCCTTCGCTATCAACTTCCTTAGCAAAGTCATGGAGAGTCTACCTGAAAGGCTTAAGGAAGTCTTGGACTTTCTTAGGTCAGACTTCGTTGCCAGAAGTATGCACAGTCTTGAAAGAAGGACATCCAGCCTCTGAAGTTGAGCAGCAAACACTAGGAGTTCCCTACGCACCAGCAAAACCTGAAGAGCCTGCCAATGTAGATCAGAATCCTTCAGACCCTTGGGACCAATTGAGGGGTGTATCCACAGGAAAAGCAGCAACAGTCACACTACCCAAGGAGAAAGAAGCCATGAAAGACTTCACAAGAGTCATCTTGGGCATTACCCAGTCCAGCTCTGATGAACATTTCACCTGCTTCTTCCTGTTCAAGGCGTACACTTAAACCCCCACCCACTGAAGGCCATGATCTACATTCAGCACATAGGGATGCCTGTGAACAGCCATGCCCCATACAAGATGTACAGAGGGAGTGTTGATCTACAATCGCCTGTGCCACAAACTGATTTCAGCATCCATCTTTCCCACGGTAAACACACTTATTTTTTCTTCCATTCTATCACTAACAACCATTCACTTCCTGTAAAAGAGAGAGAAATTTAATAAGTTTGACAGGAGTCATCTTTACATCTGTAAAAGACAGCGGCGAAACAAAAGTGAGGTCTCTCCTACTGGAAAGGGACTGGGGCTCTTCGACCCACACCTTTGCCAGCTGGATAACCGCTTTATCCAACTTTAACTACCGATTAATTGCATCGAAAGTCTCCCTTATTAAAAGACGAGGCTTTGTATGCTATGTAGAAACAAATAAAATATTCTGTAATGTGTCAAAAAATGTGTATAAATTGCATTACGTTTGTAAAACACATAATGCACACACCTGTAAATTCCAAGTGGTTTTTTTCATATGACATTAAATATTGAAAATGTCATAAGGGAGAAAAGGAACGAAGACCAATAATAAAATCTAAATTCTAGATGCAGGTAAGAAAGCAGTAATATAACCTTACTTGAGTAACAGTTCTCGACCACCTGAAATTACTGGTTCTTTAGTTTTTATATAAAAAATAGGTAGTCCGATTATTCTGCCGTATCATTATGATGTTCTGAATAAATCTCGGATGATCAACACACTAACTACCAAAGAAATGAGCCCTAGTATGGCAGAGGTTAGTATTTTTTTACAGTCTCAGATAAAAATAACTTTTATTATAACAACAAAATTAGTACCACAGATATCTTTGAACTAAATTCTTAAAACATATAAGATCATATTAACCAAAGAATCCTTGTTTAAGATATAAACATAGCAAAATAGCTGATACTTTTAGCTAGAATTACTACTATACACAAAAATTTTCATACCAATCCATTACAAACCATGATCTGATCTTGGGCTCCTTCCACATGACTGAACAGTTCGGTAAACTTAGTTTTTCATCAAACCAAGTTCCGTAAAGGTTTTTATGCTAGCATCCAAACGATGGCAGTTGAGCAGTGAAAGCCTGGTGATGATGACAAAAAAAAATTGGTGTAAGAGTAACGAGAAAATAAAAGTCGTACATGCAAAAAGATAATTCTCTTAAATATTATTATTGGTGTGCTAAAAAAAAAAGGAAAGAAATTAGGTGCAAAGTGTGTTTGCAAAGGCAACAAAATTTGTTATGTCATGTTACAATACTACGGGAGTTGTAAAGTGAAACGGAACTATATTTCATAAATTACATGATAATGGATACAAATACATTTTATACATCTTATCTCGAAACTGGAACCTACAATCACCAAACAGGATATGAATTGAGGCAAGGTTTTTTGTGTTGAAGCACTATTAGAGGCAACATTACTTCATCTGTCAACAGGATGCAACTATAAAGAACTTCATTACATATTATAAGGATTTCAAAGCAGAGTTTGTGTAAAATTATACCCAAACCTAATAGAGATATATGAAGTCCTACGAAGAAAGATTTCTTTGACTTGTTCATTTGCCGCATTTCTCGTCTTATGTTAATACGGAGAAGTGCTAGTTTACGCTTCACCTCTTCTTCAATACCATAATTAATATTAAAGATCCAAGTTATTTTATAAATTGCTGCAACTAGTGCATCACTCTATAAACACTGGCTCTAACATCCCAAAGGTTGAAAGATGGAGTTTTTATGATAAAACAAAGTTTTATGAATACTTACCTGGCAGTTATATATATATAGCTGAGTCTCTGACTGCGGCAGAATTTAATCGAAAATCGCGGCAACCGCCTTGTGGTGGTTGTGTGGTTAGATGGTTAACAACCCTTACAGGGTGGTACTTGGAATCATTCCCGTTTTCCGTTCCTCAGATTATCTTTGCCCGACCTGTCTCCTGAGGGGATGTGGGTGGGCTTTAAAATATATATATAACTGCCAGGTAAGTATTCATAAAACTTTGTTTTATCATAAAAACTCCATTTTTATGAATAGAACTTACCTGGCAGTTATATATATATAGCTGATTCACACATTTGGAGGAGGGAAACAGACAGAAAAACATAGTTGGGGAAACAACAAAAGAGTTGTAGGAGAACAAACACCTTGATTCCTTACCTGCTAAGGTAGCTGACTTCAAAGGTAACTGCCTCTAGAGTCGCTTTCCCTTAGGAGTGTTCAGCCAGGAGTAGACCTGCTATGCTGCAAACAACTCAATCGAGTCTGTCAAAGGGGTAGGACCAACAACTTGACTAGACTTCAGAAAACTACCATCCCATATAAAAAAACCTGCAACCTTACTAAAGCTAACCATCTAACCTTGCAGAAATAGATATAAACTATCTATCTGGACTGAGGGAACCGTACCACAAGACGAGGACCTCAGACAACCATAAAAAACACAATCCCATATACAAGTACATAAACTAAGGTTGAGTGGGGGTAGTAACTCCTTTGCCTAATACAGAAGCCGCAGCTACGTATGGGCCCAAGGTATAACACTTGTCATAGTCCACTCTTACCTCTCTGAGGTAATGAGAAGCGAAGACAGAGTTGCTCCTCCAGAACGTTGCGTCCATGATCTGCTTAACTGACATATTTTTCCGGTATGCCAGCGAAGCAGCAATGGCCCTTACTTCGTGACCCCGTACTTTTAACAGGGCGAAGTTTTCTTCCTCACAAAAGAGGTGGGCTTCCCTAATAGTTTCCCTCAGGAAAAAGGACAAAGTGTTCTTTGACAGGGGTTTTTGAGGATCCTTCACCAAACGCCATAAGGAGTTGGAAGCACCCCTCACGCTCTTAGTGTGGGCCAAATAAGCCTTGAGAGCCCTAACCGGGCAGAGGAGGCTTTCCTGTTCCTGACCTACTAGATTCGTGAGGTTAGGGACTTCAAAAGTCCTGGGCCAGGGTTTCGAAGGGTTCTCATTCTTGGCGAGAAAGTCGAACCTCAAGGCACAAACCGCTCCATTTAGGGTGAAGCCTACACGCTTCTCGATTGCCTGGACCTCGCTGATCCTCCTGGCAGTCGCTAGAGACAAAAGGAGGAGGGTTTTCTTAGTCACATCTCGCAGAGAAGCTTGCGAGATAGGCTCAAACTTCCTGGAGCACAAAAACTTAAGCACCACATCCAGGTTCCAAGAAGGGGGTCTTAAGTGCACCTGCTTCGTTGTCTCAAGACCTAATGAGGTCCTGCAAGTCCTTATTCTGAGATAACTCTAAGCCTCTATGCCTAAAGATGGTTGAGAGCATGCTCCTGTATCCTTTAATGGTAGATACAGCCAGCTTAGCATCCTGCCTGAGGTACAAAAGAAAGTCTGCAATCTGGCTTAGAGAGGTAGAGGACGAGGAAACCTTGCGCCTCCTGCACCAAGCTCTAAAGGTCGTCTCCCACTTAGACTGGTAGACTCTTTGTGAAGAGATCCTCCTTGCCCTGGTAATAGCTTTCGCTGCTTGTGCCGAAAAGCCTCGAGATCTAACGAGCTTCTCGACAGTCTGAAGGCAGTCAGATTGAGAGCGAGGGGGTTTTGGTGAAATCTCTCGAAGTGGGGTTGTCTGAGAAGATCTGGACTTGCCGGGAGTCTTCTTGGAAAGTCCATCAGCAACCCTACCACTTCGGTGAACCATTCCCTCGCAGGCCAGAATGGAGCCACTAGGATCATTCGTCCCGAATCGAGGAGACCGAATTTCCTGACAACCAGATTGATGATCTTGAACGGGGGAAAGGCATACATGTCCAGCCCCGTCCAATCCATCAAGAAGGCGTCCACTGCAACAGCTTCCTCGTCCGGGACTAGGGAGCAGTAGTTGGGGATCCTCTTGTTTAGACCAGAGGCGAAAAGGTCTATTACTGGTCTGCCCCACAACTTCCAGAGGCTCAGACATCCATGTGGGTTGAGAGTCCACTCTGTAGGAAGGACTTGTCCCCTCCTGCTGAGCATGTCTGCCCTTGAACAAACCTTGTCAACAGCTGGGTCTCGTTCTCGTTCGCCCAGAGGAGAAGCTCTCTTGCAGTTGAGAACAGAGAGAGGGAGTGAGTTCCCCCTTGCTTCCTTATGTACGCGAGAGCTGTGGTGTTGTCGAAATTGATCTCCACAGTCTTTCCCGACACTGAGGTTTTGAAGGCCTTGAGCCCTAACAAAATGGCCATCAATTCCTTCCTGTTGATATGCCAACTGACCTGACTCCCTTCCCAAATACCTGAGACCTCTTTGTTCCCTAGTGTTGCTCCCCAGCCTGACTCGGACGCGTCTGAGAATAACACTAGGTCGGGGTTCTTCTTGAACAAGGAGATCCCTTTTCCCAACAGAGCTGGGTCCAGCCACCACGTTAAAAGATCCTTGATCTCTGTCGGAATGGGAAAAGAAAAAGTGTCCTCCTGGATCTTTCTGTTCCAAACCTTTGCGAGGAAGTGTTGCAGAGGCCTTAGGTGCAGTCTCCCCAAAGGGACAAACTGCTCCAGGGAGGATAAAGTTCCCAGCAGACTCATCCACTCCTTCGCTGAGCATTCCTGCTTCCTCAAAAAGTCTTTGACTTTGTCCAGGCACCTGGTCTGCCTCTCCTGGGAGGGAGAAGCCTGAAAAAGAACTGAATTCAGAACTATCCCCAAATAGAGAATAGTCTGATTCGGCTCGGTCTGAGACTTCCCCCAGTTGACGATGAGTCCCAGGTCCTGAGTGATCGTATAAGTTTTCATTAGGTCCTCCAGACATTTCTCTTTTGACTGTGACCGGATCAGCCAGTCGTCTAGATAGAAGGAGACCCTTATCCCCTCCTGGTGTAACCAGCCTGCCACATTCGCCATTAGTCTGGTGAAAACTTGGGGAGCTGTGCTGAGACCGAAGCAAAGTGCCCTGAACTGGAAGCACTTGCCCTGGAACACAAACCTCAGATATCTCCTCGAAAACGGATGAATGGGGACGTGAAAATAAGCGTCCTGCAGGTCGAGAGAAACCATCCAGTCTCCTGGACGAACTGCAGCCAGCACTGACTGAGTCGTCTCCATGGAGAACTTTGTTTTCTCCACGAAGGCGTTCAGAGAGCTGACATCTAGGACTGGTCTCCATCCACCCGAGTTCTTGGGAACCAGAAACAGGCGATTGTAAAAGCCTGGGGAGGCGAAGTCTTGAACTGGCTCTATCGCTCCCTTGACCAACATCTGGTCGACTAGCTCAAGAAGAGCCTCTCGTTTCCCCGCGTCGGTATACTGAGCCACTAAGGCTAGGGGAGAGTCTGAGAGAGGTGGTTTCTTTAAAAAGGGGATCTTGTAACCTTCCTTGACGACTGAGAGGGACCAGGTGTCCGCCCCTCTCCTTTTCCAAGACTGCCAAAAACGAGACAGTCTTGCCCCTACTGGTGTCTGGAGGACTTCCATCTCATTTTTTGGACCGGGGCCTAAACGCACCCCTGCTGGTCCTTGGCCCTGACTCTTGTCTTCTCCCCCTAAAATCCGCTCTCGAGGAGATCTGCCCCGAAAGGGCTGTTGAAACTTCTTCTCCTCCTTCTTCAGAGGAGCAGGAGCAACAGGTAAGGTCTTTCTAGCCGACCGAGACAAAAGGTCCTGAGTTGCCTTCTGAGCCAGAGAAAGGGAGATATCTCTGACTAGAGCTTCAGGAAAAAGATGACGTGAAAACGGGGTGTAAAGTAGCTCCGACTTCTGGGCAACAGTCACAGATCTAGAGGTGAAGGAGCACAAAAGGGCCCTCTTCTTTAAGACCCCTGCTGAGAAAAGGGAAGCCAATTCATTAGCTCCATCCCTTAGAGCTTTGTCCATGCAGGACATGATACTCATCAGGTCCTTCGTGTCCTCCAGGAGTTCAGACCTCCTGGCCAGAGTCCCGAGAGACCAGTCCAGGAAGCTGAAAACCTCGAAAACCCTGAAAATTCCCTTGACGAGGTGATCAAACTCCGACATGGACCACATCACCTTGGCAGAGTTTAAAGCATGCCTTCTTACCGAGTCCACAAGAGCCGAGAATTCACCTTGGGAGGAGGAAGGCACTCCTAACCCCAAAGGTTCCCCTGTCTCATACCACATACCGGCCTTGGAAGCGAGCCGAGACGGTGGAAAAGAAAAGGTGGTCTTGACAGCTTGTCTCCGTTCCTTCATCCAATCATCCACTTTAGCGAGAGCTTTCCTGGCCGAAATTGAAAGTTTCATTTTGATGAAGGCCGAAGACTTAGAAGCTTTCTTCCTGGTAAATTGAGACTGAGGAGAACGAGGGGCCAAAGGTTGAAATTCCTCCCCATAAAGTTCCAAAAGAGAGCGAGAAAGAACCTTGTAATCACTAGAAGAGTCGGCAGGTTTTTCTTCCTCTTCCGAAATATCTTCGAGGTCCTGCTCAAGGATAACATCCCGAAGAGTTGGGCTGCCAGCAGTCTGGCAGCGAGAGCTGTTTGAATCCTGGCGCCGAGCGCCGCTAACATCCAGTCGGCGAGAAGCGGTATCGTCACGATGACGAGAGGCAGTATCGTCACGATGACGAGAAACGGAAGCGTCCTGAAGATGCAGGCCGCCTTCGCCTTGAAAATGCAGACTGCATTCATCCTGTTTCCTAAGAAACAAGGCAGTAACGTCCAGGCGTTTCGAAAGGGAAACGGAATCGTCACGGCGCCGAGAACGAGAGGCAGTATCGTCCTGGCGCCGGGAGAGGGGGGAAGGAAATTCCTGGCAGCGTGCCGATGAAGAGGGTGTGCGTTGTCGTACGGCCGACGAAGTGCGCAGAGGTTTCTTGGGAGAGATACTAAAATCTCTATTAGAAGAAGATCTCTTAACAGGCAAAGAGACGTCCTTACGTCTGACGGACTGAGAAGGGTGGCTGAAAGCTTTAACTAACGATGAAAGTTGTTCCTGCATAACAACCATGAAAGCTTTAGCAACCTCCGCTGGCTCTCGCGGTGCCGAAGACGGCAGTTGTTGTACGGCTTGACTGGGAACGCTGGCAGAAGAAGTAGGGAGTCTAGCAGGATTAACTGGGCTAAGGACTCTCTGTTTCGCCCTTTTAACAGGAACATCGAAATCGTCTTCCGAAGGATCAGGGTCTCTGCTACTCGAACCGGGAGAGGGAGAGCGAGACTGCACGTCCCGGTTCCACCCTCTCTTCATTGGTCTTGATTCGTAACGCCAATTACGTCTGGGAGAACGATCAGGCGAAGACACAAACGTATCCGACACGCCTTTCCTACGGCGGTCAAGAGCAGCCTGGGAGATCGCAACAGGACTGTCTGAGGTGACGACTGACCGAGGATAAGCACCTCTCACCCCCTTTCGGCTTTCGACGTACTGTACCTTCTCCCTTGGTCCTGGGAGCTTGGTAGAGGTCTAGACCTAGGGGTATGACAGTCGCCACCTCCACTGCAGTTTCACAAGCACTAATTTCACCTACACCCTTACCTTTAAAGGCCTCCAATTCAGCAGCTAATTTAGCATACCCAGGGTCATCCGTAGGCACAGATCCTGTAGAAGGGGCAGGAGTCACTACATTTGGGAAAGGAATACCTTCCAAAGGGGTTACAAGCAAAGGGTCAATAGATAAATCTAAGCTAGGCTCACTAGCAGACTTTGACTTTGATTTAGCTCTTCTAACTCTATGAATCTCAAGTTTGCGCACATAGCGCTTCATAGCTAACCAACCATCATCACTTAAAACCTCGCATTCCTTGCACTTATTATCTAAAGCACATTCAAACCCCCTGCAACCCATACAGATAGTGTGAGGGTCAACCGAAACTTTCGGCAACCTCATCTTGCAGATATCATTCGCACAAACACGATAATGAATTTTCTCACTCATGATAATAAAGGAAAAGACAAAAAAAAACAAAAAACAACACGATTGCCAAATCCCAACACAGTGTACTTCACCAAAAACGAAGTCCAAAAAGGCGATGGAGGGAAAGCGATCCGAAAAAACTCTGAAAGGCGGACCAACGATGTTGTCGATCCGGCCGGCAGAGATAATCTGAGGAACGGAAAACGGGAATGATTCCAAGTACCACCCTGTAAGGGTTGTTAACCATCTAATCACACAACCACCACAAAGCAGTTGCCGCGATTTTCGATTAAATTCTGCCGCAGTTGGAGACTCAGCTATATATATATATAACTGCCAGGTAAGTTCTATTCATAAAATGTGTAGTTTATACAACTATTAAGTTTAATGGTGCCTAACGGCGCCAATAAAACTTAAGACGTTTAAACTTTAATGTAAAAGATACATAAATGGTTTATCATTGCCATTGATGACAAACCTAACTACGTACATCACGCAATGACATCTCCCCCAGTTTTTAACCACTAAAACGAGCACATCTCGTTACTTCGGTAATCATACGAAAAAAAAATATACCAAACTATGTACGCTGCTTCTACATTTCTGACGTCACCTCAAACAAAGCTCATCATATGGACGGAGCCTCAATAAGCAAATGTGATACAATTTTCAACTACAGTATCAAATTTTTCCATAGTAGGCAAACTGAAAAACTTACCGTAACAAAATATCTTGAACTTATTTTAAAAAAGAAGATTCTTGAGTTTGTAAGATTTTAATTAACAAAGAATGGAGGGCTGTTGCTGTATTTTTTCTTCTGGGCTTTGAGTAATGGTGGACATCCTGCGGATGGGATGCACATTCCTCGACAAGGGGCAACAAAGTCGGATATTCTGTAGCCACCCAATCAGGAGGGCTGTGCAGTAAGCCTTCTGGGATATCTACAGAAAAAGAGGATGAAGACAGCATTCCCTGTAGGATCAAAGGAACCACATTACACACTACTTATAGAGCAAATGTATGACATTATTGTTCCTAATTTCTACAACTATCACTACTACACCATATTTAATGTAATTTTATTTTTGTTCGAACAATTGTCATTATTCATACTATTCCTGATCTTGGAATTAAAAAACAGAATTTTTATAATAAAATTTCTTAATCATACACTCGCCTGATCTCCAATTGCTTCTTCTCCAAAAACTCAGTTTTAATTAACCTTTTCCCCATAAAATTTTTAAATATTCCCATTTTCTTTCCCATCAATAACCACATACCTCAGCAAGGGAAAGAACATTCTAAAGGTTAGTGATAACAATACCACTGACTGACACTCTACTGGAGGTAGAATTTTTAATGTCTTGGCAAAATGTCTAAATAGATATGCTGAAGGTAATCATCTGTTCCTTAATTTGCAATTTGGCTTTCATAAAAGCCTTGAAGCATGTGATGTTCTTACAATCTCCAATGTTGTACAGAAATCCCTTGATTCTGGTCAGGAAGTTCATATGCTTGGCCTTGATTTTAGTGCTGTCTTTTCTTAGCATCATTGTTGAAATTTAGAGTAATAGATTGCAAAGAGTTGTTGATGGGGACCATAGTGAGTAAAGGAATATGATGTCTGGTGTTCCTCAGGGTAGTGTTCTTGGCTCATTACTTTTCATAGTATAAGCGCATGATATGTGTTTTGGACTCTAATACAAGCTAGTTACTTAGTATTGTTGTTATTACTAGCTAAGCTACAACCCTAGTTGGAAAAACAGGAGGCTATAAGCCCAAGGACTCCATTAGGGGAAAATAGCCCAGTGAAGAAAGAAATATGCTACAAGAGAAGTAATGAACAATTAAAATAAAATATTTAAAGAATAACTGTAAAATAGATCTTTTATATACAAACTATAAAATCTTCAAAAAACAAGAGGAAGAGAAATATAATATAGAATAGTGTACCCAAGTGTAACCTCAAACAAGACAGTTTAACCCTGGAAAGGTATGATGGGTCGTACACGACAGCTACAGCATTTTCAAAACCTGTTTTTTCCCCATAAATCATCAGCTGTCTCGAATATGGAAGTGATCGACCTGCAAGGGGTGACTAGTCTACATGCCATTGTCTGCTTTAGGACTGATTTTCGTCTAACTTCCCTCCTTCCCCGTTTTTTTACCCCCCCAGGGGTCGACCTCGACCCTATATACCTTTATAGGGGTAAGTGATCAAACAGCAAAGTTATAACATAATTATAAATTGTCGAACAGTGTTGATACTTGTTTGGTTCTTTATAGTTGGAAAGTGTGGGTGGATGGTGTGTCTACCACTTGCATGACATTGGTTTTGGCTTAGATGCCATATATTGCCATGAGGTCCATTTTCCCTCAAATGCTAATTTCTGAATTTTGTTTATTTTTTGCAAATTTCCATTTTTTCTATTTATTTTGAATTTATCTTCAATAATGGCCAGGTGGCAGTTTTCCCTCGGCATGGATGTCATCAACACACTTCTAATGGAGTTAAAAAGAGATTTTGATGATAATATGGAGCTTGCAACCCCATTCTTCATTTCAAGTGGTAGATTGGGCTGTAAGAGTTTTTGCGGTCTGCGGCCATTTTGTTGACATACCCGAAAGGTAAGTTGGCATATCTCTATATATTCTTGTTCTGTATAGAATTCTTGATATTTTGGTATATTTTAATGAATAAATATCATATTTTATAGGAGATACAATGATTTTCATAAGAAATTTACATTGTGAAACTAGGCCGTCAAAAGTGACCTTTAGATTTCGCCCCTGTTATAACAGTAAATTACATCTTAGTGCACATTTTATTATGAATTTCTGTTCTAGGATAATATGAGTTTATTCTATAAAATAATTAGCCTCTTCCTATTTCATTTGGGTACCCAAAAAAAATTCATAAAATTTGGACAATTTTTTTTGGCCAAAAAAAGTTACCCTTTTTTTCTCATTTCAGATCTTGACTTCTATGGGTCCAACTCATTTCCAGCAATTACACGCTGTTGCTTTGCCATCTAGGAAGGTGTCCCTAAAGGGATTTATGTGTATATGTATATTTCTATTTTTTGTGAATATTTACATCGTCTTTTTTTTTGTATACTTAAATTTTTAATATATTTCCAATAAATAGTTATTTTGTAGATGGGTATCATTTATATTTTCAGTAGTTTTGAGCATTCTTTGAAGTATTTTTAGAAAGTCAAACAATACAGATTGATGCATAACTGAATTTTTCCTGAATTTTTTTCGGAGTCGGGGTCGCTCACGACCGAGTATACCCTTAAAGGGGTGTCCGAGTAGCATACCTATCCAGGGTTAAGACCATGGTACAGAGGCTAATAGTACAGCGGCATAGCAAAAAAAATCATAAGAATTGTGCATTTGGTAATGGAAGCACCAAACATGGAGGAATAGAATATTACATTGGGAACATTTTCAGATATGGAACCACTTTTGTAGTAACCCCAAAGTGGCTGCCATATTGGATTTCAAAATGGCGGCTTACAAATCTTTAATTACAGATAATTCTGGCTATATACCAGCTAGAGACTTGGTTTTAGTGTCTAGACATACATATTTGAGGTCAAGGAATTGAATGGTTCTAGTTAGAAGTTGATTTGGTGACGCCATATTGGATTTCAAGATGGTAGGCTAAAAAAAAAAGAGAAATATATGACTGATCTATTTGGTTATGTACCAGCTGTAGAAGGACTGGGTAGAAGGAATTATGTAGTTGTTATGGGTGACTTAAATGCTAGAGTGGGCGCTAGAGAGGTAGAAGGTGTCATTGGGAAGTATGGCGTACCAGGTGAAAATGAGTGGTGAGAGACTGGTAGACATGTGTGTTGAACAAGAGATGGTAATAAGTGCTAGCTTCTTTAAAAAGAAAGATAAAATTAAGTATACATGGGTAAGAGTGGCAAATGGAAGAGTAGTAGAAAGGGCATTAATGGATTATGTGTTGATAACTAAAAGAATGTTTGGAAGATTGAAAGACGTGCACGTGTTTAGGGGTATGGCTAACGGTATGTCTGATCATTTTTTGGTGGAAGGAAAATTAGTTGTAGCAAAAGAGTGGGGGAATAGAGTAGGTGGATGTAAAAGGGAGGTAGTGAGGATTGAAGAGCTAATAAAACCGGGGGTAAAAAGTAAATATCAGGAAAGGTTGAAAATGGCATATGACGAGGTGAGAGTAAGAGAAACTGGTAATTTAGAGGAGTGGAAGTTAGTAAAAGAAAATTTTGTTGGGATTGCAAGTGATGTATGTGGCAAGAAGGTTGTTGGAGGCAGCATGAGGAAAGGCAGTGAATGGTGGAATGAAGGAGTGAAGGTAAAAGTGGAAGAGAAAAAGAGGGCTTTTGAAGAATGGCTGCAGAGTAATAGTATAGAGAAGTATGAAAAATATAGAGAGAAAAATGTGGAAGTAAAGAGCAAGGTACGTGAGGCAAAGAGGGCAGCTGACCTGAGGTGGGGTCAGGGATTGGGTCAGTCATATGAAGAGAATAAGAAGAAGTTTTGGAAAGAAGTGAAGAGAGTAAGGAAGGCTGGCGCAAGAATTGAAGAGACAGTGAAAGATGGAAATGGAAGGTTGTTAAAAGGAGAGGAGGCAAGGAAAAGGTGGGCGGAATATTTTGAAAGTTTGCTGAATGTTGAGGATAATAGGGAGGCAGATATAATTGCTGTTCCAGGTGTTGAGGTGCCAGTGATGGGAGATGAGAATGAGAGAGAGATTACAATAGATGAAGTGAGGAGAGCACTACATGAAACGAGAGTAGGAAAAGCATCTAGTATGGATGGTGTGAAAGCTGAGATGTTGAAGGAAGGGGGTGTGACTGGTACTTGAATGGTTGGTGAGATTGTTTAATATGTTTTGTGTTGTCAATGGTACCAGTAGATTGGGTTTGTGCATGTATTGTACCACTATATAAGGGTAAGGGAGATGTGCATGAGTGTTGTAGTTCAAGAGGTATTAGTTTGTTGAGTGTAGTTGGAAAAGTGTATGGTAGAGTATTGATTAATAGGATTAAGGATAAAACAGAGAATGCAATCTTGGAAGTACAGGGTGGTTTTAGAAGAGGTAGGGGTTGTATGAATCAGATTTTTACAGTTAGGCAGATATGCGAGAAATATTTAGCAAAAGGTAAAGAGGTGTATGTTGCATTTATGGATCTGGAGAAAGCATATGATAGAGTTGATAGGGAAGCAATGTGGAATGTGATGAGGTTATATGGAGTTGGTGGAAGGTTGTTGCAAGCAGTGAAAAGTTTCTACAAAGGTAGTAAAGCATGTGTTAGAATAGGAAATGAAGTGAGTGATTGGTTTCCAGTGAGAGTGGGGCTGAGACAGGGATGTGTGATGTCGCCGTGGTTGTTTAACTTGTATGTTGATGGAGTGGTGAGAGAGGTGAATGCTCGAGGGCTTGGACGAGGATTAAAACTGGTAGGCGAGAATGACCATGAATGGGAGGTAAATCAGTTGTTGTTTGCGGATGATACTGTACTGGTAGCAGACACAGAAGAGAAGCTTGACCGACTAGTGACAGAATTTGGAAAGGTGTGTGAGAGAAGGAAGTTGAGAGTTAATGTGGGTAAGAGTAAGGTTATGAGATGTACGAGAAGGGAAGGTGGTGCAAGGTTGAATGTCATGTTGAATGGAGAGTTACTTGAGGAGGTGGATCAGTTTAAGTACTTGGGGTCTATTGTTGCAGCAAATGGTGGAGTGGAAGCAGATGTAGGTCAGAGAGTCAATGAAGGTTGCAAAGTGTTGGGGGCAGTTAAGGGAGTAGTAAAAAATAGAGGGTTGGGCATGAATGTAAAGAGAGTTCTATATGAGAAAGTGATTGTACCAACTGTGATGTATGGATCGGAGTTGTGGGGAATGAAAGTGATGGAGAGACAGAAATTGAATGTGTTTGAGATGAAGTGTCTAAGGAGTATGGCTGGTGTATCTCGAGTAGATAGGGTTAGGAACGAAGTGGTGAGGGAGAGAACGGGTGTAAGAAATGAGTTAGCGGCTAGAGTGGATATGAATGTGTTGAGGTGGTTTGGCCATGTTGAGAGAATGGAAAATGGCTGTCTGCTAAAGAAGGTGATGAATGCAAGAGTTGATGGGAGAAGTACAAGAGGAAGGCCAAGGTTTGGGTGGATGGATGGTGTGAAGAAAGCTCTGGGTGATAGGAGGATAGATGTGAGAGAGGCAAGAGAGCGTGCTAGAAATAGGAATGAATGGCGAATGATTGTGACGCAGTTCCAGTAGGCCCTGCTGCTTCCTCCGGTGCCTTAGATGACCGCGGAGGTAGCAGCAGTAGGGGAGTCAGCATTATGAAGCTTCATCCGTGGTGGAAATGTGGGAGGTTGGGCTGTGGCACCCTAGCAGTACCAGCTGAACTCGGTTGAGTCCCTGATTAGGCTGAAGGAACATAGAGAGTAGAGGTCCCCTTTTTGTTTTGTTTCATTGTTGGTGTCGGCTACCCCCCAAAATTGGGGGAAGTGCCTTGGTATATGGATGGATGGATATACTTGATTCTGGTGTCTAGATGTACAAATGTGAAGCCAAGGAATTAAATAGTTGTAATGAAACATGTTTTAATTCACATTATCAACTGATAATCAAGTGATAATCCTATAATTATTATGTACGTTTATATGCATATAATTATACATACGACAAGCAAGAGCACTTGCGTATCAATCAATTCAATAACACATAAGTACTGCACAGTTCCAAATCAGTCTGAGCAATCACCATCACAGCCACATAGTGCTGTGCATTTCAGAGCTGCTTTCTTACACTTGCATCTCCCACTGCAACCTTTTTTGCACCCACAAGAGATCAGTTCAAAGCAGGATTTGGCAGCTTCTGGTAGTGTTGTCCACAAAGGATCAAACTGTCCGTCATTTTCCACCCACCCCCAGTCACATGGTGACGGTAGAGTGCAGCGTGGGCCAAGAGACTGCCCCCAAACAATATCCACCCTGGTACACTGCCCTCTTCACATGCTGTTCTAGGGCTGCCTGTGTTGGAGGTATTGCTTCAATAGATTGCGCTTTCTTTGCAAAGAGTTTCTTCCTTGCCAGATTCACCTCTGAACATGTACATGTTCGGTCGTACAGGAGTACTATGTATCTATCCAAGGTTGCCAATGTGTCTTCAGAAATCTCACTTGGTGCAGATGCCAAGGTCAGAAATGCATTTGTCACTTCTGGGAAAATGTCCCATACTGCCCATGCAGTTATCTTGCCACGACCTGCAAAGCTCGAGACTGTATCACACCCTGTGATTGGATGGAAGACTGGCAGTGCCTTGGATTTGTCTGGCCCCAGTGAAGCAGCCAGCTTGTGTGCTGCTATGTAGCGGAAGCTCTTGCCAGTACCAATTGCTACCCATAGTTCATCGACTGCCTCATGTAGCTCCTGGGCCACCCACACAGCAAGAACCACCACATCTGTGTCCACGGTACAGATGAGTATTCTGCGGTGTCCAGATTTAACAGCATCTGCTGCATGAACCATCATCCGCGTGTCCGCTTCCTCGCGATTGCATGGGACCAAAGCTGCTGTGTCTTCAATGGGTGGTACAGCAATGACCTGTTGATATAAGCATAAAAATGTCATATATTTGGTGAAGGCGGTCAACTGATCATCAAAAAAATCTATAAGTAATTAACATTTTTATATTACAGATCCATGACAATGTGGGTTCATGTATTGACATATGATATAAACAGGGGGATTCAGATTACCTGTTCACCGTCAGTAGCAATCAGCTGTTTCTCTGGCACATTGATGGACTCCATGACCTGCTTAGACAGGAAGCGGAAGAGTTCTTCCTTGTTCTCGACGACACGGAGGAATGTGTGCCAGTTCCCTGGTAACAGGGCAGTGCCAGTAACACGTCTGCGGATTCCCTTGCCTCTGTTAGCCCTTGCAGTTGCCTTCAAGCTGCCTGAGTTTGCATAACGGTCCCACATTAGATCCAGATGAGAATGATTTTGAAGCTGTGACAGAATGTATGGAACGAATACGTCTGAGGCATAGTCAAGAAATGTTTTGCTGTGGCCAGGGTTCAGCATTTGAACCACTGCAGCCCCATCGAGGATCACAGAATAGACTTGTGGTGGGTGAGACGTTGGTTCAACAAGCTGTTCCAAAGGCCTCAGCAAGTCAGATTTGGAACCAAAGTGGATCCGTCCATTTTGTTATAATGCAGGCGGGTGTGCACTGTTCTCATGTTTGAAGAACTGCTCGAGATCGCCATCTGTGGTTTGGCATGCGATGTATAGTCTGGAGAAAAGCTCTGAATCACTCCTTGCAGAGGCGAGATGTTGTTTGCTCTTATTGGTACTTTTCACCTTGATGGATGCAAAGAATGGAAGTTTGTTGCGTTTGATGACATCATTGAGTGGTTTGGATCTGTCTGCCAGATGTTCCTTCACAAATAAATGGAACTGATCTCGCCCCATCTGCACAGCTGTATGCACACTCTCTACTGTAGCGGGGCCCAGGATCTCCTGTGGAGACCATTGTCAGCAGCAGTTGTGGCACAGACTCTTCTTGGCATTTGTCTGAGAAGGAACCATTGAAAAGCTGAGATGACTGGAACATATCCTTCCTTATAATGCGGGCAGCTCGTGCCAGGTGCACAGCATCACTGTCAATATCATGTTGACATCCTTTGGCTAGTGCACTGCCAATGTCTTCCTTATACACCAGCAGGATATCTCGTCCCTTTTTGTGCTCCTGCAGATCAGGCAAATATGCCAGGATTTGCTCCTTGAGTCTGGTTGTATGGACTCGTGTTTCCAGCACAATGCCGAGCTGTTCCATTCTCGTTGTGTTCAGCTTAGTGAGGTCTGCCATCTTGGACACAGGAGCAGTGTCCTTTTCTTTTGCAGTTTCCTCTATGTATGTTACCAGTACAGACAGGACTATTGCTGAAATGACATCTATTTTGCTCTGGCTTTCCTCAGCAAGCGTTTTTGCTGCCCTCACGCGGTTGTATAGGGATGTCAAACATTTCTTGTGGTGCTTTGCCTCTCTTGCCACCATATCCCCAGCACTCAGTTGGGCTAACAGAGTGGTATCCTCAAGAAACTCGGCAGCGTTGCGAACGTGTTTATCTAGTTCCAGTGTCGCTACTTAATGAAACTCTGAACCAAGCTGTTGGTGGTAGAAGAAGCATAGATGATTGCGTATGTTTTCAACACAAGCTGCCTTAGATCTAGTTCGCTTGTACTCATCTGTACTAGCGGCAGGGCTTCCTTCAGAATGACCTCTTTTCTGTGCCCGTTGTAGCTTGGTAGTGTTGTATTTCACCCTGCATGACATGTGCCACTTGGCTTGGTGGGCAGCCAGAGTGGCAGCTATCCCTTGGCCTTCATCTAGTTGTTGTAAGTCCATATCTTGTGGCAGCTCACCTAGTTCACTGAATGCTAACATATTGTCCTCAAATGTCTTGTATCCAGCACCTGAATCTTTTCTTTTAGTTGCAGCAGGACACTGTGGGGACTCTTTCTTTATCAGCTTGACACAGAACAGAGTTCCCAGTCCAGTTTTGGTGTGAGAGTTAGAGGCTTGGAAACATCAACTACCTTGAACCGTTTCGACATGGTTGAAATCGGGAATAGAAAGAAAAATACCAGAATTAAGTATCTAGCTGACACAGAAGCAAATATATCAGTCATTAATTTCTCTTTTTCTTAGCCTACCATCTTGAAATCCAATATGGCGTCACCAAATCAACTTCTTCTTCACCCAAGGGGTTAATTACTGTACTGCAATTTGTTCAGTGTACTTTCCTCTTGGTAAGGGTAGAAGAGACTCTTTAGCAGTGGTAAGCAGCTCTTCTAGGAGAAGGACACTCCAAAATTAAACCACTGTTCTCTAGTCTTGGGTAGTGCCATAGCCTCTGTACCATGGTCTTCTACTGTCTTGGGTTGGAGTTCTCTTGCTTGAGGGTACACTCAGGCACACTACTCTATCTTATTTTTTTTTCTTTTTTTTTCTTCCTCTTGTTTTTTTGAAATGGTGTGTTGGGCAGGCTTAATAGAAGGGCCATGGATGCCTGGTGGTTTATCAAGAGGTTGTTTTTTCCTTTTTCTGATTACAGTATTTTTCTTCTCAAAACCATCCTTACTGTCCTCCCTTCAGTTGAAGTGGCTATCCTGGAGGGTATTTAGCCTTGCATGGTATATCGGTTCCTCCATGTTGACCAGTTTTTCTGACTTTTTACTATAGTCTATGGGTGTCATCAATCACTTTGTTTATAATTATGTACGCATTGTTTTTGTTATAATTCTTGTTAATCTAGCTTTTAAGTATGATGTCTCTTTTTTTTATTTCTATTAATTCTTATGCTGTCTGGAGACATTGAGCGAAATCCGGGACCAGTACGTCCTAGATTTCGTCAATGTCGTCTTCTGTATTGCAATATTCGTGGTCTTCATGCAAGTATCCAAGACCTTACAGTTGCGTCCAGACAGTATGATATTCTTTTGTGCTCAGAAACTTAGGTTTCTAATATGAGGCACTCATCTGAGCTCCTTATAACTGGTTTTAAGAAGCCAATAATGTTGAAACGTGATGCCATCCCTAGGGCCAGGGGAATGGCGGTGTATATTAGGACCGAGTACCCTGCTTCTCATAAGTCCTGCTATCAATGTGGATGTCATGAGATTCAGGTAATAAAAGTTTGTGGCAGGCATAACAACTTTTATTTGTGTTCGATCTACCGGAATCCAGACATAGATGATTCTATCTTCGATTGTCTTCTTACCATTATGGCTAAGATACAAGAAGATGATAGAAAGGCTGATTTTAATGCTCACCATAGGGAGTGGTTAAGTTGTCTCTCCTACCGATCGCCATGGCTTAAGAGCTTTAGACTTTGCCTCTGAATCAGGCTGTGAGCAAATCATAAATGAAGCTACTCACAGGTCTGGTAATTGCTTGGACCTTGTATACACTGACTCCCCTGGCGTTATAACTAGTAAGGTTGGTTCTCCAGTCGGGACATCTGATCATGCCTTGATTTCATTATTAGTGAAGACTGAGCAGCCTGTCCCTGATATATCATATTCTTGTAAAATTTATATGAAATCCCAAGCAGACTGGAATGGGATTTTACATGATCTTTTGTGCTTGAATTGGTCACAATTATATAATAGTGTAGATCCTGTTGTCCCTTTGAATGAGAATCTAGTCAACATAATTGATAGGCGTATCCCTTCTCGTGTGCTAAGGTACCGAGTGAAGGACAAACCGTGGTTCAATGATGATTGTAGACGTGCTTATTTGGAGAAACAGGAGGCCTATCATCTTTGGAAGGGTAACATATCAGAATTGACCTGGGACAACTATACTCAGCTTCGAGCTTTTGCCCAGAGAGTTTATGCCTCAACTGAAAAGGAGTACAATTTAACCATAAAAGAAACACTTTCTGGTACAACTCAGGAACATAAATGGTGGTCTACCCTTAAATCTGCACTCTTTGGTGTAGATGCAACAGTTCCTCCTTTACTTAAACCAGATGGCTCAGTCACTCACTGTCCAAAGGAAAAGGCAACCCTTTTGGCTGATGTTTTTGACAGTAAACAGAGTAATGAAAAACTTGAACTTCCTCATTCCTGTTTTCCTGAGGCTAAACTAACTAGTTTAGCTTTTCGATCTCGTGATATTAAAGCTCTGTTGGTGGACCTTGATGCTTATGGAGGTGTAGACCCAAATGGTATTTTTCCTTTGTTTTTTATAAAGACAGCAGATTTCTTAGCTCCAAAGTTATCTGTTATTTTGCGCAAGTTAGCAAGAGGAGGAGCTTTTAGCACTATTTGGAGAATTGGTAATGTTACTCCTCTATGTAAATGTGTTTGTGGTAGCTCAAGTCCCACTGATTACCGCCCAACTTCCATAACTCCCATATTATCTAAAGTTTTTGAACGTCTTCTGGCAAAACGTCTTAATAGGTTTGCTAAAGGTAATCATCTACTCCCCAGTTTGCAATTTGGTTTTCGTAAAGGCCTTGGAGCATGTGATGCCCTTCTTACAATCTCCAATGCTGTACAGAAATCCCTTGATTGTGGTCGGGAAGTTCGTATGATTGGCCTTGATTTTAGTGCTGCCTTTAACTGTGTTAATCATGAGGCCCTTGTTTTCAAACTGAAACAGTTGGGAGTGGGTGGATCGTTTCTTAGCATTATTATTGATTTTTTAAGTAATAGATCTCAAAGAGTTGTTGTTGATGGGCACCATAGTGATTATAGGAATGTGATATCCAGTGTTCCACAGGGTAGTGTTCTTGGCCCATTACTTTTCATACTATATAAACATGACTTGTGGTTTGGCCTAGAAAACAAGCTTGTTGCATATGCAGATGATACTACTTTCTTTGCATCAATTCCATCCCCTGAATGTAGATCTAGGGTTGGTCAATCCCTTAATAGAGATTTAGCTAGAATTAGTGCATGGTGCAAATTATGGGGTATGAAGTTGAATCCTAACGAAACTCAAAGTATGATTGTAAATAGGTCAAGGACGGTGGCTCCTCAACATCCGGATCTCAGTATTGATAATGTTTCTTTAAATATGTATGACTCTTTCAAAATTTTAGGTGTGATTCTCGACAGTAAATTTACTTTTGAGAAACATATAAGGTCTGTGTCTTCTTCAATTGCACAAAAAATAGGCTTATTGAGAAAGTCTTTCAAGATTTTCGGTGATCAATCTATTCTGAAGAAGTGTTTTAATTCTTTCATTCTACCTTGTTTTGAGTATTGTTCTCCTGTCTGGTCTTCAGCTGCTGATTCTCATCTTAATTTGTTGGACAGAAACTTACGGTCTATTAAATTTCTTATTCCTGATGTAGATATTAATCTCTGGCACCGTCGTTCAATTAGTTCATTATGCATGTTGCATAAGATTTTTCATAACTCTGACCATCCTTTACATTCAGATCTCCCTGGACAATTCTATCCTGTTCGTAATACTAGGCAGGCAGTTAATTCTAATAGCCAGGCCTTCTCCATCACGAGGCTCAATACTACGCAGTACTCTAGAAGTTTTATTCCAGCTGTTACCAAGTTGTGGAATGATCTTCCTAATCGGGTGGTTGAATCAGTAGAAGTTCAAAGTTGGAGCAAATGCTTTTTTGTTGACCAGGCGGACATGAGTCTTTCTATAGTTTATTTATGACATATTTGTTTTTGATGTTGTTAATAGTTTATATATGACATGTCTGTCTTGACGGTGTTACTTATTTTAGAATGATTTATTGTTAATTTGTTCTCTTCATTTATTTATTTCCTTATTTCCTTTCCTCACTGGGCTATTTTTCCCTGTTGGAGCCCCTGGGCTTATAGCATCTTGCTTTTCCAACTAACGTTGTAGCTTGGATAGTAATAATAATAATAATAACTAGAACCATTCAATTCCTTGACCTCAAATATCCTCAAATATGTATATCTAGACACTAAAACCAAGTCTGTAGCTGGTATATAACCAGAATTATCTGTAATTAAAGATTTTTAGGCCGTCATTTTGAAATCCAATATGGCGGCGACTTTGGGATTACTGTACTACAAAAGTGGTTCCATACCTGAAAATGTTCCTCATATAATATTTGATCATTCCTCAATGTTTGGTGCTTCCATCACAAAATGCACAATTGGTTTGCTATACCACTGCACTATAAGACTAAGAGGACAATAGCTTAATTTTTAGTGTCCTTATCCTAGAAGAGCTGCTTACCATAATAAAGATGATGGTACCCTCTTTGCATCAATTCTATCTTCTGACAGGAGATCCGGCATTGCTACATCCCTTAATAGAGATCTAGCCAAAATGAGTACATGGTGCAAATTATCAGGCTTGAAGTTAAACCTTAACAAAACTCTAAGTATGATTGCAAGTAGGTTGAGGAGTGGCTTCTCAACATCTAGATCTCTGCATTGATAAAATTTCTATATTTCTGTAAGGCTCCTTTAAAATTGTATGTGTGATTCTTGATCGCAAATTTCCTTTGGGAAACACAATGTCTGTTTCTTCTTCAACTACACAAAAAATTGGCTTGTTGAGAAAGTTTTAAAATTTTGGGTGATCAATCTATTCTGAAGAAATGTTTTATTTCTTTCATTCTGCCTTGTTCAGAGTATTTTTCTCCTGTATAGTCTTCAGACACTGAATCTCATTTTAATTTGTTGGACAAACGTTATGGTCTAATAAATTTCTTATTCCTGATTTAAATAGTAATCTCTGGCATCGTCATTCAGTTCGTTCTTTATAAATGTTGCATAAGACTTTTCATAATTCTGACCATCTTTTACATTCAGATCTTCCCAGAATGTACCATCTTGTACGTAGTACTAGGTATGCAGTTAATTCTAACAGTCATGCCTTCATCATTATAAAGTTTAACACTACACAGTATTCTAGAAGATTTATTCCCGCTTTGACTGACCAGACTATGGAATGATCTTCCTAATCAGGCAGTTAAATCATTGGGACTTCAGAGGTTTCAATTTGCAGCCAATGTTTTTATGTTGAACAGGTTGCCATAAGTCTCTCCATAGCTTATGACAGACCTATTCCAACATTGTTACTAATCTTTAGATATTTTATATTCATTATTCATTACTGCTCATATAGTTTATCTATTTACTTGTTTCAATTCTTCACTGGGCTATTTTTCCCTGATGTACCCCTTGGCTTCTAGCATCCTGTTTTCCAACTAGGGTTTGTAGCTTAGCTAGTAATAGTAATATTAATAATACTGCATATGGAGGATAAACTTTAATTCAATATTTTCCAGACACGAAACTCTGATACATAGAATAACATGCTGCTCGAGTCCTTACTACAGGATCCTAAGATTTCATCTATAGTGCTTCCAAAAAGCCCTGAACAAGTTTTACAAATATGGATCCTGCTAATTTCAATCTGTGAATGGAGATATTTTTGGGATTTCCTTCTCCCTTGAACAAGTTTTTCAAATATGGATCCTGCTAATTTCAATCTGTGAATGGAGATATTTTCGGGATTTCCTTCTCCCTTGAACAAGTTTTTCAAATATGGATCCTGCTAATTTCAATCTGTGAATGGAGATATTTTCGGGATTTCCTTCTCCCTTGAACAAGTTTTTCAAATATGGATCCTGCTAATTTCAATCTGTGAATGGAGATATTTTCGGGATTTCCTTCTCCCTTGAACAAGTTTTTCAAATATGGATCCTGCTAATTTCAATCTGTGAATGGAGATATTTTCGGGATTTCCTTCTCCCTTGAACAAGTTTTTCAAATATGGATCCTGCTAATTTCAATCTGTGAATGGAGATATTTTCGGGATTTCCTTCTCCCTTGAACAAGTTTTTCAAATATGGATCCTGCTAATTTCAATCTGTGAATGGAGATATTTTCGGGATTTCCTTCTCCCTTGAACAAGTTTTTCAAATATGGATCCTGCTAATTTCAATCTGTGAATGGAGATATTTTCGGGATTTCCTTCTCCCTTGAACAAGTTTTTCAAATATGGATCCTGCTAATTTCAATCTGTGAATGGAGATATTTTCGGGATTTCCTTCTCCCTTGAACAAGTTTTTCAAATATGGATCCTGCTAATTTCAATCTGTGAATGAAAATATTTTCGGGATTTCCTTCTCCCTTGAACAAGTTTTTCAAATATGGATCCTGCTAATTTCAATCTGTGAATGAAGATATTTTCGGGATTTCCTTCTCCAGTAACCATGTGAACACTTCTTAATAGGAACAGAATCATTACCATCAGTAATTTCTGAATGAATCAAAGTGTGAGGCTCATAGATCTAGAGAAGAGATATTTCCTACCCTGATTATAACCAATGCTAAGAAAAGATGTTTGCTGATTGGCTCACACGCTATAACTTTGAACTTTCTTATAAATAATTAACAATCCTTTTGTCCACAAGTGCATTTGCAACTTCACAGTACCTTATCCCATGCATAACTTTGCAGACAACAACTTCTAAACTTGTGTTGTACCACATTCCATTGAAATAATATGTAAGCTTCCATATGAAATAAAACAAGAATTTTAGATAAAACTACAAGAGAAGGAGTCAATATAACAAAATATTGTACAGTACAGTAATACCTCTCAATACAAAAGTTTCTGTATACGAAGAGATATGAAGATTTTTTCGTCTTGTATTGCAAAAAAAACCTCTCGTGATACAAAACGAGATTCGCCCGACCACTAAAAAATTTGTTTAAAATTTATGCTATCGCCGCAAAACTGTAAACTCGCCATCATCGTCCTGCTCTCCCATTGGTTATCTCCCTACCTTGACGCTAGTTACCGCCATAAGATCTGCTCTCCTATTTTATATCAAGTATATTTTTTACAATGAACAGTACTATATTGTGTGTATGTATGTATGTATGCACAATGCTACTATGCAAGTGATATATTTTTCTTTCATTTCAGTAAATAAATAACAGATCATAAAATATATTTTCCTTTCAATGTCATGATTATTCATTTACAATTAATTTTATATCAATAAAGGGATTTTTTTAATAAAAAAAACACGATCAGAACTGTATTGTATGTACGAACGCACAATGCTACTAAGCATATTAAAAACAGTGGCGATATATTTTTCGTTTCGGCAAATATTGTAAATAACACATCGTAACATATTTTTTCCTTTTAATGCCATTATTATTTATTTACAATTAATTATATATTAATAAGTAATTTTTTAAATTATAAAACACAATGAACAGAACTGTATTGTATATACAAACGCACAATGCTACTACGCATATCAAATACATTAGCGATATATTTTGTATGAATCAGATTTTTACAGTTAGGCAGATATGCAAGAAAAATTTAGCAAAAGATAAGGAGGTGTATGTTGCGTTTATGGATCTGGAGAGAGTGTATGATAGAGTTGATAGGGAAGCAATGTGGAATGTGATGAGGTTATATGGAGTTGGTGGAAGGTTGTTGCAAGCAGTGAAAAGTTTCTACAAAGATAATAAAGCATGTGTTAGGATAGGAAATGAAGTGAGCGATTGGTTTCCGGTGTGAGTGGGGCTGAGACAGTGATGTGTGATGTCGCCGTGGTTGTTTAACTTGTATGTTGCTGGAGTGGTGAGAGGTGAATGCTCGAGTGCTTTGCTTGGACGAGGATTGAAACTGGTAGACGAGAATGACCATGAATGGGAGGTGTGACAGAATTTGGAAGGGTGTGTGAGAGAAGGAAGTTGAGAGTTGATGTGGGTAAGAGTAAGGTTATGAGATGTACGAGAAGGGAAGGTGGTGCGAGGTTGAATGTCATGTTAAACGGAGAGTTACTTGAGGAGGTGGATCAGTTTAAGTACTTAGGGTCTGTTGTTGCAGCAAATGGTGGAGTGGAAGCAGATGTACATCAGAGAGTGAATGAAGGCTGCAAAGTGTTGGGGGTAGTTAAGGGAGTAGTAAAAAATAGAGGGTTAGGCATGAATGTAAAGAGAGTTTTGTATGAGAAAGTGATTGTACCAACTGTGATATATGGATCGGAGTTGTGGGGAATGAAAGTGACGGAGAGACAGAAATTGAATGTGTTTGAGATGAAGTGTCTAAGGAGTATGGCTGGTGTATCTCGAGTAGATAGGGTTAGGAACGAAGTAGTGATGGTGAGAACGGGTGTAAGAAATGAGTTAGCAGCTAGAGTGGATATAAATGTGTTGAGGTGGTTTGGCCATGTTGAGAGAATGGAAAATGGCTGTCTGCTAAAGAAGGTGATGAATGCAAGAGTTGATGGGAGAATTACAAGAGGAAGGCCAAGGTTTGGGTGGATGGATGGAGTGAAGGAAGCTCTGGGTGATAGGAGGATAGATGTGAGAGAGGCAAGAGAGCGTACTAGAAGTAATGAATGGCGAGCGAATGTGACGCAGTTCCGGTAGGGCCTGCTGCTTCCTCCAGTGCCTTGGATGACCGCGGAGGTAGCAGCAGTAGGGGATTCAGCGTTATGAAGCTTCATCTGTGGTGGATAACGGGGGAGGGTGGGCTGTGGCACCCTAGCAGTACCAGCCGAACTCGGTTGAGTCCCTTGTCAGGCTGGGAGGAACGTAGAGAGGAGAGGTTCCCTTTTTTGTTTAATTTATTTGATGTCGGCTACCCCCCAAAATTCGGGGAAGTGCCTTGGTATATGTATGTATGATGTAAATAAATAACAAATCGTGACATTTTTTTCTTTTAATGTCATGATTATTTGTTTTCAATTAATTTTGTATTAATAAATACATTTTTAAATTAAGAAACACAATGAACAATATTGTATTGAATGTACAGTATGTACGTACAGTACCCACAATGCTATTACGCATATCAAAACATTAGCAATACATTTTTCTTCCATTTCAGTAAATAAATAAGTTGAACAACTACCAAACAATTTTAATTTATTCATTCTGCAAAGTACACGTATGTATGTATTAACATCAATGAATCTTGGTTGTACAGTGAACCCTCGTTTATCGCGGTAGATAGGTTCCAGACGTGGCCGCGATAGGTGAAAATCCGCGAAGTAGTGACACCATATTTACCTATTTATTTAACATGTATATTCAGACTTTTAAAACCTTTCCTTGTACGTAGTACTGTTAACAAACTACCCTTTAATGTACAGAACACTTAATGCATGTAATACAGTACCCTAAACTAAAACAGGCACAAATATTAAAGGCGACTTTATATCATGCGTTTCCTAAACACGCCAAAAAGCACGATAAAAAATGGCAACCAATGTTTTGTTTACGTTTATCTCTGATCCTAATGAAGAAACAAACGCATTTACACATCTGTTTATAGGTTAGTTTTTGCATCAATTATATTGATTATTCAGTACAGTATGTTGATTTGGTTATTACTAATGTTTTACTTAATTTTTCTTAGGACTTCCAAATGAAATTTTTTTTCTTTATGACGCCGCCTGAAACGACGGCGTCATAAAGTACGCTCAGTAAACAAACTAAGGAATTTAACCCGCATGATGAAAGTGATAAATAATGATATTACAGTAAAAGCTTTTATAAAATATGTTATTACAAATATTATTTACCGTATCTATATAAAATCATACATACGTAGCAAAGCAGGAAAACAATCTACGAGAGAGAGAGAGAGAGAGAGAGAGAGAGAGAGAGAGAGAGAGAGAGAGAGAGAGAGAGAGTTGTTTTACATACGTAAATGTAAATTTTAAACAAAACAAAAATAGCCCCATTTCATATAAAATAGATTACAAATATTTTACTTTATCATATTACAGTAGTCTGTATAATACTGTAAAGTTCAGTACAGTATGTTGTTGTTAAAGTCGTGGCGATGAAATTCTCACGAAACAAAAACACGCCATTTGATTACAACAGCTGATTCATTCTCTCTCTCCTCTCTCTCTCTCTCTCTCTCTCTCCTCTCTCTCTCTCTCTCTCTCTCTCTCTCTCTCTCTCTCTCTCTTCGTGTTATACAATACTTACATTTAGATGAAGAAACTAAAATTAGTTTTCTTAGTGTCAATTAAATACGAAATGAAATAATTAGGCCGAGTCTACATCTATTTCAATCATAGCCAAAAATAGGGCATCCGATTTCATCAGCAAACCACTATTTTTGGGAAATATCATTTTATTCTAGAAAATTGCCACTCTTTAAATAGTTAATTGCACATTAAGAAAGCGTGTACTTTTTGTTTTTAAATTTCGGGTGTGTTTTAAAATCGAGTATTGTTGACTTTTTTTTTTTTTACTTTTGGCTGTGATTAGATCAGCTGTCATCTAGCTGCCGCTCTTGAGTGTGTACCGAATACACTAACAAAGTATCGTTTATACCATTTCTTAACTTATTCAAACCGTCTACAGTATACAGTTGATATTACATAAGCACCAATGTGTTATAACCTATCAAATTTTTTTGTTTATTACATTTAAACCCACCCTCTATCTCTCTCTCTCTCTCTCTCTCTCTCTCTCTCTCTTCTCTCTCTCTCTCTCTCTACCTATCTCTCTCCTCTCTCCTCTCTCTCTCTCTCTCTACCTCTCTCTCTCTCTCCTCTACCTCTCTCTCTCTCTACCTCTCTCTCTCTCTCTCTCTCTCTCTCCCCCTCTCCTCTCTCTCTCTCTCCTCTCTCTCTCTCTCTCTCTCTCTCTCTCTCTGTGGGCTACTTTTCACTACCTCCCATTCCTTACCTCTCTCTATCTCTCTAACAAATGATATCTTTGTTTGCTCCTCAAAGTTCATTTATATTGAAAATCAATCATGATTCAATTTTCCTTACTTTCTCCAATCTCGCACCATCGGTCACATCGCGGTATTTCTGGGTCGATCTGTGGCGCCGGGTGGAAAAGTCCTTCTTGTATATGTCTTTTCTGATAAAACCTTCCAATTATACCAGAGGAAAGATAAAAGCATGGAATGCTGAGGTTACAAACCCTCGCGCGAGCACCTTTTAGGTGTCGTGTATAAAGCAAAGGCGCGTGAAATCCACTATTCACAGGTTGTCTTCCATTTAGTTAATTCCTTCGTCAAAGGGATGGGCCGATACAACGGCCCTAGACACACCCCCATCGCCGCACCACCCACGCCACGACGCGAGCGCCATCTGAACTACATCTTCTTTTTGGAATACTAAGTGTTGATTTGTTTTGTTGTGCTCTCGGTCTTTTTTATCAATCGTGGATTTATTTTGTCATGTCCGAAGCTCCATCTTCACACATTCCAATGTTAAGTACCATAGTTTGTTTTGACAGTATTTTATTGTACCGGGCTTTTTTGTTTTATATCCAGTATAGTCTGTTTTATTATTCCCGTCTGGCCTTTCATGGCGGCCATTGTTTGTTTCACTTGTTGGGAATTCATCTTTGTCTGCCCGTTTAGTACTCTGTCACTTAGGTTCTTGGTTAAGCCCTGGCCTTATGCCTTTAGAACCGTTATTATTTTTATTTTTATTTTTTTGTGTATTTTATGCTCATGGTACTTTTTGCTAGTAAGTCCAGCCTACGAACGAGATAGCGATTTAGCTTTGTATTTGTTTAGTGCCCGCCCCTCCGAGGCGGTTCGTCACTCGACTGTGCTATTTATTTAAAGTTTTTAGCAGATGCTATTCTTCGATCGTAGTGTTATATGGATGTACATTTTATTTTATACGTTTATAATAGTGTTGTGTGATTTTTAGTCCCTGTTTTTGTGTCCAAGAGAGCGAGAGATTGGGGTCCCCGTTTTCCTGTTCGCAGTCACGAGTTACCCCTTTCTCTCGTTTTCTTTCTTTGCTCTGGTGGGTTGAGCGGATTTCCCGTTTTCCGTTTTGTGCGTTCAACGGGTTCTCCCTCCCTCACCTCTCCCCCTCGGGGTGGATTGATAACTTACGAGTTATTTATTTTTTCGTGACTTTTCAATTGTTAGCGTTATTTTGGTCCGTGTTCGTCCTCTCCCCGTTACGGCTCGGGAGTAGTTTATGAACGTTTTCCCACTCCGCCTTGAGTTCTACTCCGGCTTGAGGGATTCTCAATGACTTTCGTTCTATTGTTATATTTATATATTGTTTACTACATGGGACTGGGCTTCATATTGTTTAGATACGACCCTCCGGTGGCCCTTACTGCGGTCTCAGGCCACGGCCATATCCACAATAGCCATTGTTTATTACAATTGTGTTTTTATTCACAATAATTATTCAGGACCTTTCTTCTCCCTCCGGCCTCACCGGAGGTTGTAAATACGCTTTGCTATGATCTAAGCCTTAGCCTTTAGCTGCGGCTTGGCTTTTATATCTTCACAATTGAATTATTAGCCACAATTGAATTATTCAGGGTATCTCATTATCCTCCGGCGGTCACCGGAGGTCGCCCATACACTTCACACTTATATTTGCCTTGCCTTTGGCTAAGACGGCATTATTCAGGACATCTCATTACGCTCCGGCCTTCACCGGAGGTCGCCCATACACTTAACACTTATATTTGCCTTGCCTTTAGCTAAGGCTGGGTGTTTATATTTATTTTAAGGGCATGTCACTGCTTCCCCGACCCTCGCAGGTCGGCAGATTGCTTTAAGTTATTTATCCTTATGTCATTAACAGACATTAGGGGTAAATTACAAATATACAAACATTTGGATATTATAGTGCCAACAATGGTTTTGGCCGAATAGCGATTTAAACGTTTGCGATTTAGTCTGTTAGTCTGTTAGTTTGTACTCGCTCCAGGAAGGCTCGATTTAGACTATATCCTTATTTATTTGGTTACGTTGTCGTTATTCTTCGTTTTTGGTTATTACAATGACTAAAAATGAAAAAGAAAAAGGAAAAAATAAAAATAAAATAAAAACAATCAGTTTTATTTTACTTTCCTTATATTATTGTGTGATGTTAGCTTTTATTATGTAACCTTGAGAGTGAGAAAATAAGGTGCTCGTTTATTAGCTCGAGTAAGGGAGGTGATTTTCCCGTTTCTCCGTTTTTATACGTTCACAGAGTTATTTCAGGCCTCCTCTTATTATCAGAGTTGATGATAGTACGTTTAATGTTATACACGTTTTATTGATGTGGTTACTGTTAATATAGCTAACACTATTAGTAGGAACGTTGGTGTATGAGTCATTAATTGGGTTCGATTATACCGACACCCCTTAGCTCCGCCTTGAGTTATGTTTAGCTCCGCCTTGAGTTATACGCCGCTATAATGGATACTCATTGGGTGAGAACTGGTCAGATATTTGGAGTGCAACGGTGAAAATCCGGCACTCAGACTCCGGCCTGAGACCTTTTTGGCACACGAACCTTTGTCATGTTTGGATCTCGATTGCCCCTTTTTTTCATCGACTCTCCGGCTTCGCTGGAGATTAACTCAAACATTCATTGAGGTTAATGTTATCGTACCGGTGACGGTCACGATCTCACGGGGACTAGCCTTTGCTACCGGATCTCCCATACAAACAGAGATCAAGCAGACGTCCAGAACCGGAGTTAACAATGTGATACCGATGAGGGTTTCACAGTTTCATTATTAGTCCCTTTTTCATCGAATATCCGGCTTCACTGGAGATAAACACAGACATTCAGTTTTAGAGAATGTTATCGTAACCGGTGAGGATCACGTTTTCACGTTGCCGGACCTTTGTCACTGGTTCTCCGGTACAAACTGAGATCAATCAGACGATCAGAATCAGGGTATGAACCCTTTTTCATGAATAATCACAATATCGTCATTACGATTCTTTTTCATCGAATCTACGGCTTAACCGGATATCGTACAGGCGGTCAGCATTGAGGTTAATATTAGATTTCCTCTGGGTTCACGTTGTCACTATGACGGACCTTTGTTTGTACCGGGGATGGTTACGGAGATCCGGTACAGTCGGAGATCATCAGACCACGGGTGGGCCAATCTTTTGTTTTACCTGTAAAGGGAAGGATTTAGAAAAAAAAAAAAAAAAAAAAAAAAAAAAAAATATTATTTATGAACGTAAACTATGCCTATATTTATGCATGTATTTAATTCTAACTATGTATAAAATATGGATAAATATCCATAACAACATCGTGTTCAAATAGAATTAAATTAATTATGCCTATATTTATGCATATTCAATCCTAACTGTCTAAATATGGCTAAATATCCATACAACAATAGTGTTCAAATAGAAATACATTAATTATGCCTATATTTATGCATAGTCAATTCTAACTATGTCTAGATATGGATAAATATCCATACAACATAGTGTTCATATAGAAATAAATTTCCACCCAGTGGCGAATGCGCCAACAGTGTCACATTCATGAATACAAGTGTCGCACTATACCCCAGAAGATAATACATTAAATAACTTGTCTTTTAAAATTGCTTTATAAGAGTAAATACAGCTGATCCCAGCCTGTGAATAGGATCGCTAACCAAAGTTCAAGGAACATCCAGACTTATGTCCCCTTTGTGTTACAGAAGGTTCGCCTGCATGGTTCCCATCAGGATGATGATGATTCTCTCTGGCCTGCAAGAGAGGCTCTCCACCCTTGGGTATCGAAGTTGGGAAGGAATGCTCCATCTAGAGGTCCCTATCTCCTCGGAGTGTCCTCTCTAAGGTTGGACAACGACCCCATGGACGGGCAGGTATGTGGGGATGAGTTTTGGAGCCTTCAGCTTTGCAATTACCTACGTCACCGACCTAGGACCATTAAAGGATCCTAATGTTCATGTTACCCTGCATAAACTGTGACGGCTAAAAGCAACACATTCTAAGGAAATCCAAGGGGCTATGACGAGCTCTAAGGTATGGGGGTGAGGTCAGTGCCGTTCAGGAACTCGGATATAGGTGGTACCATAAATCTGGAGGGCATAGACGTCCTCCCTCTGGGGGACCTAGATTATACTTCCAGGGTACTAGAATTCCCATTCAACGGATTCGTTCGATTGAAAGAGATTGCCTTGGTTAGCTTAGACAAGGTACCGAAGGGTAACGGTATTATTTCCTAAAGGGCAGGCCCGATCTGTCTGGACAAGGATGTTGTCAGCCTGGGGGGTACGATAATTCCAGGCTCTGCCCTTCCAGTTCGACCCTACACTGTTTGTTGGTCTGATCGGGTCAGTTGTGGGAAAGTACGTTCTGTCTGAGACCTCTATCAGACAGGAATCGATAGTCGGTTTCCCACTCGTCATCACAGCCTTCCTCTGGTTCGACGGTTTTGTATCTGACCCCCCATCATCAGGTGGTCTACCTCACTGATTCCCCAGGTACTCAGCCCAACTCCGTTGGGATGTTTTGCCTGCATGCAGCCCTAGATCCGAACCCTCAGGCTCCTTTCATGGACACCAGAGAGGAAGCTACAGGAGTAGAAGACAGTCCCGACATCAAGGCGGACCTAGGAAAAATGGGGCTCGGAGAAGGGAATGACCTAGATTCACTACCTCACAACGCGGGTGGTCCCGGTAGAGGGAAGACTTTACCACTTTCGTGTCCATTGGACTCGGTCTGTGGGATCATAGCATAGTCTCTAACGGTTTGAGATGAGAAAATGGCCTCAAGGTCCTCCTCCTCTGCCAGTGACCTTCTCCCAGAAAGACACTCCCGTCTTGAAAAGAGTACACCACAGGGTTACTCAAGAAAAAGCAATCAAACGACTATCTCTTAGGTACGGACCTTACTTCCCCGTGGGACCGTCACCACCTCTGTCGATCTTACCGACCGATATTAGATTGCGCCTATAGCTCGAAACTTCTCTTCTTATCTGGGTTTCCACCTAAGCAGGAAAGCCTTTGTGTTCAAGACATGCCCTTCGGCCTCAACAATTGATCCCAGGATATTCACGAAACTGGGAGAGGCAGTGTTAGAACAACTCAGGAACCAAGAGATACAGATCATTGCTTATCTGGCCGGTTGGCTCATTTGGGCCCGGCCGGCCATAGAAGGCAACAGAGCTACGAAGGAATTACTTTCGATCGGATCGACAACCTGTGATTTCGGGTCAATCTCCATAAGTCTCGCCTGCGACCATCAGGCCACTTAGAATGGTTTAGCCATTCAGTGGGACCTTTCGAAGCACACGTTGTCTCTCCCTTCCAAAAGTAAGAGGAATAGGTTCCAAGATCAAGAAATTCTCAAGCACAAACAGGTGGTCCAAAGAGCCTAGAAAGTATCCTCGGCCTTTCCCAATTCACTTCAGTAACAGATCTCCTAATAAAAGCCAAACTCAAGACATCAATCGATTTTGGAGAAAGAGAACTACAGTACCTATAAGAAGACAAGGTCTCGAAGATTCCCCTCTGTCGGAAAATGAGACTACGCCCATGGTCCGAACCGAAGAACCTCTCCAAAGCGGTTCCTCTACAATTCCCACCTCCACAAGTGACATTCCATTCAGCCGTGTCCTCTAAGTGGATGGGGGGATTTCTCCGAACATCAGATGTTTCAGGTTCTTGGTCACTAGCCATGAAACAGTCCCATATCAATGTTCTCGAAGCCATGGCAGTGTTCTTGACCCTGAAGAGAGAGACTCCTCCGAGGTCGACACACATCAGAGTAGTGTCAGACAGCACAGACGAGGTACACTACGGAAACAGGGGAGGAACCAAGTCACCCAACCTGAATCAGATCCTGGTCACTTTCTTCGCCTGGGCAACAGAAAAGAACTGGTTCCTGTCAGCACCTCACCTAGCGGAGGAGGCCAGGATGTGAGAACGGGCTCACTATCCAGGACGAGTTCCCTGGAGTCAGAATTTCTCTCCGGTGGATACTCAGGTTCGTTCCAGGCATCCAGGTAGATCTATTCACATCTCAGATCAATCACAAACTTCCTTGTTATGTGACCCCAATCCTGGACCCTCGGGCTCATGCCATGGACGCATTACCCCGGGATTGGAACCATTAGAGGAAGATTTCCCTATCTCTCCCAGTGAATCTTCTAAAAACTTTAACACCGACTGCGCTCCTTCCGGGGCGCAGTGGCTTTAGTACCACCTCACTGCCCAAGAACAGTTGGTTTCCTCTCCTCCTCGAGTGGAAACTCCGTCCCATCCGGATCCCGTTCCTCAAACTGACCCGAGTATTCCAAACTCACTGTGTCAGATTACTCAAGGATGTCCAAAACCCTAACTTGTGGACTACAGGAAGTTGGCAGCTCGTAGAGACTCGAACATTGAACCGGAAAACGATTTCTTCATCGAATCAGACAAAAGGGACTCGACAATTCACCAATATGATTCGGCCGTTAACCCCCAAAATAGGTGGTCCCCTTGGAAAGTTATTCCTCTTCTCCAAGATACTTTTCTATGTCCGGTCACCACTCTCAGGGCCTTTTTAGCCACGACTGCTACCCGATCGTCTGGCCCCTTGTTTATCAGAGAACAAGGAGGTACCATTCCCATACGTGGTATTAGGCTATAGATCCTATACTTCGTTTAACAAGCCAATCCGGGATCATTTCCCCCAGAAGATGGACTTTGATGACCTTATAAAGTTCACGGGTTGGGAATCTCCTATGGTCTTCAAACGCCACTATCTAATGAACTTACAGGCTCTTAAATACCCAACAGTTGCAGCTGGGAGCCGTATCTCTCCCCAGTGATCTTTTGTTCTTCCTTTCATCCATCTCTTTTCTTCTCCCTCCTACCCGCCACTCGCACCACGACGCCGCTTCCTTGGTGGTTCGTTAGCCCTAAGTTTATTACATATTAGGTTATGTTTGTAACTATTATTGATTACCGTTGTTACAGGGTTGGGATATTCTTAGCCATGTCAGTTTTTGTAGCATGTTTCCTCTGATACTCGGAGGCTTCCCTGTTATCATGTTTGTTTACCTTAATTATTTATGATTTTCTTTACATGGTGTTGTTTCTCTCCCCTCATTAAATTAGTTATTGTTGGGCTTGGAAGGCATTCTCTGGTACATTTTCACCCGGCGCCACAGATCGACCCAGAAAAGGGATTTTGACGAAGGAAAAATCTATTTCTGGGGAGAGACCTGTGGCGCCCGGTGAAACCCTGTAGAGACCAGCATTACATGTTTACATTATTAAGAGCTAAGTATTTTGTATTTCATTTTAGCAGTTATTCAAAATAACAAACATAAAATGAATAAGTACCTGGTAAGGAAGTCGACTTGAACAATTACTCTGCCTTTTTAAGTACGTCTTCCTTACTGAGCCTCGCGATCCTCATAGGATGCTGTGCGACTCCTAGGAGCTGAAGTATCAAGGGTTGCAACCCATACTAAAGGACCTCATCAAAACCTCTAATCTAGGCGCTTCTCAAGAAAAGAATTTGACCACCCCGCCAAATCAACCAGGATGCGAAAGGCTTCTTAGCCTTCCGGACACCCAAAAACAACAATAAAAAACATTTCAAGAGAAAGATTAAAAAAGGTTATGGAATTAGGGGAATGTAGTGGTTGAGCCCTCACCCACTACTGCACTCGCTGCTACGAATGGTCCCAGGGTGTAGCAGTTCTCGTAAAGAGACTGGACATCTTTAAGATAAAAAGACGCAAACACTGACTTGCTTCTCCAATAGGTTGCGTCCATTATACTCTGCAGAGATCTGTTTTGTTTGAAGGCCACTGAAGTTGCGACAGCTCTAACTTCATGTGTCCTTACCTTCAGCAAAGCATGGTCTTCCTCATTCAGATGGGAATGAGCTTCTCGCATCAACAGTCTAATATAATAGGAAACTGCATTCTTCGACATAGGTAAAGAAGGTTTCTTAATAGCACACCATAAAGCTTCTGACTGTCCTCGTAAAGGTTTAGTTCGTTTTAAATAAAACTTAAGAGCTCTAACAGGGCACAAGACTCTTTCTAGTTCATTTCCAACCAAATTAGAAAGGCTTGGAATATCGAACGATTTCGGCCAAGGACGAGAAGGTAGTTCGTTTTTGGT